>NC_063201.1:33107913-33445862 GCF_017589495.1 Alosa alosa | reverse complement strand
AAAAAAAAAAAAAGACTAACGAAAACAGAAAGGGAGAGAAAAAAGCGCCCTAAACCACTAGCCTAGTGAGAATGATCAGCATGTAGCCTACAACAGGACATTAATCAAGCTGGCGCCATGCAGTCTTTCTGAAAGTAATGGAGATGGAGCTGGATCACGAAATACATCAGATTACATGTGTAGCCTATAACCTATGAAAGTGTATTTTCCGCTAGGCTATTTCAATTGGTTGTCTCAGTTCATTTTAGCACTAATGATTGCGAAGATATTTAAGCAAACACCATGGGATTTCGTGTTTTGACGTTTGTGCTCTCCTTTCTTTGGAAAGAAGTTTATTAGCAGTTGTTTCCCCTTATTTTGATGTCTCTCTTTCCTGTTTTGGCCTTTGTTTTTTAGTAACCTGACTTGGCTTTCTTGGAGAAAGACATTGCACCAGCAGCACAACAATTAGCGGTCCACTACTAGCGATGCTCAACTAAATAAACAAAAGATAGACCAGCCTACCTTATGAATCGTGCAGGCGGACTAAACCATTTAGCTCTCTAGCAAGGGAGAGTGATGTATACAAAATCCAGTCTGTCAAACTTTATATTTCGTCTGACATTCATTTTGACATTTAATTTGGAAGTTAAAATATTCAGGTAAAATAAATATATGGTGGAAATAAGTATTGAACGCTTAAATTTTCTTTTCAGTAATTAGCCTAAACTTCCAGTGAGTCTATTCAAAATGTTCACCACACATTATATTAACACACATATAAAAAATCCAAACATAAGAGTTATGTGTATTAAAGTGGAATGACACAAGAAAAAAGCATTGAACGTGCCTACTGAAATTTCTTCAATACTTTGTGGAAAAGCCTTTGTTTGTAAAGACAGCTTCAAGATATTTCCTGTAGGCTTTGACAAAACGTATTAGTCGCAGTATCAGGTGATTTTGGCCCATTGTTCTAAACAGATTCCAGGGGTCCCTCTTGTGAATCCTGATCTTTAGCTACTTCCAGAACTGTTTAATTGAATTTAATTGAATTGGCTGCCTTCGAGTCTTTCTGGAGATTTCTCCGAGTGGTCCTTGGCTCTTGGAATTGACTATCCTTCTGACTCCCTGGTCAGAAATATTGCGAGGAGATCCTGTGCATGGCCGGTTGATGATGCAGTGATGTTTCTTCTACTTGCAGATAATGGCTCCCATGCTGCTTACTGGAAGATTCTGAAGTCTTGAAATAAATGCATCTGTAACCAGTTTCATTGATATGTTTTGCAACAATAAGGTTGCAAAGGTCTTGGGAGAGCTTTTTGCTTTTATCCATCATGAAATGTTTCCTGTGTGACACCTTGGTAATGAAAAACATTTTTATAGCCCATCAATATGTAGGCTACTAACCAAGCTTATATTAATTTGCACAGATAGAAAGGATAACTACTCTCTAACTACTTACAGATTGCAGCTCGTTCCTTCCCTTTCCTTAGTGCTTTTTCTTAGCGTGTTCAAAACTTTTTCCCTAAATAAAAATATTACTAATGCCTGGTGAAAATGTTGTGCCCCCCGTATTCCACTTTTCAAGGGCCCTCTCCTCAACATTGGCCTGCCTGCCTCAGCTGCCTGTGAGGGGCTTTTCAGTTGTGCTGGATTACTGTTCACTGCAAAGCAACCCAAGGATAAGTGCAACTAACTTTGAAAATCAACTACTGCTCATCAATCACTATTGCTCAACATCATTCATTTTCACATACAGAGCAACACTGGCTTGATTGGCTGTGTTCGAGTGTTCTCGTCGCTACTCTTTCATCGTATCTTGTATTAGCGTCTCTACTGGAGTGGTAGTATAATCAGTCAAACTATGATGAGCCTGTATGGCTCTGGGCCTCATAACCGTGGCTGTGAAATGAGTCAAACAGTTCGCTAGGTTCTCCGGGCCTCGTAACCGTGGCTGCCACACGAGTCAAACAGTTCGCTAGGTTCTCGGCAAGTTGTAATCAACCGATCACATAAGCCTTTCTAGTGCAAACTAGATGCTTATGTTCATGGACATTTTATCGATGGGAAAGTATTATATCACATACCTACAAATACACATAGGCCTAATGTTATCTTAGTAGTCATGTTAAATAAATGCTTAGAAGTGAATGACTATAGGCTGCAGGCTGTCACGAGGAGACAGAATGAGACCGAATGTAACCGTGCAACAACCGCTGTAGCCTACCCTTTATCTTGCCTTGGTTCTCGGCAAGTTTGATTCATACCAACCTTGTTAGTGCATCGTAGCCTATTATTTGTTCATGGCAATTCACACATTATCGATGGGGAAGTAGGCCTACATCTCATATTAGCCTACACGTCATATTATCTTAAAGTTATAAAGTTAAATGTTAGAGAAGTGAATGTTGCTTAGCCTCACGAAGACCGTGCCAGGCTGAACGAGACTGTAATCTAGTGTAGGTCAATATGAGTGTGTAGCCTATGTCAGCTAATTTCAGAGACATGGAGAGCATGACATTTGCAGCTTGAGGCTACATGTCTTGGAGCGATATGGCAAGGGAAGTAACGCGCGATATAACCCCCCCGTCGCGCGAACCGGTGACCGAATCTATTAACTCGGTAGGCCAACCAACGACCGTCCGGTTGAACCGACTTGCATATAAGAGTCGGTTGTCCCATCACTATCAGTTAAGGCATTGCCAATTTCTGGCACATTTCCTGCTTTGCCAGGTGGTGGCGCAATGCCAGGCATGCCCATTGGGTGTCAGATATTACGATTATAATGATATCCAATTAACCTGAGAAGTTTCAGACCATTCATTTAATGCACTGTGACTTTATGACACATTGCCTGTTTATGTGGCGAGATATTAAAATCATAAAAAAATCATCTTGGCATCATGTTTGCCAAATTTCACATGAATCTGACAAATCATCTACGAGGAGTATGTTAAAATTGATCATGTGACATCAGTGTAATTGTCATTCTTTCTGTTGCTAATTGGTGGCGCTATGCCAAATATGCATTATGGGCATGTGAATATCATCATTACCATGGTATACTTGACATTAATTGGATCAACCTAGGAAAATGCCCATAACGCACAAAATCCCAATACCTCATTTCCTGTTGGGCATGGTTAATGCATTGTACATACGAAAGTTGTTCATCTTGGGGAGATACATACACCTACCAAATTTGGTGTGTGTAGCTGAAAGTATGTCATCCACTGGATGAGTCACATCAGGGTATTGCCCTGAGTATCGGGCGCTACAAATGACGTGTGTACCAAATTTCCTGCGTTTTCGACCATGGCAACCAAAAAAAGGTCCCAAAAAAAGTGAATAAGAGAAAGAACAATAATCCTTACAAAAACAATAGGGCTTCCCGGCTCGTCCCAGCTCTGCACTGTCAGTGCTCGGGCCCTAATGACAGAACCTGTAATGATGGTTTTGTCAAGTTCAAGTTCAAATTTATTATCATGTACTCATAAAAAAGCATTAATCAGCATTGCAATTCCTTGTGCTCAAGAGTCCATTCAATTTCAAGAATACATTTAAAAAATACTATAAAAAATAGGATGGAGAGAGAAGGAGGAAGAGGGTAAAAAATAATCCAAAAAAGTGCCATTATGTGGTGATTTTCAAGGATGGTTCAGCATCCTGCTGATTTGCGGGAAGAAACTATACCTTTATCTGCTGGTACGGGTCCTTATGCTCTTGAATCGTCTGCCAGAAGGCAGGAGGGTGAAAAGACAGTGGTTGGGATGACTGGGGTCAGAGACTATACGCTTGGCCTTCCTTCTGCAGTTCTGGCTGTAGAGGTCCTGGATGGATGGTAACTCAGTCCTTGTAATGCGCTGTGCTGATCTGACAACTCTTTGTAGCGATTTTCGATCCTGGGCAGCGCTGTTACCATACCATGTTGTTATGCCACCAGTCAGAATGCTCTCTATTGTACCGCGGTAAAAATATTTTGTTGCCAAATTTCCAGACGGTGCAGAAAGAAGAGCCGCTATCTAGCTGTCTTTGTGACCACACCAATATGATGTGTCCAGCTCAGATCCTCACTGATGTTTATACCCAGGAATCTGAAGCTTTTGACTCTCTCCACAGCTGCACTCCCGATGTGAATTGGTGCGTGTTCTTCTCCCTGCAGTCGTCTGTAATCCACTATCAGCTCCTTGGTTTATGTTACATTGAGCAGCAGACTGTTATCCCGACACCAAGATGTCATTGTTGCCACCTCTGCTCAGTAGGCAGACTCATCACCATTCTTGATGCAGCTGATTATGGTGGTGTCATCAGCAAATTTAATGATGGTGTTGGAGTGGTTAGTGGCTGCACAATCATATGTGAACAGTGAGTACAACAGGGGGCTTAACACAACCCTGTGGAACACCAGTGCTGAGTGTTAGACTGGAGGAGGTGGTGTTACCTAGCCGTACTGCCTTTGGCCTGCCTGTTAGGAAGTTTAGTATCCAGCTGCACATCGAGGGACTGATGTTCAAGTCTTGCAGTTTCATGATGAGCCTAGATGGTAATATGGTGTTGAAGGCGGAGCTGAAGTTGATAAAGAGCATCCGTACGTACATGTTGTTCTGATCCAAGTGAGAGAGAGCAGTATTCAAGGCCAAAGCTACAGCATCATCTGTAGACCTGTTAGACCTATAAGCAAACTGGAGTGGGTCTAATGCAGTAGACAGACAGAATGTAATGTGGTCTTTGACTAACCTCTCAAAGCACTTCATCACAACAGAGGTCAGAGTGACCGGGCAGTAATCATTTAGACAGCTCGCTGATGGTTTCTTAGGGACTGGGATGATGGTGGCCCTCTTAAAGCATGTGGGGACGACAGACTGTAGCAGTGAGAGGTTGAAGATGTCTGAATACCGCTGCCAGTTCAGAAGCACAGGCCTTAAGAACACGCCCCGGGATGTTATCAGGTCCTGGAGGTTTATGTGCATTCACTCTTCTGAAGGATTTGCACACATCTGTCACAGATACCTGAAAAGGGCAGCAGTCTTGCTCTAACAGTACCTCTGACCTGGTGGGTGTCCCAAACCGGGCATAGAAAGAGTTCAGCTCCTCTGCAAGAAAGACAGAGGTCGCATCTGCTCTGTGGCTCTTTCCTTTGTAGTCAGTGATGATCCTTAACCCACTCCACATATCCCTGGTGTTGGATCCCGTGTAATATGACTCCACTTTTTCTCTGTACTGTCTCTTGGCCAATTTTAATGGATTTTCTTAGTTCATAACGGGCTATTTTGTACTCACTAGGGTTACCAGAATGATAGGCTGCTGTTAGGGCTTTGAGTGCTGAAGAGACCTCTCCATTCCCCCATGGTTTCTGATTAGGAAAAGTCCATACAGTCACTTGCGGTACAACATCGTCTATGCATTTGCAAATGTAGTCTGATACCATTTCAGTGTATCCACCAGATGCCACCATTTCAGACATTTTCTTCCTCTGTCCCCTGACTTTGTTGGATTCACCTGTGTTTCATTTTGTCCTACTATTTTGGTTGGGTATATAAACACTGCCTTATTGTTCAGTCTTTCAGTGTTTCAGTTCTTGAGTCTGCTACCTAGTGTTACACAATGTCTCAATGTTTGTATTGTATGTTTGTTTTCTTTGAATCACATGTACCATCATAAATTATCTTAGATCAAATGTAGGATGATTTCTACACAGCCTTTTTATACATTAGGGCCCCAGCATGTTTTTATTGTGTACATTCATGTAATATACGTTTTTCATCTAAAGCGACTTACATATGTCAATTATATTACAAGGGTCATTGTCCTTGGAGCAACTAGGGGTTAAGTGCCTTGCTCAAGGGCACATTGGTGGAAGTTTTGGAAGTTTGGTGGAACTTTTCTGGCTAGCCCAGCTCCTTAAGCACTACGCTACCACTGCCCCTAGTGTAGTGTATTTGCCTTGTGCATAGCATTGCATACTATGGACTTGCTGTGTGCCTGTCTTACATTGTTGGTCTAGGTAATTACAAACAGCTGTGAGAGACTGGACCATACATCCTTGGCTTAGCATTGGCGGAGTGCAAGACTGTGTGCGCTAGTTTTCATTTGGAAACGCTGTTCACATACTCTGCATTTTGAAGCATGGTGAAGTGTTTGTAAAAAAAAAAGATCTTATTTACAAAGGTTAGTTGGGCTATAACATTATATGCAGGCCTAAATAAGCATGGAAAGAGAATATACTTAATTTTTCTATACAATTGATTCTGAATATATCTTATTAACTACAATTAACCTAAACTGTAGTTAGAACTTACAAGCCAACTCCAGGAGAACATTCCGGCGGATACAGGATTGGCTTCTACTTCACAAAGCAGATCTATGGTTCCACCAATGTCCACATACACAATATTTGATTTCATTCTGATCCTTGGTGCATCTGGAGATCAAACAAGAAAAGATACTGAATGTCAAGTCACCCTAACTCTACTGGTACACTACTCTGATAGTTTTCATTGTGAGATTACAATGCATCACCAAAAGAGGATTGTTATACCTATTTTAAGTCAAATTTATCAGGATAGGCCTAATAATAATTAGGTAACACTTTGCTTCAAGGTATCTACATAAGAGTGAAATGACACTGTCATGACACATGAACCCAAACCCTAACTCTAACCATAATGAAACCGAATATAACTTAATGACAGAAGCGTTATGGCATGAACGTATTTATAATGTTTATGATATGTTCATGACAGTGTCACGTCACTCTTATGTAGATACCTTCAAGTAAAGTGTAACCAATACTAATTCTGAAGAGCACTGTAACTTGTAAAGCTGTTACAGGTTAGAAATTACTTATAACCACTAACAGTACCTTTAACATTTCATCTCTCCTTATTCTGAATAATGGGAAAAACTGTTTATCTTCTACCATTGTACTCACAGGAAATATGTAGGTAGATTTGAGTATGGTTCTGCCCCTCGTCATTTGAACATTCAATGGCATACACTCCTGCATCATGTCTTGTCACATTTTTGATCTTAAGCACAAAATCATCATCCCAGCTGTATCGAAAGTCAGTCTCTGAAAACAGAACAGCTTTAGTAAATTCTTATAACTAGAAAATAATAACACAGACATTTCCCATAACATCCCAATCAGACAGGGCAGTTTTTACAATGAGAGACATCTTTTTCCATCTGTTTTAAGCAGCAAGTGCTATGTCCACTGAGTATGTGCCCAGGACTCCTCATGTTTTAAATGTCATTTATGATAAACTGTTTGATAAACAGTTCTCCAAGCAAATGTGTAATTTTTACTTATTTACTTTTTTTTTTGTAAAGAATTTTTTTTTCATTTGAGGTTGCTCCCTATAGTTATCTATTGTCCCGAGACCCTCTATCATATTTCAGATGGAACAAATTGCAAGAATTACTCAAATTAGATTTTTGTGTCACTAGACCAATTCAAGGGTATGATTGATGATATGGCTGTTGTACAATGTTCTTGCTTTGACTAATATTTAGACCTTCTATATCATTATTATTATTTATACATACATATCCCCCTTATTCTTTTCTTTCTATTCTGTTATTTTGATTATTGTTGTTGTATGTTTTGTAACTCAGGGCATTGCTGTAAAAGTGCTTGATGCTCAGTCAATTTAAACTCAATCCCTGAATAAAAAACGGTTGATGATGATGATATGTATGGGGAATGATCCCCCAGCCTACTAAGGACTGTGGATAGACTTTAAGACACACTGGCATTCCCAGTCACGCCCACAGCAGATCATAAAGCACCTGTGTTGGCGTGCAATCACTGATTGTTTGATCTCTACTATTACGGTACCGTGTGAGGTTGTGAGTAAGAAAGATTTGTGTGGGTTTCAGTATTGTATCCGCTTACCTGTGTAAGTTTGGACATTCATTGGCATCACATAGGGTTCTGGTTATGAGCAGTACCATCTCCTTGTGGGTGTGTTAAAGAGTTACCCGTACATATGAAATATGTAACAGTGGAGAGAAAAAAACCCATCTCAATAAAAATGCTTTTATTGGCTGTTTGGCTGCATGCATCTGAGTCAGTGCACCACCATGCATAGTAGTTGGCCTAGTGGTACTAGCCTTTTAGAATGTTTTGGGGTTGTAAAGGTTTGAGAACTCATGTATAAGGCTACTGTTTGATTTGAAGGGTTGAGACTGAAAGCACATGAAAGTTTCAGGTGAGCACATGAAAGTTTTACGTGAGCACATGAAACTAAACTTTAGATTTTTATTTTGCTCAAATCCCTTTTAGGGGCTCTGTACATATTATATTAGTAGTGTGTGCAATGAATGTCCTACACTGGGAAGCATTATAGTTTGATACTGCAGCTGAAGTCAGACTTGAAGAAGAATGTGTCTGCTCCCCTGTTCCATTTTTAAACAGCCATTTCATTACTGATAAGTTGATTACATTTCTATATTAACATGTTCTATTAAAGAAAAGATAGAAAATAACTATTTGTGTGTGCTGTAAAGTGGTTAAAAGAAATGAAATCGGAATCGGCTAAAATCGATATTGGTCCAAAAAATCGGTGCATCTCTAATGATGAGCACTGTCTCATGCTATTTTTTTAAAGACATCCCCTTTTTATCAACCTGCCTTGATTAAACGCACGCAAATCAAAAGTGAATAAAAAGGACTTAAAACTGAATGGGAGAATATCATGGCCCAATGCCCATATAGTGCCATATCTATAACATATATATTTTTCAAAATGTACTACAATATACACTATAATGTTCTTCCTAGGCAACTTCTTATTATAGTGCATGAAAATGCACTGTACTGTTCTTCCTAGGCAACTTCTTATTACAGTGCATGAAAATGCACTGTACTGTTCTTCCTAGGCAACAACAACAACTTCCTCTTATTACAGTGCATGAAAATGCACTGTACTGTTCTTCCTAGGCAACTTCAACAACTTCTTCTTCCGCTTACCACTTTTTCCGTACGCAATTTCTCTTGAACAGTTTAACTTAGAAACTCCGTTCAAACTTTGTAACGTAGGTCTTCAAACGGACCAAGCTGCTATGTCTTTTCAACTTTTCAACTTTTATACTTTTTAAACTATTAAAGAAAAACTTTTTAAAAATCCCCATAGACTTAACATTGCCGATTGTGACATCATAATAATGGCCGTTAAGCAATTAGAATCCTATGGCAGGTGTTCAGGCCACCTGCAGCCTCAGGCTTTAAGCATACAATCTGGGTCAATTAAGACTACACATCCTATTCAACTGTTTCCTCTGCCCAAAACTGTTTCAAAATAAAAGTCCTCACTATATATATATATATATATATATATATATATATATATATATATATATATATATATATATATATATATATTCATTTAAAAAGTGAAGTTGCAGCCCTCAACTGATGTTGATGTTGTGTTTTGTCATGTCATGTTGTGTTTTGGCCTGATGCGCCACCCTCCACCTATCTACTAATCACAAAGTCAGTAGTGTTTCGCCATCCGAGTTGGCAACCTCGAGTCAGGGGGGAGGGGGAGGGGATACACCGCTCTTCAGTATTTTGAAAGTGATTGCAGTACCAGTTTTGGCCACAATCTTAAATATGGTTCCTTTAACTTAGAAACTTCATTCAAACTGTGTAACGTAGGTATTCAAACGGACAAAGCTGCTATGTCTTTTCAACTTTGAAACTTTTTAAACTATTAAAGAAAAACTTTTTAAAAATCCCCATAGACTTAACATTGCCGATTATGACATCATAATACAGCCATTAAGCAATTAGAATCCTATGGCAGGTGTTCAGGCCACCTGCAGCCTCAGGCTTTAAGCATACAGTCTGGATCAATTAAGACTACACATCCTATTCAACTGTTTCCTCTGCCCAAAACTGTTTCAAAATAAAAGTCCTTACTACAATAATCCACTGTTAAACAATGTAACCCATTAAACTACTGAACTTTTTCCATTCAACTTTTAAACGGTCTACTTTTAAATTATCATTAAACTATCTATCTATTAAACTAGCTGTCTATCAACAACTTTTAAACTATCTACCTTCAACTTTTAAACGGTCTACTTGTAAACTATCATTAAACTATCTATCTATTAAACTAGCTGTCTATCAACAACTTGTAAACTATACATTCAACTTTTAAATGGTCTACTTTTAAACTATCATTAAACTATCTATCTATCAACGACTTTTAAACTATCTACATTCAACTTTTAAACAGTCTACTTTTAAACTATCAACTATACATGATATTTTACATCACAACTTTTGCATTTTCATGCACTGGTAATTCCTTGGGAATTGCGTTTCTAGTTACAGTGCATGAAAATGCACTGTACTGTTCTTCCTAGGCAACTTATTATTATTCCGCTTACCACTTTTTCCGTACGCAATTTCTCTTGAACAGTTTAACTTAGAAACTTCATTCAAACTTTGTAACGTAGGTCTTCAAACAGATCGGGTTGCTATGTCTTTTCAACTTTGAAACTTTTATACTTTTTAAACTATTAAAGAAAAACTTTAAAAATCCCCATACACTTAAGATAGCCGATTGTGACATCATAATATGGCCGTTAAGGAATTAGAATCCTATGGCAGGTGTTCAGGCCACCTGGATCAACTGCCAGTCTCAGGCTTTAAGCATACAAACTGGCCCTATTAAGACTACACATCCTGTTCAACTGCTTCCTCTGCCAAAAACTGTTTCAAAATAAAAGTCCTCACTACAATATTTCACTATTAAACAATTTAACCCTTTAAACTACTGAACTTTTTAACTGTTCAGCAATTGTAACTGTTACTTGTCATCAACTATGACTCCTACCCACTGTAGCTAGTTAGCATTGTTAGCATGCTAGTTAGCATAACTGCTAAAAATGATTAACTAGGTTAGCTAAGTCACATAATTAGCATAGTTAGGATGTTAACATTGTTAGCATGCTAGTTAGCATAGTTAACATAACTACTAAAAATGATTAGCTAGATTAGCTAAGTCACATAATTAGCATAGTTAGCATATTAACATTGTTAGCATGCTAGTTAGCATAGTTAGCATAACTACTAAAAATGATAACTAGGTTAGCTAAGTCACATGGTTAACATAGTTAGCATTGCTAACATAGTTAGCATAACTGCTAAAAATGATTAGCTAGGTTAGCTAAGTCACATGGTTAGCATAGTTAGCATGTTAGTTAGCATAGTTAGCATAACTACTAAAAATGATTAGTTAGGTTAGCTAAGTCACATAATTAGCGTAGTTAAGATGTTAACATTGTTAGCATGCTAGTTAGCATAGTTAACATAACTACTAAAAATGATTAGCTAGGTTAGCTAAGTCACATGGTTAACATAGTTAGCATTGCTAACATAGTTAGCAAAACTGCTAGAAAACATTAGTTAAGTTAGCTAAGTAGCATTGCTAGCATAGTTAGCATGTTTAGCAAAACTGCTAGAAAACGTTAGCTAAGCAACATGGTTAGCATGTTAGCATTGCTAACACTGCTATAAAACATTAGCTAAGTAGCATGGTTAGCATAGTTAAAAATCTTAGCATAACTACTAGCAAACATTAGAGCCATTCCAACTTTCAGTTATCGTCAAATATCTACCTATACACAGCCATTAAACTATTTGAATATCAACATTCATTAAACTTCCAGTCTGTCAACAACTTTTAAACTATTTACCTTCAACTTTTAAACGGTCTACTTTTAAACTATCTATTAAACTATCATTAAACTATCTATTAAGCTAGCTGCCTATCAACAACTTTTAAACTATCTACTGTCTATCAACAACTTTTAAACTATCTACATTCAGCTTTTAAACAGTATACTTTTAAACTATCAACTTTTATTAAGCTATGCAACCACCATGTCTATCCTAGCATCACCGTAGTAACCATCTCTGTATTATCTGTTTTAACTATACATGATATTTTACATCACAACTTTAGCATTTTCATGCACTGGTAATTCCTTGGAATTGCATTTCTAGTTACAGTGCATGAAAATGCACTGTACTGTTCTACCTAGGCAACTACTTCTACTTCTTATTATTATTCCGCTTACCACTTTTTGCGTACGCAATTTCCCTTGAACAGTTTAACTTAGAAACTTCATTCAAACTTTGTAACGTAGGTCTTCAAACAGATCGGGTTGGTATGACTTTTCAACTTTGAAACTTTTATACTTTTTAAACTATTAAAGAAAACCTTTTTAAAAATCCCCATAGACTTAACATTGCCGATTGTGACATCATAATACGGCCGTTAAGCAATTAGAATCCTATGGCAGGTGTTCAGGCCACCTGGATCAACTGCCAGTCTCAGGCTTTAAGCATACAAACTGGCCCTATTAAGACTACACATCCTGTTCAACTGCTTCCTCTGCCAAAAACTGTTTCAAAAAAAAAAGTCCTCACTACAATATTTCACTATTAAACAATTTAACCCTTTAAACTACTGAACTTTTTAACTGTTCAGCCATTGTAACTGTTACTTGTCATCGACTATGACTCCTACCCACTGTAGCTAGTTAGCATTGTTAGCATGCTAGTTAGCATAACTGCTAAAAATGATTAACTAGGTTAGCTAAGTCACATAATTAGCATAGTTAGGATGTTAACATTGTTAGCATGCTAGTTAGCATAGTTAACATAACTACTAAAAATGATTAGCTAGATTAGCTAAGTCACATAATTAGCATAGTTAGCATATTAACATTGTTAGCATGCTAGTTAGCATAGTTAGCATAACTACTAAAAATGATAACTAGGTTAGCTAAGTCACATGGTTAACATAGTTAGCATTGCTAACATAGTTAGCATGTTTAGCAAAACTGCTAGAAAACGTTAGCTAAGTAACATGGTTAGCATAGTTAAAAATCTTAGCATAACTGCTAGCAAACATTAGAGCCATTCCAACTTTCAGTTATCATCAAATATCTACCTATACACAGCCATTAACCCTCTGTACCCCGTAACGGCCGTCGCCGGCCGTACTGTTCTTCCCCGTAACGGCCGTGAGCGGCCGGTGTTTTTTCATGGATGAATACAGGCGATCACTTAATTTCTACAGCTTATGTACACTACAGATCAATATTTTAGATCCCCTTCGATGTATTGTCATAATCAAACACATATGTTTGTATTGATTTATTTTTAGATATTTGCGTTTTTTTACGATATGTGCCTGTTTCTGCTCCGTGGCCGCTGTGGTTCAGCTGATATGAATGATGGCATGTGTCCAAGATATCTAACAAACGTCACTCATCTTGCCATGATCAATTTGGCACAGCAGTCGTAGGATTTGTAACACTTTACTCTTTTCCCCAGCCATCAAAACAAAAAAATCTGCTTGTAGGCTTTGATATATGTTGATCTTTTATGCTACGAGATGTGCCTATCTGCTCCGTGCGGCTGCAGCAGTTCAGCCGATATGAATGAGGACTCAAGTCTCAAAGTTACAGTAGCCTATGCTATCTGCCAAATCGTCACTCATGTCACATCAATCATAGGATTTGTTACAATTTACTTCTTTTCCCGCCGTCAGGACCTACAATTCTAAACATTATAGCCTCCGAAATCACGAGACAGAGTAACAGGCAAAGAGATAATGTCTTCTGCACCGAAACGCCGCAGGTTTAGTCTGGCCGAGACGGTTTTGATGTGCACTGATCCATCTCAGGTGCTGGAAGAAGATCTTCCCATATTGGATGGCAATGACACTAATGTAAGTTGTAAATGTAATGTCGGCAATAAAAGAATATGACCGTAAACAAAATATGTCAGTGATCGCTAAGTTGATTGCTAAGTTTAGCGCTAACTTTCTAACGTTGAACACTAACACTAGTTACTGTAACACTTCAACAAGTGCAGTGCGGCGCTGGGATGTCTTTTACCTTTTTGCCGAAAAATTCAGAAAACATGACATTTCTTCATTCCTGTCTTCTAATCTGCTAGATCCATACAAGACATTGGCATAGATTTGGCATTACTTCCATACGTTGTTAGCTAGCTCACTATGGCAGTCATCAGAGTAGGCTAATCCATATCGAGTGACAACAAAACTTCTGAATGGATGTCAATTGGTTACGTCAGGGGTGTTCACCCTTTGACCTAGATTTTGTTGCGAGAGCTGGATGGATGGATGGATAGATAGATAGATAGATAGATAGATAGATAGATAGATAGATTTATTATTATTATTATTATTATTATTATTATAACAGACTGTAGATAGGGCTAATATTGAATCCGAACAGACTTTTGGTGTGCAACTTTCATTGTCAGATCAATCTGTCGGATGTGTCAGATCACAGCTCTCAAGGTGAGGAGGACAATGAAGTAGGAGAGGCTATGCGAGAAGAGGAAGAGGTAATGATGGAGAGAGAAGAGGCGGAGGAGGCAGGTGAAGCAGTGGAGGAAGAAGTGGAGACCAGAGTGAGAGCCAGGGCAGAGTATAGAAGAGGTCGAGGGATAGGAGGAAGAGGAGGAGGAGGAGGGAGAGGAAGAAGAGGAGGAAGCTTGGGAGTGAGAGGGAGAAACAGTGGGAGAAGGAGACAGAGAGGAAGGGTACAAACACACGTCGATCCACCATGGTCTGACTCTATCCCAGTTCCCTCCATCCAGCCTTGTATGGTTGATCCTGGCCCCAGATGTATCTTGACCAACGTGCTGGATATCTTGTGGCAGATGGTTGGGGTGTTATTCATCTCAAATCTAGTGCAGTTTACAAATATGTATGCTGCATCCAGCAATCCCCCCGCCACGTGGTATGATACAACAGAGGAGGAGATTAGGGCCTTCATTGGTTTCAATATCCTCATGGGTATCCATCGTTTACCCTGCCTCGCTGACTTCTGGAGCTCTGATCCATGTGTCCGAGTGCCATATATCGCTGACCGGATATCTCGCAACCGTTTTGAATTAATTTGCCAATTTTTTCAGTGCAGTTCACAAGGAGAGGATACAGATAAGCTGGCAAAAGTTAGGCCATTTATACAAGTGCTACAAGAAAATTTCCCAAAACTGCTTGTGCCCTGGTCTGCGCTGTCTGTGGACGAAGCGATGATTAAATTTGATGGGAGACTGCGTTGGAAACAATATATGCCGAAAAAACCAGTGAAATGGGGCATAAAGTTATGGTGCCTTTGTGACTCTTTGACAGGTTATTGTCTCGCCTTCAATGTTTACACGGGAAAAGATGACGTACAGGGAAAAGGTTTGGCCTACCGAGTAGTTATGCATCTGCTTAGAGGATATTTGGACAAGCACTATCATGTCTATGCAGATAATTTTTTTTCTTCCATTCCCTTGGTGAGAGACTTGCTTGATCATAACACCTACTATTGTGGCACCATCAGAAAGACCTCCAAAGGCTTTCCAACGCAAATCACGGAACCAAAATTAATGATAGGGGAGAGCAGAAAAGTGGGAAGGGATGGGATGATGGTATTGAGGTGGATGGACAAAAGGGATGTGTATATAGTTTCAAGCAATCATGCAGGCAGAGACCAAATGAAGCAAAGATCCAAGTTTAATGCTAATCTAATCTCTTGCCCAGAAGCGGTCCTTGATTACAACAGGAAAATGGGAGGGGTTGACCATCTAGACCAGTTTCGAAGCTACTACAATGTTGGGCGAACTGGAAAGAAATGGTGGAAGTACCTGTTCTGGGGACTGTTTGACATAGCAATTATAAATGCAGATATTGTGTGGCAGCTTCAGCTCAGGCCACTTCCTAAGGGCAGGAAAACCTGGGGCCTGAAAGCCTTCAAACTTAAAATTGTGCATGCCCTATGTGATGATTTTTTGGCAGGAAGCCGAGGGTGTCCAGGGCATCAATACCCTGGGTATCGACTTTGTAGTGAGTAGGAATTTAAAAGAAGGCCACTCACTTGTGCGCTTTGAGGGCAGGAAAAAGGGATGTGTAAGCTGCATTAGAGCAGGGCGCCGCACCAATAGTGGGCGGTGCATTGAAACTTCTTTTGGCTGCTCAACTTGTTCTGCGCCATTGTGCAAAATGCCACCATGTTTTCATGAATTTCATGGTATGTTATAGTTTATTGAATAGTTAATGAAATGTAATCTGTTAGGTTTGTGTTGCTTCGGTCTAATTAATATAATACTGTTATAATAATAAATATATATATATAAATAGATAATGAGGTTTATTATAATAACAATACCTTTATTATTATTATTATTATTATTATTATTATTATTATTTTAGTAGTAGTAGTAGTAGTAGTAATTGCAGTAGTAGTAGTAGTATTTATATTACTATTATTTTATTGTGTTGTATCAATGTAATGGTCTCTTATCACTAATAATATTGGCCTATTCTAACTGCTGTAATGTTGTGAAATGGTAGTCGCTAAATGAAAATGACAAAATTCCATCTGCTGCTCTTTGCAGACTAGATAAAAAAAATATTAACCCCTGAACTACTCAACAGTTTCATATTTTTTGCAATGTAATACTTAAGTTGGTCTATCATATATTTTTAGATGATATTTTAAGATTGAAAAGCTTCTCTTTTAGTCTTTTAGTTGTCATCATATCACAATTTCTATCATTTCATTCAGATCAATGGCAGTCTATGGAAATTGTGAATACATAATTGGCAATGAATTATATATAATTTAAAAAAGCAGTTTCTGACCTTTAATATGAATGTAACTTGCATTTGACACTTTGCCTTACTTTTTAAGTTATTTTTCATTATTTAAAATATTACTGAAATTGCCTTTTTTTCCTGGAACTTCCAGGAATCAGAGGCATTGTTGTAACATTCTATTGGGGTATAGAGGGTTAAACTAAGTGAATATCAACATTCATTAAACTTCCAGTCTGTCAACAACTTTTAAACTATTTACCTTCAACTTTTAAACGGTCTACTTTTAAACTATCATTAAACTAGCTGTCTATCAACAACTTTTAAACTATCTCCATTCAACTTTTAAACAGTCTACTTGTAAACTATCAATCTATTAAACTAGCTGTCTATCAACAACTTTTAAACTATATGTTTAACTTTTAAACAGTCTACTTTTAAACTATCAACTTTTATTAAGCTATGCAACCACCATATATATCCTAGCATCACCGTAGTAACTATCTCTGTATTATCTATTTTAACTATACATGATATTTTACATCACAACTTTTGCATTTTCATGCACTGGTAATTCCTTGGAATTGCATTTCTAGTTCAATATGTCACCTTTATCTAGCTTTCTTCCATGATAGATCCAGTCACATGTTATTTCTTTTGGATTGGCAGACACCATCAGAGGAAGATTGACTTCATCATTTTCTACAGCCTTCACCTCTTTGGGCTGGTCAGAGCTGAACTCAGGGGGAACTAGAAAAGAAGAAGGGGAAAGATTTACAAAAAAATCATATCATACCAAAGTAATTTTCTTGGGCAAGGGGTTAGAGATTAAACACAAACATATTCACTCACAAAGCACATTGAGTGTATAGGAAGAGCTGACTCCCCCAGAGAGCAGTTTGCTGAAAGCATTGCAGGTGACCCTCTGCTGGTGGTGCTGAGAGGTGAGAGAGAAGGACAGAGTACTTCTAAAGGACACACCACCATACTCTGCTTCTTTGCTATCTGTTTCCACCCCACTTAGCCTATGATTAAACAACAGAGAAGATGTAAAAAGAGAATGTTAGTATACATTAAAAGACTATTCTCAAGTTTCCAAGAAATTGGTGATCTAGCATGCATCACCCCCACCTGGTCCTCTCATGAACACACTCTTAAATCATATTTCATCTCAGGAATGCTGAGATGACATACTGTAACACATGTGAATTGAGTTATCTTAAAGTTGGACATCAAACACCCGATGTTCCAGGAATGTTCCCTAAAAGTTCCCTGAAGGTCACATAAAAATAATTGTGTTTGTGTAGCATTGGAGAATGTTCCCGGAACCTCCTCTTACAGCTGTTTTTGTGCAACTGTCAGGGAACCTTTTGGGAACGTTCCCTGATGGTTATATTAAGGATACATTTTTTATCCTTTAACTGATGTTCCCAGAACATTCTCTAAAGGTATAGTTTTATGCAACTGTCAGGGAACCTTTTGGGAATGTTCCCTGATGGTTATATTAAGGATACATTTTTTTATCCTTTAACTGATGTTAGTTAAAGGTAAAAAAAAGAGGTTCCCATGAGGTTTTAATCCTTATTTTTGTCAAAACCATAAAATCACGTTTAAGGTACTTCCCTGAAGGATTAATTAAGGTTTAATTTTTGTATAGTCTAATCATTGAAAGTCAGCTGCCGCATTTATTATTGTTTTGATTTTTAAAAAAATATGGTTGAAACAGTTTAGCCTTTTCTTGCTGGTGTTTTGAACAATAAGATGACGGGATATGCCCATTGAAAATGGTTTCGCTATCGCTGGCATGAGGTAAGCATAAACGGTAACACACAAAGAGCAGGATAAATATTAATAATGAATGAATGACTATTAGATTTAATATATGCACTTTGTCTCTCTCGTATCGTAGGCTGATATCTTCCAAATCAAATCATTAGGGGTTTGTCCGGACGTCACGTTCTGGGGTCATTTCTAGAAAAGTTAGCAATGACGTTGCTCAACCACCATGGTACGACGCAACTTGCGACCAAACAACAACATTGTTACACCTGTTTCCAGAAAGCATCGTACCTGTGTCGCAATTCGCTACCTCCGACGTTCGAACACTATAGTTCCAACAACGTTGTTGATGATGCAGCGATAGATATCATTGGTGGAAACAGTGGCAACGTGTAATACCCCACCCCCTAGAAATTCTCTGCCACAGCCTATGTTGACATTTTTCTCATTTAAAGGTGCCATGTGTAATGTCCGCCAAAAATCAATTCATACTCCACATTCCATAAAAGATGGGGGCAGTATACCTCCAGAAAGTGAGTTGGTCTACCCTAGAGTAACAACCAAGAAACGTGTATTGCAGTTTGGCTGGCGGTTATGTTGCCCGCATACCGCCTCCCATGGCCGAAACTGGTATTATGACACCTGTCGGGCTGTGACTAGTAATTTAGCATGCTAATTCAGGTTGATATCTCTGCAGCACTATACCTTGTCATTTTTTTAATGACATCATCACCCTTATTTCTTCTCATTCTTTTGATGTGTGTAGCTCTTTTTTTGGATATTCTTACCTCAATTCTTACACATGGCACCTTTAAACCGAGTGATTAATGCTGGCATTGTCATTGTCATCTGCAAAAACCTAAACCTATTAATTGCAAGTATATAAAACATTTTACTGAAGCCGACCAATAGCCTATGTGCCATTATTTGTGTTAAATATCTATGTTGGAAAAAATGTATAGCCTGGTCGAATGTCTGGGTATCAATTGTCTCGTGGCTTAAGGGCAGCGCGTCAGTGCACTACGCGCTCGGCCGGAGTTCGGATCCTATCTCTTCTTTTCATCTCTGAGTAAGAGTAGGCCTACGAGACACAACAATAGGTTTTGACCATACATATTTATGTATATAGTTACTCTACATCGAGAGACCATAGGTACTAGACATCAGTCAAAAACAATTGAATCTACATGTCACACTAGTTCACCTGCAGGTAGCGAGAAGCAAGAGGACAATCTCACAACATAAGAAAATTGAACCTACAACGTTGGGATAATAAGTCATCTGCTTTAGCCACTACACCATTTATCACTACTGTTGTAAGGGCCTGTGAAGATTATAATACTAAAAGCAAGGCAATACTTGAATTAACATAAATAGCAAGAATGAACCAAGTAGGGGAGTCAGTGTCTTAATCAAAATTTAAGCTACAGGATAGATCAATCATTGAGTCACGAGATAAATATCCACTTCGCAATTTTTGGTTAGCCGGTTGTGATTTTTGGTTAGGCGCTCCGGACACCAACAGGAACTACCAAGGAACGACACAAGTGCGACTGCCTAGGGGCAGTAGTTCAAACTACCAAACTTTGCGTCCTTGTTTGCGATTGAGAGTTCGAACTACCCTTTCTAGAAACACCAAATCCAAGAACGATGGAGCCAACTACCAAGGTTGCGACGCAAGTTAGCAAACGATGCTTTCTAGAAACGACCCCCTGGGCGGTAACCCAGCTGCATGGCCATGTTGGAAGCATAAAGAACTGAATGAACAACAATGGAGTATTATGCACTTTGGATACTTAAGTGATTATAACCATGTCTAAACAACAGAAAAGTCCAAGAAACACGTCCAAGATGCAAAGGCAGGACTTGGACCATAAGAAAAGGCGCGATATTTCGAGAAATTGCGGTTTGTTGGCAGCGCAGATCCATGTGAGTTGGGTGAGGGAGATGCAGTACCAAGTCCAACCACAAGCTCCCCCCTTCCTCTGATAACTTCTAGCATTATTTTCCTTTTGAATTGTTATTGATTTTTAATAACTTTTGGAAGTCGATACCTACTCCAGATGTTTTTGTCTGTCTAACCTATTGGTGCAACCTAGTGTTAATTTTGTCACCTATTTTTAATTTAGTCATAGTCTTAGTCTTGTGACGAAATGTCCTTTTTAGTCTTTGTCATATTTAGTCATTCAAATATCATTTTTGTTAGTCAAGTTTTAGTCGACTAAAAGTCTCGTCATTTTAGTCTAGTTTTAGTCAAAAGAAAACTAAAGGTATCTTAGTCTTAGTCAGTTTTAGTCAACACATTTTAGTCTTTTTTTTTTAAAACAAATTATTTCTGATTGCCATTTGAGTCAAATAGTGTTTCACACATCTCAATTTTCCAACAATATTGTGTGTCCACAGGGCTACTCGTCTGTTATAATTACTCATTCTGATCTTTTGTCAGTCCGTATGTTTACATGCACAGGTAAGTCGAGCTACAGTTATAGCTCGGCTGGGATTTGACCATAGACAGTAAAAGATTTGACTGGACCACTGTCATATTCGTAGACCAGTGATTCTCAAAGTGTGGTCCGGGATCACCAAGTGGTCCCTTGAGCAGGCGTGGTAAAATATAATATAGATGAGTTGTTTGCCAAATAACTTGTAGTTAAATCCAAACAGTTCTGCAACACTGTCTATGTAAGATATGCCAGTTTAAATCATACAGAATGAATCCTCTGACACAATAAGCAAAGTGCAAAGACAATAAGCAAGGTGGTTCAGTGAGTAGGCCTATAGACTAATTATAGGCTACTGTTGAAGTAGGTCTAATCTTTTTTTTTTTTTTTTTGCTAGGGTTAGTTAAGTGGTCCTGAAACTGAAATAGTTTGAGAAACACTGTCGTAGGCCAATGTATTAATGTTTTACTCCGCCTCGCTAGATGGCGATATGCGCCCAAACACAACACATTCCCCAAACAGACTCTCCATCTTAGCCATAGCTAACTTGCTAGCGAACTTTCTATTTTAGCTTACTTGCTAGCAAACTTTGCATCATCAGTCTAACTAGATGAATAGTTGACATTACATGCTGAACATTTTCGTATGGACATTCTGGGGGATGTTAATTTGTATGAGAGAAGCGTCAACTTCTGGGTATGTAGCAGTGGCATAAAGCTTAGGTAGTTAGCTTGCTAACTCTGGCAGAAATCTCCAGTGTTCTTGTTCCATGTAGTTTCGTGTTGCAGCCACAGGGTTGCAGCAGCAGCACGTAGACTAGCCTACAGGAAAGCTGTTGCGTATGAACTCATTCGGAATATTTTGAAAACGTAACAGCTAGATATTCTGTCTTCTCATTTTGTAGACAAACATGAAGGGAGATTTTATCTTAGTTTTATTTCATGCAAAACAATTTAGTCTCGTCTTTTTTCGTCAACAATAATGCATCTTAAGATAGTCTTAGTCAGTGTTTCAGGACATTACTGACGTCTCGTCATCGTCTCGTCTTAGTCATGAAAAAAAAGGTCGTTGACGAACATATTTCCTCTCATCTCGTCTGACGAAATTAACACTAGTGCAACCTAAAGCACGGCAATAATTAACCATTTTCTTTGACGATGTTAGGGATTTATTCAGTGCCAAATGCTTTCTAATGCGGCGAGTATCTCCAATATGCGACGTCCTGATCTGGTGACACGGCGTGCAAACCCCTAATACTCAGTGTCTGCTTAGTAGGCTACGATTTTTCTCTGCTGATTTTAAACATGGTTCAAAGAACATTCCCATAACCAAAGATTTAACCTTGAAGGATCATTCTGGCGTTATTAAGAGGACTAAGCATTTCACTGCATGTATCGCTTTGTATTAATGTATGTGACAAATATCTTGAATCCAGAGGTAGAAAAGTCTGACTCAAGACCTCAAACGTTTTCTAAACAATAAAAAGCAGAAAGGATGCAGCAGGCAGCATTTCCAGTGGAAGAACAAAATGCTGAATGAAGCCCAAAGCTATGAAGGCATATCTGGCAAGTTGTTATTTTGTGAAGACGTATGGTTGCTTTGCTTTCATTAATGGTTTAGCTATAGTCAAGTTTGCAAGAAGGAGACATAACGCGTGAGCAATAGCATGCCACACTATTTTCCCTCACGGGATCAAAAGAGTTATACTATCCAGGGACGCACTCACACAGCTGTGGTAGCGGGGGCAGGAGGACAACTGTTAGCGCAGGCTTTATATACGAAGAGTTTGGTTCCAAAACGCTATACATCCAAAATTGTTAAATTGAGAAAAAAGGCATTTTCTTTCCCAAAAGACTGTTTGTATGAAAACTGTTATTTTCTGTTTCAAACTGTAATATATCATGATGAGTTTGTAATAACATAAAAAAATCAAATCCATATTTTGATTTTAAACATTTATTAAACAAATATATTTTTTTCCTCCAAAATGCAATATAACCATAACACGTTTTTCCCCCAAAATGCTACAAATCCATTTCATCAACAAAAACTCACTTTCTGTATGAAATTGAGCAAAGACATAAGAATAAATAACAAGGAAAGGTTGTCTATACATATGACAAATCCCAAACTTGAACAACATCACTTAACCATTAAACCAATTTTTAAAAGTACATTCATCTAGCCGCCTTTTTCAGACTCCTACGGACTTTCCCCTAAAGATGGCAGCAAAGATGACAACATTTCCGGAAAGGTACTGGCTTGATGAAATTCATTCTGGACTCTCTATCCGACCACATAAAGACCTCGGGATACTTCGGTTTGGCTTTAGGGACCCTGTACTCACTACCACGTAAGTGTAATGTTGTTTGGAACTGTAGAAGAGGTATAAAAATAGCGTTTTGTAGCGGCAAAATAATATGCCCTTCTCACTTCCACGCTAACGAGTTTTGACTAAAAACGGTAAAATCGAACTTTCTCAAAACACATCCGAATTACATGATTTTGATGTCAACTCAACGTATGTACTCCCAATCATCTGTAAATTGATCTAAAGTGCATTTTACTCCGGATAATTCCTTTAAGCACATCTTTTCTTTTTGCATCCTTCACTGTGCTTACATTTGGGAGCTGACTCGGCTTGAAGTTTGCCCAGTTCTGTCCTCGCTTCAAAACCGAGTGATAGCAGAAGTCACTGTTGTACACAGTCTTGAATCCAAGTTTGACATTCCTCAATTCGAGCATTCTAGCATCACTGAGCTTTAATGACTTCTGTGGCTTTACAAAAACCTCTGTTGCCTTCTTGACGTCATAAGCTTGCCAGTCCTGGCCGTAGACATGGACATGCCCATGGTTCCGCAAAATGTCATAGTACTCCTCTGGCATGAGGATGGTATTGTGCTTTCGAATCTGCTGCTCAATCCTCCCGAAAACGCGGTCGACAGGAAGGAAACTGTGTCCCCTGATGGGAAACACATATTCAGTGATCATATTCGGAAAATTCTGCTTTGTTAAAGCAAACAACATTGACAGAACATTCACATTTTTGTTTTGTCCAAAACAGGAATCACTGAATAATCTCAACTTCTGAACATTGCAAAGTGCAACATTCAATGGCTGCCGAAAACAATGGTTCAGAGCTGAAGCAGTCATATTACTGTCTCTTCTGTTCTCGTGTTCCATCCATGTGTAAAGATGGATGTCATCCTTGCTTTGCTTGCTACCTTTCCCAGCATGGACAACAACACCAAAGATGTACATGTAGAGCTGGCGGGAGTAGTACGCCTGACCAATGGGGGTTCTTGGGAGTACCAGATTCTGCATCATGTCGAAACAGACCGTCAATGCTGCATTGTCACTTGATGCAAAATGAAAGATGCTGATGCTGTACGCTTCTCCTCTTCGGGCAAGCTGGGGTTCTTTACTGTGAGATGAAACTTTGCACATGTAGAACATGCGTCGGTGGCTGGATGTCCAAATGCAAGGTTGAAACTGTATCGGAAAACACTGTAATAGAGAGAGTAGGTAACAGCGTCATGATTTTGCTGCTTGAACAAATCGTGCATTTTTTTCACGCTGAGGTCACTGGGAAGGTATTTCCGCCCAGGTGCTTCTCTTCTGCCATAGTGGCTTGGCCTACAAGTGAATGTTTGAATGTGATCCATCACAAGTTTCTTCTTTTCTTCATTTTCTGTAACTTTGCGAGCACCACCCCTACGTTCTGGTCTGGGTTCAGCATTCTCTGCATAATATCTTGCCACTCGAGCTACTCTATCTTTGCCAATACCTGCAATGACAAAAGTTAAAATAACATTTCTTTGTTAAGGGGAAACTGAGATAGCATAGGCTAGTGGCTCATCAGAATATACAGTGGCAGTCAACCACAAATCCATTTCAGCCTGAAATGGGTTGGCCTACAAACCAACAACTTGAGTAACTTTTTACATAATATCTCACTTTTAGCATGTTATTTATTTACTTATTTATTCAGGAACAAAACTATTATGGAAAATCACTAGGTCTAGGCTACCATGGCCTAAACCACGAATGTCTGTCTCTCTCTCTCTCTCACCACTCATCTGACAGACTGAGGTCTATATGAGTTTGTAAGTTTTAACCTGTGGTTGTAACAGTAACGTTGCAGTTATCTTGCTAGTTATTTTATGTTGGCTATTATGGCACCCTACAGTAGCCTACAAGCTTACTGTAGGCTAATGTTACACGCTTACAAGTTTACTGGAATATAAATGTCTGTTTACAGTCTCCGAGCAATTGGTGGATGTGCACATCATAGTGTTATGTCCAGATAAAAAAATACCAATGTTTTGCATTCTGACATGCAGCACTAGGCTATTCTTGATAGATGTAAGGGTGTTAGTTTATGTCTGAAAGTGTAGTTTATGTCTATTGTTTTCCTCCGTTTCTTCTGGAAAGTAGGCTAATGTTCCAACATTTTCGTTCTTCGTTCCGTCATTGCTTTACAATGCTGACATGCTACAGGAGCGAATCAGAGCAACACTTAGCAACACGTTTCCTAGAATAGGCTACATTTTTGTACAGGCAGTGAACTAGTGTCATCAAATAAAACAAACAAACTCACCCAACGCTGCACAGAAAGTTGCCTTGCAGACAGGAACCTTCGTGGGATGATCCTTAGTGAGCAAATAGTACTCCTTCTGTGCATCTTCAATTTCCACCTTGGGACGTCTTCGCTGTACCCGTTTTACTGTTATCAGACGTAAAATTGCTTGGTCTTGTTCAGCCTTCGTTGTATGACAGTAGAGAGTGTCGAAGTTTTTAACAAGATCGTCAGCTGTCAGCATGACAAAAGTTTTTTGCTTCACTGTGAGAACAAGCAATCGCCGGTATTTTACCACCGCCTGAGTTTCTGATTTTCTTTCTGACTTCCCTATCGTGGTTGTCTTTTGACGGCTTCCGCTTCTTTCCCACAGACGACACGACCACTGGCTCCTCAATACCATCAAAGTTATTCGTTTTAGTATATAGTATAAGTAAAAAAACGAGTCCAAGGCGAGAGTTTACCGGCGTCTACTGACAGCGCGCCGTAATGACAGTTTGCGTCATAGAATGGTGCGCGGTGAATGGAACTGTCAGGCTTTGCGGAAAAACAGGATTGGCGTTTGTCTCTGTTTGGGAAAAAAAGGGAAGGAACAGGGCAGCAAAACATGTCGGATATCGCGTTTTGTTAAAAACTTATTATCGAACTTTGAATAGAGAGTAAATGGGGAGCTTGTTTTTGCGGTAACTCGATTTGTTCAAAATTGCCGTTTATCGCGTTTTGGAACCAAACTCTTCATACATTTTTTTTAAGCCTTATGAAAAAAAGGCCTGCCTCGAATGCAGGCTTGCCCAAAATAAAGGCCTGTGGTTTACGCAGCCTACAGTAAGTAGGCTAAATAACAGACCCGCCACAATATGCGGTTTGATGATTTTTTACTAGCAAGATGCCCTACGTGCACTGCATTTTCTTAAATAACAATGAAATATCATCAGTAATATTCAACCATTATTTTGTGATTTGCAGGGCCGTTTCAAGGAATTTGGGGGCCCCAAGCAAAAGTAAAGGCTGTTAAAAAAAGGACAAAAATCTATTATTATGCCTATGCTAATTACCTGAAAAAAACCTTTTCTTAGTAATTTCTTGGTAAAAGTCCTGTTCCCAACTTTTACTAAGAAATGCCTCTAGGATGCACATATCTCAAAAATAGCACTTGTCTAAAAAAATATTTTTATGCTTTAAATGTTTATTCCATATCGCTGTTGTAAAGGTGAATTTGGGTAATTTATTGGGCAACGTGCAATTGTTCGGTTTACTGTTACGACTGACTGTTAAACTGAATGTGTTTGTGTATTACAATATCACAAATATTCTCAGTAATTCCTCTCTTGGGGTGTGGCTGAAGTAGAGTATTGTTGTTTACAGTACACCCTACTATTACTGTAAGTTGGGTATTGTGTACATCTGACTGGTTGAATATCTTTCATGCAGATTCATGCAGATCCTCAGAAATCTCTATGGGCTGTTCAAATTTTCTAGCATCATATATGTGTATCAATACAGGTTGCCATCTCGATAGGTGTACAGTATATATAGGTGTATCAATACAGTTCATTCATCAATAGGTGATCAATACAGTTCATTCATCAATTCTGGCCACACCATATGTACTATTATTTCTTAATTGTCTTTGTATAGATGTAATTGGAATGGATTGAGACTGTTACCTGTTAGAGCCTACAGTCCAGGTAATATTAGCTTTTGGGTTGCTGCTGCCACACAAGCAGATCAGACTCACAGTTTCACCTCTGCGTAGAACTTGCGGTGTTTTTTCCTGCACCACTACTTTGATTTCTACTTTGATTGCTGCAACTAAAAAGTAAGAAAAAGGGAATTAAAATCAAATAAAGGAACAGCTTATTTGATAATGCTATGGAATGTGAGTGTTTGTATGTGTGTCTGTGTGTATGTGCTTATGTGTGTGTGCATGCCTGTGTGTGTGTGTGTATGTGTGTGCATGCTTGGATGTGATAGTGTTAATTTCGTCAGACGAGACGAGAGGAAATATGTTCGTCAACGACCTTTTTTTTCATGACTAAGACGAGACGATGACGAGACGGCAGTAATGTCCTGAAACACTGACTAAGACTATCTTAAGATGCATTATTGTTGACGAAAATAAGACTAAAATGTTTTGCATGAAATAAAAACTAAGATAAAATCTCTCTTCATTTTCGTCTACAAAATGAGAAGACAGAATATCTAGCTGTTATGTTTTCAAAATATTCCGAATGAGTTCATACGCAACAGCTTTCCTGTAGGCTAGTCTACGTGCTGTTGCTGCAACCCTGTGGCTGCAACACGAAACTAGAACAACAACACTGGAGATTTCTGCCAGAGTTAGCAAGATAACTATCTAAGCTTTATGCCACAATGCTACATACCCATAATTTCGCTCCGCCTAGCTCCACTCATCCATCTGGAACCGATCCATTGAAGTGTTGCTTCAGAAGGCTGGGCCTAATCAAAAAATGCTTGCATATGATTGAATAAGCCACTTGTCCGTCATCTATTGACGTGCTACTTCAACCACTCACATCGAAGCCAACCCGTGACGCTGATTACAGTCTCACAGTCGCTTCTACGCTATGTCACATCTATGAAACTCCCGCCCTGCGTCCTGATTGGCTGAACTATAAAGTCGGTTGCAGAAATCACTCTCAATGGAAAGAGGTCCCAGATGGATGGGAGTGAAGCTAGGCGGAGCTAAGCGGAACGACATTCATCTGGCTATTGTCAGGTTAACATACCCAGAAGTTGAAGCTTCTCTCATACAAATTAACATCCCCCAGAATGTCCATACGAAAATGTTCATCATGTAATGTCAACTATTTAACTAGTTAGACTGATGATGCAAAGTTTGCTAGCAAGTAAGCTAATATGGAAAGTTCGCTAGCAAGTTAGCTATGGCTAAGATGGAGAGTCTGTTTGGGGAATGTGTTGTGTTTGGACGCATATCGCCATCTAGCGAGGCGGAGTAAAACATTAATACTTTGGCCTATGACAGTGTTTCTCAAACTTTTTCAGTTTCAGGACCACTTAACTAACCCTAGCTAAAAAAAAAAAGATTAGACCTACTTCAACAGTAGCCTATAATTAGTCTACACAATAGGCCTACTCACTGAACCACCTTGCTTATTGTCTTTGCACTTTGCTTATTGTGTGGATTCATACTGTACGATTTAACCTGGCATATCTTACATAGACAGTGTTGCAGAACTGTTTTTACATACAAGTTGGTTCAATATTGCAAACAACTCATTTATATTATATTTTACCATGTCTGCTTGCGGACTACTTGGGATAGCTTGCAGACCACCAGTGATCCCCGGACCACACTTTGAGAAACAATGGTCTACGAATATGACAGTGGTCCAGTCAAATCTTATACTGTCTATGGCCAAATCCCAGCCGAGCTATAACTATAGCTCGACTTACCTGTGCATGTAAACATACTGACTGACAAAAAATCAGAATGAGTAATTATAACAAACGAGTAGCCCTGTGGACACACAGTATTGTTGGATAATTGAGATGTGTGAAACACTATTTGACTGAAATGGTAATCAGAAATAATTTGTTATAAAAAAAAAGACTAAAATGTGTTGACTAAAACTGACTAAGACTAAGATACCTTTAGTTTTCTTTTGACTAAAACGACGAGACTTTTAGTAGACTAAAACTTGACTAACAAAAATGATATTTGAATGACTAAATATGACAAAGACTAAAAAGGACATTTCGTCACAAGACTAAGACTAAATTAAAAATAGTTGACAAAATTCACACTAGTATGTGAGTGTGTATGTGCTTATGTGTGTGTGCATGCCTGTGTGTGTGTGTGTGTTTGTATGTGTGCGTGTGTCACGGGGTGACTAGGTGGGGAACAAGTTTCTGGAGATTTAGTTCTCTATGGGAAAGCTGAGGGTGTGACACCAAAATGGCGGCCCCCGAGCCGTTCATTGTTTATGGGCCACAGGTGTGTTTAGCTCAGTGGTGGTGGTGGTGATTGGTGCACTGTTTGTGGGATTAGCCTCTTAAGCTCATGATACAGGACGAAACGGGAGAGAGGGCTGAAACGAAGACGTGCTCCGCTGAAACGGATCGAAGCCAGGGACCCTGGATGCCGGCGTACTGGATCTGGATCGACTGAACGCTGCTGTTGTGTTGACGTTACCGACTGGGCTGCGCCGCCGTGCGAAGGGCTATCTGCGTGAACGGATACGAGAGGGGTGGAATCGTCCGCCCCTCCATGAGCTAAGTGAACTCTCTAAAGCCTGTTTGTTACCGTGTAGCTTGTGCTATAACTGAGTGGTGCCCGACGTCTTAGGCTCTGGCCATTTGTATTCCTCCCTCTTCCAGAGGACCTAGCTTCTACGTGGATACTGACGAGATCCCCGGGAGGTTTCCGGTAGCCTATACACTGCTCTGTGGACCAGGAGAGGGGTGAGGACGCTCACCCTTCACTAAGTTAAGTGACTCTTCTATAGCCTACTCCGGCTAACTGGCTCCAAAGCACACTCTCGCTCTTCCTGCTGATCCCTCCCCTCGATCGTAGACCTACTGCCTAGGCTTACGACTGGACTGTCCTTGTTTAAATCCTCCCGCTGTCATTCTAGCCCAATAGCGTTATAGTAGTGTGTTGTGTGAACTTGCTGTGCCTTATAGCTTTAATAGTGTGCTGTGTAAACATGTGGTGAGCCCTATAGCTCCAATAGTGTGCTGTAAACCTGTGGTGAGCCCTATAGCCTTAATAGTGTGCTGTGTAAACGTGGGATGAGCCTATAGCTTGAATAGTGTGCTGTGTAAATTTGCTGTGGGTTGGGATAAAACAAAGAAATTATTCTCTGTCCGTATGTTTGCTACTGCATAACTCGTACTGGGCTAACTGTCCCTTAATAGGCTTACTGTGAACTTGGGTTGTGACAAGTGGGGGTGTACTGTAAAAGGGCTGAATCGCTGTGCCCCTCCATTCCTGTCGCACAGAAACCAACTCCAGTCGGAGCCCTGGGCCGTGGCCGGGCCAGTAACAACATCTGCCTGGGCCTCGAGGTTGGTGACATCACAACTGGAGGTGGCTCTACCTCAAGCGCGGGCGGGTGCAGCTTGGACTGAGCATTGGACTGTGCATTGGACTACTGTTTTAATATATTTTTTCTATTGCATTGCCCTTTTAACTCGTGTATTAATAAATCATATATTTTTATACTGTATCTACGTATCCCCGGTTCATTGAAGGGCAAAGTGTACTCCCCTGGGTTCTGGTGGGGGGGAAGAAACATTTATTAGTGACCCCTGGTGGTGACAAGTGTGTGTGTGTGCATGCTTGTATGTGTGTGTGTGTGTGCGTGCGTGCAAGCGTGCATGTGTGTGTACATTTCAACTTCCGGCAACCCTTTTCTCAACACCACCATCTGTAGGCCACTTTAACACATAAATTAATTAATTGTATGGCCCCCCATGAACAGAATTCCACAAAACTCAGCATGCATTCAGAGGGTGTTATAGTGGTCCTACAGGTAAAAAAAAACACGTCAGCCAAAGATACAGTACCTGCGATTACAGAGCCTCAGTTTTGCTTTTTCATCTTTAACCATGTGGCACTATACCATAAATGAGTGATTATGGGAGGGTTTCGAGATGGCTTCTGGAGCCCTATATACAAAAAACGGTCCTCCTAGGCTCTACGGTTCTCGAGATATTCACAGAAAACTGTGTTTGCCATATCTTCTATTCGGGGGTCCAGTCCGGCAGGGGGGGCGATGGATCAAAGCCAAAATCAATGGTTCCGTGTCATTCTTGTGGGGCTACATGCCCACCAACTTTTGTGCAGCCAGGTCTTTCAGTGTACCGGGAATCGTTGACACAAAATTACTGAAGGAAAAAATAATTCCTTTTATTTTATATAATTAAATAATTCCCCCCAAAATAATCTCTGTAATTCTGATTATTGAACTAAATATATATCACTTATTTTTGGCTCAAAATCGTGTGGATGAACAAAATAATTTTGGTCAAAAGGATGTGATGTGGTATTTAAATTAGATCTTAGAAGTTTAATTTGTTTTAACCAAACCTTTCACTAGCTAACTTTATCACACCTTATTGTAAAACTATTAATTTCCGCCCCTTTCCTTTGAAAATTCGAAAACAAAGATGTTTTTTAATACTTCAAAATAATGTTTGATTGATGAACCTTACATTTTTCAGTAGCCATAAGTGTGTAGATTTGAACAATTCTTAACAAGAGCTTTTACTGCCTAAATTATCCAATTTAGTTTACCATACTCAGAGTTTGGTGCTGGGCTGGTGGGTTCCCTATACACACCCACTCGGCGCATCAACGGTTAGACCAAGAATTATCGTCGCAAAATAAAAATTCCACAGGAGCTACAAGCGGTTATACATGCAGCTTTACAACACTGTTTACAGCTCTTCAAGTCACTGTACAATGTAATTTAAGGTACAGAGATAATTGAGATATCTTTATGGGGTGGTTGCTTGTGTTTCTTTAGGAATCCTCCGTCTTGGTTTGTATAGAAATTAATATCAAGTCATACATACACGTAAAATGGCGAATACGGGCGGAAATAACTTTCCGATACCGCTTGCTTTGCCACACGTGCAACGCTGCACATAAACTCCCATTTTCACCCTCACATTCCGTTCTCAAACTCGGACCCAGGAACTTTGCACCAAATCAGAGATGACCACGTTCTTTTTTGGAATTCTTTCCAGACAAAAGAATAAACAATCTTATCAAGACGCAGGAATTATGCTTTTGTTGGAGGACTAACTACATTATAATCTATTTTTACACTAAACTCTGTAAAAGTCCCCAAGTGACTTTACAATTTAGATCTGATTACTGAATTCAGCAATGTTGGGCTGGGCCTTTTCTCACTGTAGGAGTCTCAACCTTTCTTGAGTCAGTTAAGCAGTATTCAATATTTTTCTCCTTACACTGTACTTTAAGCCTGGTCTTGACAGAAAGTACTTTCTTAGCCTTGTTGGTAGCATCACAGCGGAATGTGGCCAAGTTGTCACTGGGCTGTAGGATGAATCTGAGCTCTCGGGCAACACCTCTTTCTAAGGAGACTTGATTAGAGGTATCCTGTTTGGCTTCACCATTCTGTAGAGGAGCAAGTCCATCACTGCAGAGTAAACAAACTTTTGATACAATTAGGGTGGAACATAAAGCCATAAAAGTATGTACTTATACACATAACAAATGTGGTAATGAGAGTGCACAAAATCTTTGTCTAAATTTAATTTCAGAAGTCAAATCTCAAAATTCAAAATGTAAATGTAGCCCCTGGTATAAACCATATTGAGATAAGATGGACAATGCTTTTAGTAACATACTAGCTACTAATAAATATTACACTACTGTGCATAGCCCCATGCTTTTATGACGAGGCGATGCTAGCACGTTAGCAGCGGTTAGCTAACTATGCTAACCTTAGTCGTTTACGAGTCTCCTCTAAGTGACAATCATTTTATACATAATGCTGGCAGTGCTGAGAACAATAAACGATCTTCTTTATCTTACTTACATTGAGTTAACTGTTTGGCTTAATTCATAGAGTGGTGGAACACTGTTTCATTGTGGTTTGCTAAGGAGTAAGTTTAACTCTTTGCTTAAAATAGGGGAGAGCTGGGAGGAGATAATTTAATCTAATTTAACATAATAACAAAAAAGCATAATCAAGATTGAAAGCCATTATTCTGTGTATCAGTGTTGCGTTAATCCCACACATGTCGTTTGGCCGTCCCTTTTCCATTTACATCACTATTCATCACTATACAATCCCATAAAACCGGAAAAAAATCAAATCACGGCTTCCAATGCATTTCTATGGAGCCATAAGGTGAAGCTGTCGGACTTTATCTACATGTGCGGAGCTACTGGACTGCCATTGGCTCATCCACGTTCGATGGGCGGGGCTTGCGATAGGTCAATTATTCAACCCACTTGGGCTTGATTGCATCCTGCGTTGTGTTGTGTATATTTGCAGATATTGGTGTCACTGTCTGTTGTGCTTCCCACTGCAGCAAAAGCAGTTTGTTGTGCATTTTGCAGATTCAAGTTAGGTCCCAGAGGGTGTATCTAGAGTTAGTGTTCTATTACTTAATGTTTAGTGTAACCTTGCTTGTCAGGTTACATTGTATGTGTTTACATACAGTATATTTACATAGACCCACCTGTTGGCAGTGATCCTACATGTAGGCCTATGTAAATATATATTTTAATGCTTTTAAAACATTACAGCAACATGTGTCTTGCAAACATGATACATTTTTACCTGTATTTCATACAGGGAATTTGTTAGTCAAGGTGGTAGGGTGGGGTATGCCATCGGGGGGCAAAATTATAGCAATTGACCTGTCGCTAAGCGCCACCCTTAGAACGCTGATGAGCCAATGACAGTCCAGCCTCAACGGGACTCGGACATCAGCTCGGACAACTCCATAGGAAACAACAGGGAGGAGGCATAAAATGACAAATCATGGTTATTTGTGTTTATTAACTCAAAAAACCCCGATGGATAACCATGGTCAAACGTTTTGCATAGGGGACGTGTAATACTGATAGCCGGTACCCCAAGAGGCTAGAAAAGGGGTATATCGTCATCAACAGTAGCCTACAGGATGTCTCTCGCGTTTGCAACAGCTCAACGTAATGTAGGCTACTAAGCCAACAACGTGGGCACAGGTTCCCTGTTAAATCCCAAGATGAAAATGCTCATTAACCAACTATTATATTCTTACTACATCAAATATTAACGTAACCTAACATATCTAGCAGGGCCGCAAGAGATATTTTGAAAGTGAGGGGGACCAAATTGTGAACACAACACCCATAGTGAGATCAGATTTCCAGATATCGGATTGCCACCTCTGGCCCACTTTTGACCATAAACTTGCCATATTAAGATAATACCATTGATTGTTTTCAAAATATTGAGATGAGCACAACGCCAGATCTGCCCTTAGACCAGCTTCTTGCTATGTGCAATTCTACTTTTATTTATTTATTTTAGATTTATTTCACACTATTTGGGCCAATGGTAGAATACTCTAAAAGCAACATGGGATGTTGATATTTTATGAAGCCATGAATGAATCATCATGCCTATCATCCAAACATAGTCTACATGATCAAATAGCCTAGTTAGGCCTATACTTAAATTGTCTGGTATAAACCAAATCAACTCTCCACTATGTGTTTTGCAGTTAATATTGATGCAACGTTAGAACATGTTGGCTTAACATGTTACCAGTCCAGAACACACAGTAAATTGCAACAGAAAGTTGACTTTATAATCAACTTCTATTTGTTCCAACAGCATTTAAACAAAGCATTTATAAAATTAAAAAATAAATACTGTTACTGTAGTAACTGTAGGCCTACCACATTATCCCAAGCTTCAAAGAACTCCCCACGTCTGTGACAGGCAGACGTGACACCAGACGTGACACTGCTAAATTCTCAGCTTGTTTATACCCCACACCGAACGCGTAAGAACGCTATAGGCCCATCACTCTGGAGTGTGGTAGCCTGCTCTCTGGGATGTATGCACCAAGGTAACTGACATATCCAATTTGTGTCTTGAAATTATGTTTGAAATAAATGTCTTAGAACAAAAACGTTGAGTATAGACTTGTATTTTATAGTTAGGCTAGTAGTGAAAACGAGTTGATCAGTAGGCTAGTTGAGTTTGTTATCAATAAACATAACAGCTAATGTCATGTTGAGCAGGAGACTAGGCTACCATAAATCCTCAAATTATGCCCGGGATTGATTCTATTTATAGCCGGACAAATAATGGCAGGTTCCCACAAGACGGGGTAACAATTGCCTATACCAACAATTGCCATCAGTCCACCAGCACTAGAAGACATTGTTTCGATTTCAGTCAATGAAATAACACCTCTTCTTAATATTTTATTATATTGTTGGTTGGATTAATAGCCTACGGTTGGCAAAGAAAAGTCGTTTTCCTACCATGGGTCTCCAACACACGTTCTCAAGCTCACTCTCTTGCCGCCCCTTTCGAGGTAATTGCCAGACTGAAGCCTGGCTACTACATTTAAACACAATTGTTGCGCGACTCAAGGCATTCCAGCCTACGAATTTAATAAAAAGTACTAAATCATGCATATTTAAACAATAACTCAATTTAGGCTACTTAGCTACGCAAAAAGGTTTCTATTAGGCTACAGCACAACAATGAATGGCTGCCTTGTCTCGCAATAAACAGCTGCATTTGTTTCACTTCAATGTCACAATCCCGACACTTTTTCAACTGCATGAAACATAACAGTGAACCATCAAATATCTCCCAGATTTCAGTGCCCATCAGTCTCAACATTTAGCAATATAATCACAGTCCAAAAGTAAATTAAATCCCAAACCAAACCGAAAATGTTATGCTTTGGATAGCCTACCGGTATGCTGCTCCAAACGAAACGCATGTCTAAATGCAGGTTAGAAATTAAAAAAGCCTGCCTCGAATAGCCTACCAGCTTGCCTCAAATAAAGATGCTGTGCTTTGCAAAAGACCCCAGCCATAATTTGAGGATTTACGCTAAGCAAGTAGCCTGGATTATTTTATGATGGTTGTTAGTAGACAAACTGGCTTCAGATATCCAACAGAGTGAATATGAGATTGTGCAGTCTTACACTGTAGATGGCTGTGGTTAGTGATGTGATGCTGTTAATGGGGAGTTTTAGTTAGCGCAAACCCTATAGGTTATTATTTATTTAGCGTAGGCCTACCTGTAAGGCTTTTTTTCCTTATCAAAAGTGAGGGGGACGACGGCCGTCTCTTCAGCACTGCGGGGGACACGTCCCCCGTGCCTCCTGCGTCCTTGTATCTTAGTATCAATCTTCCACTAGCTAGCTAGCTAGCATTAACGTCAGTGGTTTTTGCACGGTGATTTGCACGGCCCCTCCATAGCATAATTAAAGGAGAATTCCGGTGTGATATTGACCTAAAGTGTATTGAAACATGATACCGAGTGTGAACGTATGTCTCATAGCCCATCTCGGCTTGTCCCCTGCACTCCAAAAATCTGGCACTAGTTAGCGATGCTACCAACAGCTTTTTCAATAGTGGCGCCGGCATCGGGCTAGCCATGCAAATAAATCACTGTTTTACACCCATTTACGAGGCTCAATGTATCTCCACACTTCATTGGTAGACTTCGAGGGCCCTGACATTTAAAAAGCGAGACATTGAGAACTTTGAAAAAGCACTGGTAGTTTACTTACAAGACGATTTATACAGACAGTATCTTCCGCGAAGTTTAGCGTTTGCAGCCATCTTGAATTTAGTCACGATAAGTCGAAATTTAAATGGCAGTAAGAATGAACAGGTATGATAAGGGATCAGATTCCAAAAATAATTCAGTGGAAATGCATGGATTCCAGTTTCTTCCAGTAGCAGCAACTGGAATCCATGCATTTCCACTGAATTATTTTTGGAATCTGATTAAACGCTATATATATACACACACACTACTTTTATTATTGGGGTTTACATGAATTATGTGACAGATCTGCCAACCAATCACAAGGGATTTTTCTTGTTTGAAAGTTGTGGTTTCATCCAATACCGAGTTAGGAAATTCAAGCCTGGCCTGGCCAGGCGCGGTTTTGCTGCCAATCACGAGTGATTTTTCTTGTTTGAAAGTAGTGGTTTCATCCAATACTGAGTAAGGATATTCAAGCCAGGCCTGGCCAGGCGCGGTTTCGCTGCATTCATATGCTAATTAGAGCTATTAGCACTCCGCAAGCTCTCCACATACGTCATAGTTTGTTTCCGACAATATGTGGCACAGACAAACGCGACCTTCGCAGGTTGCAAATTGTCATCAACTGCCGAAAATTAGGGAGATCTCCAGGCGTTTAGGGGGACGAAAATCACACTTTTCACGCAGTGATATCATACCCGTAAATCCTCATATTACGGCCAGGATGATAATTCCCAGTAGCCTATGGCTATCAGTCCATGTGCTCATAAAATACATTGTTTCGATTTAACTCAATGAAATTAAAGAGCTCTTCTAGGCCTGCTAGGCCTACTTGGCTATACACAAAAAGGTTTCCATTACAGCACAGTGCACGTTCAATGAATGAATTAAGCGACTGCCTATCTCGCATTAAACACAGCGGGTGGAAATCCCGACACTCAACTACATGAAACGTAATAGTGAACCTTCAAATACCCCCCCAGATTTCAGTGCCTTCAGTCCCAACATTTAGCAATATAATCAAACAGCCCAAAAGTAAATTAAATCCCAAACCAAACCGAAAATCGTATGCTTTTGATAGCCTACCGCTGGTATGCCGCTCCAAATGAAACGCATGCCTCACAATAAAACGTAGAAATAAAGGCTTGCTTCGACTAAGCCTGCCCTAAATAAAGCCCTGTGCTTTGTGCAGCCTAAGTAAATAATAGAATTTTTATTTTTTATTTTGTATGCGTTCTGCAGAGAAGGGAGACTGGCGTTGGTCACAGTTTGAAATGAAAGGGAGAAAACAGTAGACCTGGAGTAAGGCGTGTGTTGCTAAGGCGGCCACCTTAAGTGCTGCGGGAAACCTTGTTCATATATGAAGTAACCATGCTAATCAATGCACATGATTTCAGCACCACCCGGCACACATACTTTAAACCATGTGAGCTGTCCTCTAGGATTCCCTCCACTTGAAAAACACAACAGACGCAATGGATGTCCTGATTGGAGTGTTACATCCTCTGGGGGAGCATCTAGCCACACCTTTTGTGGTGGATCTGAATGAAGTAAAGAGAAAAGTGGTGAAATAAGATGTCTGAAAACAAATGGAAAGAAGTAAAAGGTTCTTATGGAACTTACATAACACATTAAGTGGCTTAGATGTGCTGCTGGAGAAGTGGGTGCCTTTGTTGAATGCCTCACATGAGAGCGGAAGACCATTCTCTTCACGAGAGACAGTATATGTAAGGTTGGACATGGTCATCATCCCCCCATTTTCACCCTGATAAAATAATATGATATATAAAAAGCGTTGAGATGGAGGAAAGTTTACTTCTCCTCACATATGGTATATGCCCCAAGTAAATTTCAAAAGCTCGCAACTTCCTGCATTTTTTTTAACTATTCATGTAGTTTACCTCTTTCAGAAACTCCAGACAACGTCTGCAAATCATTCATTAACTATGAATGTGATAGCAGGTCTTAATTGGGAACTTTGTTAATCTGGAATACCTATCAGCTATCGTTAATGTACGGTGGCCGAGAACGGTCACAACACATGCAAACACAACACCTGCATATTCAGAAATCACCTGCAACTTCTGAAAACACCTTCATCGATTTCACAACACGTGTGCTGCAAGTACTTACAGCACGAGCAAATAGTGAAACCTACTGCAAGCTGCAAAGACAACAACGGAAGTGTTTCCAGGGGGGACCATAATCAGTGACAGACCGCATCCGGTTTCCGGTCCCAAAGTGGAATGTGCAAAAATGAACATAAATCGAAGGGATACCTTCTTATATGTGATTTCTGCAACAATGGTAGCAGGGCTGTAGTCAAGACCACCTTTGTCGAGTCCAAGACAAGTCCAAGACCAGGACTAGTCGAGACCAAGTCAAGACCGAGTCCAAAGAGGTTCGAGTCCAAGACAAGACCGAGTCCAAAAGGTTCGAGTAATGAAATCAAGACCGAGTCCAGGATAGGAAAAAAAAAGTCTTGTGCATGACAGTATCAAGACAATCATTTTGGGTTATTATTATTATCTAAAAGCAAAACAGTGTGAACACACCCAGGATTTGTAAGTGTAGCCATTCCCTTCTCCAATATTATTATAGGGCTGTCAAACGATTCAAAATATATATTTTGAAATGAATTAATCTCGATTAACCACAATTAAAAAAGTTCCTAAAGACTAAAGCTTCAACATAAATCACAAAATTAATGAGTAACCACAAAGGTAAAAGTAAAACACTTTTATATTATTTAAATGATAATACTGACACAGTAATTGTGTTTTAAAGTATTCATTTCTTAAGAAATACTACACATATGATGCTGTTTAACTCATTTGTAAATGGTGCACTGTTACTTTAAGCCCATTGTGGCCACGTTCTCATAATAATGATCTTTTTACCAGCTCCATTGAAATATAGCCTATAGCTAGTCCACAAGCTCTAATATTGTTTGTACCACATGTATTGTACAATATTAACAATGATAAGCATGATATTAAGTTGGTATAAACAGTTTTCATTCCTTTGGAAATAGAAGCATGTAATGACATGATGCTAGCTAGACATTTTCTGTTTGCAATTAAAAGTGAATGATGAGCCTGAGCCAGTCACCTAGCTATCTGAATGGAATGTGTTTCAATCGGCATAATATGTGCTTCATGTAAACAAATTATTGAAGACTTCAAGACTCACCAGTTCCATTACACAAAGGCAAAGACAACTCTTCATATTTTTGTCCATTTTTCAAATCACAGTTGTTACATGTATGTAGGTTGCACAGAGTGCAGCCTACATACATGTTTATAACTGGTCAGTAGTGGAAATCGGATAAATCCGCAATCTCCTCTAACCTCGTCTTTGTTGCCTTCCTTTTATAAGTTTCTTATATTAAAAAGGAGATATCAATTATCATCAACAACAACAAGCCAGCTGGAGCCTGCCAATCGTTTTCTCTCCTTCTGTGTTAGCTTCAGACGCTCTTAATTAAATGGAGTAGCATACGTTCAAGTTGGATCTTAATGGAGAGGAGCCGAAAAGTATCATCTTTATGTAACTGTTGCAGTTGGTGCATTTTGACATTGTAAACGTTATCTAACAAGAGTGAAAAGCAGTTTGCAGTAAAGCTACTATTTGGCTAAATGTTGGTTCCTCTTTATCTTCAGCTAACTCCACAGACAGTAAAATAAACTCTCAGGCTTGCGGTTTTAGGTTTTGCGGCTTCCGTTACGTGACATCAGCCCCCCACAAAGGTAAACACTATTGAGTTAATATTTTGTAACGCATTATGTATTTCAAAATGAATCGCGGCGATTAACACGTTCATTTTGATGGCCCTAAAGACACCTGGACTCGGTCGAGACCAAAAGCCATATTTGGCAAGACCAAGTCCAAATACTAGCGAGTCCGAGACAAGTCCGAGACCATAGAAAAACGGTCTCGAGTCCGGACTCGAGTCCAAGACCGGACTCGAGTACTACAGCCCTGAATGGTAGGCTAGCCTACTGAAAACGTTTGGATATTCTGTTATTTTATGCGGTTGGTTAAACAGACACATACGGAAAACACTTTATTATAGATATTGAATTTATATGCTACAATGCAGGCCTGTTAACTGTATGACAACAGTGGTTTATTTAAACTACATCATAGAAATTTATTTTGTTAGTTGTCATGCTCATTTTAATGAGTAAAAATTCAAGTTATACTGTTTTATTTTTGGTTTATTATTTATTTATTGCACACAAAATTCCATGATATCTCCCACAATGTCTCCTGCGAGACACGCCAGGCAGACTGCAGCTGGTCAGGGGTGCGTTTTTAGAAAGCGTTGTTGGATAACTTGCGTCGCAACCTTGGTAGTTCGATCCGTCGTTCATGGATTTGTTGTTTCTAGAAAGGGTAGTTCGAACTCTCAATTCCAAACAAGGATGCAAAGTTTGGTCGTTTGAACTACAGTCTCTGGGCAGACGCACTTGTCATTCCTTGGTAGTTCCAGTTGGTGTCCAGAGCGTCTAACCAAAAATCACAACCGCCTAACCAAAAATTACGAAGTGGATGTTTATCTCGTGACTCAATGATTGATCTATCCTGTAGCTTAATTTTCATTAAGAGACTGACTCCCCTACTGGGCTCATTCTTGCTATTTATGTTAATTTGAGTATTGACTTGCTTTTTGATAGGCTTGTATTATAATATTCACAGAATCTTAATCAGCACAGTGATAAATGGTGTAGTGGCTAAAGCAGGTGACTTGTTGTCCCAGCATTGTAGGTTTGATTTTCTTATGAAGTGAGATTGTCCTCACTGGCTACGTGCAGGTGAACTAGTGTGACATGTGGACTCAATTGTTTTTGACTGATGTCATGTACCTATTTTTCTCTCAATGTAGAGTAACTATATACATAAATATTTATGGTCAAAACCTATTACTGTGTGCCGTAGGCCTACTTTCCGGTTCCGGCGCCGTCAAGTGTGGCAGCCTACTCAGCAGCTCCGTGTCTTAGTGTTTGTTTCTACGTCTTTTGTTTACTTTCTACTTTTTTGGATTACACACTTTGAGGAGTGTTTTTATTCTATCCTATGGATACGGACATATCACAACGCTCCAGCGACAGCAAGCTTGTGTACACAAGGAACCAGCTGATCGCACTACGACGGAATGCTGGCTGTGTTCGCGACAACATTCCAGAGGAACTGTGGTGCTTTCGGGGTTGCAGAGCGGGAGTAAAAGTGAAGACGAGGCGTCGGGAGAAGAAGTGGAGATACAAGCCCTCAGTTCCATCGATTGTTATGGGAAACGTGAACTCACTGGCTAATAAGACTGATTAACTGGATGCCCTGGTAAGAAACCAGAAGTTGTACAGGGAATGTAGTTTGTTATGCTTTACGGAGACGTGGCTAACAAGCCATATCCCCACTTCTAACGTTGAGCTGCCTGGCTTCAGTGTAGCTCGTTTGGACAGAGACTGTAAACTTTCTGGCAAAAAGAAGGGAGGCGGACTGGTGCTATACATAAACAACAGATGGTGCAATCCCGGACATGTTACAGTGAAGGAGACTGTATGCTGTAAGGATGTGGAGTTACTAGTGGTCAGTCTACGGCCATACTACATGCCGAGGGAGTTCTCGCACGCAATTGCTGTCTGTGTTTACGTTCCACCTCGAGCTCTCCCGGATACAGCGTGTGATGTCATCCACTCCACAATCGCAAGGCTTCAAACCCAACACACTGACGCCTTTTTTGTGATCTCTGGCGACTTCAATCACATAACACTGGATTCCACACTCACAAATTTTTACCAGTATGTTGACTGCCCTACAAGGAAAAACAGGACAATAGACCTCATGTATGCAAACGTGAGGGATGCATACAGTGCAAACCCCCTCCCCCCACTGGGAAAGTCAGACCACAACCTTATTCATCTCCAGCCAATGTACAAGCCCAAAGTACAGAGGCTGCCAGTTGCCACACGCACCTTCAGGAAGTGGACACCCGAAGTGGATGAGGCTCTGAGAGACTGCTTCAAGTGTACTGACTGGAGTGTGTTACAGAATGGAGAGGACTTAGAGGAGGTCACACAGTGCACAACTGACTACCTGAACTTCTGCATGGACATTGTTGTTCCCACCAGAACTGTACGCTGCTTTCCCAACAACAAGCCTTGGATAACCAGCAATGTCAAGACCCTTCTTAACAGGAAAAAGATGGCGTTCAGAGAGGGGGACATGGCAGAGCTGAGGCGCGTGCAAGGGGAACTCAAATTCAAGCTGAAGGAAGCTAAGGAGGATTACAGAAAGAAGGTGGAACAGAAGCTGCAGGAAAACAACTTGAAGGAGACATGGGACTGCATGAAGGTTATCACTGGCCTGAAGAAGAACAGCAGCTCTGTGGAGGGGGACCTGGACAGGGCTTAACCAGTTGAACTACTTCTACAACAGGTTTGACTGCCCTGCTCCAGCTCCAATGGCGGTGGTCTGTCCACCATCCCCCAGCCCCCACCCTCACACCCCCTCAACACCAGCACAACAATCACCTCCATCATCACAGGCTATCGTACCCCCACCATCACTGGATTTTGCACCCCTCCCCCACATGGCGATCACGAACAATGAGGTGACAACGACCTCAGTCAACAGCCATCAGACACACAGATCCCAGATGCACCCCTCCCCCTTTACCTGACCGAGCGACCACAGTTCGTCAGACTGAAGAACTGTCTCTCTGACACTGTGATCTGCAGCACCGGAGCGCCACAGGGAACTGTGCTCTCTCCAGTCCTGTTCACCCAGGAACGGGCAGGAGGAGGAGTACAGGAGCCTGGTGGAGGACTTTGTGCAATGGTGCAAACTCAATCATCTTCAACTTAACACTTCAAAGACCAAGGAGATGGTGGTGGATTTCCGCAGGTCTAAGCCCACTCTGCTAATAGTCCACATTGATGGGGTCAATGTGGAGGTGGTTAGCACCTACAAGTATCTGGCTCTCCACCTGGACAATAACCTGGACTGGTCAGCCAACACTGATGCACTCTACAAGAAAGGGCGGAGCAGGCTGAACTTCCTGAGGAGGCTGTGGTCCTTCAATGTGTGCAGTAAGCTCCTCAGGATGTTCTACCAGTCTGTTGTTGCCAGCGTCCTCTTCTATGCAGTAGTATGTTGGGGATGAAGCACAAGGAAGAAGGATGCGGGGCGAATTGACAGGCTGGTAAGGAAAGCTGGCTCTGTAGTGGGAGCTGAACTGGAGTGCATCACTTCACTATCTGACAAAAGGACCCTGAACAAACTGATCAACATCTTGGACAATGAGTGTCACCCACTCCACAGCACTATTGTTAAGCAAAAGAGCCTGATCAGCTGCAGACTTCGCTCACTGCCTTGCACAACTGACATACTGAGAAAGTCATTTGTCCCCAGGGCCATTTAACTGTTCAATGCCTCACTTAAGGGAAGAGGAGAGATAGACTTTGCATAGTCTGTCTGCCTCTTCTCCCCCTTCATGTTTGGTACTGTCTGTCCACTAGACACTTGTACCACTGTCTTTATGCCTCACTGTTTGCGTGCTATATTAGCACATTAGCACATATGCATAACCCCCCCCCCCTCCATGCCACAGCCGAACTGTGGCCACACTTATACATTTTCTTAAATAGTTAAATACATAGATATATAGACTTTACTTTACTTTATTTCTGCATTGTTGCACTGTTGGACTTACTCGTTTGCACTATCACCATGACCACTATCACCATTGCACTACCACCATGACACTCATTCACACAGAGCACCTTAGAGCACCTTACCATACCTTACTATGCACAGAGAATCACAGGCTTAGTCCCTGCCTCAGTCATTGCAAGCGCCCCTGATTGATTAATCACCACTATGTGGATACTGTTTTTAGAATTGATTTAGATTGTTAGTTAGTATAATTTGTATTTTTGTATATTTAGCATATTCTTTATCTTCTACTGTCCTTATTGCTAAGTTGTGTTATTATATTATATACTTTAATTACTCTTTCTGCTGTTAAATAATGTGTTTGTGTTGTATGTATGCTGCTGAGACCTTGAATTTCCCCTGGGGATCAATAAAGTATCTATCTATCTATCTATCTATCTATCTATCTATCTACTCTTACTCAGAAGTGAAAAGGAGAGAAAGGATGAGAACTCCGGTCGAGCGTGCAGAGCACCGACACGCTGCCGTTAAGCCACGAGACAGACAATAAATCTAGCAAAACCCTGAAATTCGTCTAGGCTATATATTTTTTTCCAATATAGATATTCAACATAAACATAATGACACATATTGCTCAGCTTAAGTAAACTGTTTTATATGCTTGCAATAGGTTTAGGTTTTTGCTGATGGCAATGACAATGCCAGCATTAATCACTTGGTTTAAATTAGAAAAATGTTGACATAGGCTGTGGTAGATCATTTCTAGGTGATGGGGTATTACACGTTGCCACTGTTTCCACCAATGATATGTATCACTGCATCATCAACAACATTGTTGGAACTATGGTGTTCGAAACCGGAGGTAGCAAATTGCGACACAGGTACGATGCTTTCTGGAAACAGGTGTTACAACGTCGTTGTTTGATCGCAAGTTGCGTCGTACCACGGTGGTTGAGCAACGTCGTTGCTAACTTTTCTAGAAACGTGCCCCTGTTCGGGATAAGCTGCCGTCTGTTGTAGCTCCTCCCGGCTAGCCTTTGAAGTTCATGTTGACGGACGAAGTAAGCCAAAGTAAGCCGCAGTTCATCTCGAATGAGGCTAATGAAAACACACAAAGCCACTTCGGTATCAGAGCACATTGACAAGTCTGTCACAATAAAAGAGAAACACTTACAGTGGGTCCCAGTTAAGAATTGACACTTCATTCACCATCAAGGTGATTCACGCAGCTGGGTGAAATGTAAGTACAACTGCAGCCGCTTGGGGGCAGCATAGTCCGCTGTGGCGTTCCACGGTCGAACCGGACGGAGCATTCGACAGCAAGGGCTGTGATTGGCCGAGTTTTCAGTGCGTTTCTCTGTGTTTTTAGCAGCCCCTGCAACATGCTAGTCCACTGTAGCCTATAAGCTTTGTACATAATGTTAAACATAGTTTTGAATTCAAGGTGTTGCTCCTGGCAATACTTGTTTATAAGACGTTTGGTGATTAGTTGATAGCTGTTTTTGGGACACGTTAAACGTTCTTTATAATGAGCGCATACGGGGAGTAAAACGACTGTTACGCGCTGTTACAACTGTAGGCTACAATGATTGCAATACAAAAATATGCGTGTGTTAGTTTAGTTAGTTTTGTGATGTTTTGCACTTCTGCCTCATGTGTTTTCAGGTTTGAGGGCTTTTTTGGCAAGATTGACCCTGGTTAGACTCTGCATATGTTATTTCTCCATATGGAAATGAAGTCAATTTTCGACACACGTCTGTTATTAGTTCAATAACAAGTGTTCCTTGTTAAAACATGTGACTAGTGAAACTGTTCGTTATACAAAAACATCGACACATCGAAACGTTAGTCAAAGTTTAATAATGTTCTGCGCCTTTACTAAAGAATAAAGAAGACATCTGAGCTGCACCGGCGTCTCTCCTTCTCTCTAAAATATCTGTCCTGGCCTGGTTGCACCGGATTGTCGCCAAACGACAGAAGCGCGGAGAACCCTCCTTTGTCTACCAAAAGTGTTACTTTGTGCCCAGCTCCCCACTGCTTGTGAAAGAAGGGGTGGGGGAGGGGGCTTAACGCGAAAAAGCTTAATGTCCCAAAACGGCAACAAGTCATAATGGAAGGCTACAGGAAGTGGGGGGAGGGTATGGGATGACCAGAGCCGTCGTCACTGTGCTATTCAGAAAGCATCTTGTATTGTCTTTCCAGGCGCACACAGCTCGTTACCATATAGCCTATCGAGTGCCTTAACAGATAGGCTCTGCTCTTGGGTTTGGCCTCACAGCGAACTCAACCCTCTTGTTGCTTGCAGTTTGTTAAATAAAGCGATGCAGATTATTATTATTTATTTCTGATTAATTGCGTCTTTTGATGTCTTTTGCAACATCTGCTTGTTAGGCTGAGCTACTGTCAATGTCCTGTACAGGTAAATGTTCAACAATTGCTGGTGTAGGCCTACAGGCTATAATCAATTAGGGACTGTTTGTTATTTATTTAAGGGGCTACCGTAGGAGTTTTGGGAGCGTTAGTCAAAAAAGACGTGACCCTCCCTGGCCCTCCAAAGTGATTGAGAAAAAACGCATGACCCTCCCCAGTTCCAACAATTTATTGATGCCTTCTGTAGGCTACTGGGTCAATTTGGGAGCTTGCATGCTACGACACCTTCCTTGAAATGCCTTGAAAAGGCTGTCGTTTGCACAATTTCACAAATAATCACCGGGACCGAAACAAACCTGTCAACTTTTCCCGGGTTTATTGCGTATTTTAACTTTTTCCTCACTGTCTTAGGATGAGCTGCAGGGCCGTCGCAAGGGGGTGCGAGGCCCTGTGCGAACTTGACAGATGCATGCACTTACGTGCATGAAATCATGCGATAGCTTACTTTACACATAGCCAAGGCTACCGTCGGTGCATTTTAGTAGCCTAGTCTAATAAGCTACACCAGCTTGTCTTTAAGAGGGGAAATTGTATAGCCTATAACATTAGCTGAGTCACATATTTGGCCATATGGTGTTTATCATAGGCTACATCACGAAACCAAATAGTGTAACAAAGGCGAACACTTTAACAGGGGAAATTAATTGGGCATGAATCATTGTGCTGAACGGTATTTGTCAATGAGCAGAAACACACACGACATTCAAACTGTTGATAAGATATGCACTATGGAAACTGGTTTGTAGGCATTGGACAAATAAATGACACTGACTCGCCATATCCTGACTCTGAAAAACATTGTCTTGCTTTGCCTCAAACTCAGCAATGAAATCATAGGCCAGTTTGCAGGTAGCATAAGGTCTTTTTCAATTCATAGAAGTGAGAGCCCAGTCTCTCCTGTGACATTGAGGTGCGCAAATAGTTTTTAATAGCCTGTTCAACTTCAAAAAGCTTCACCCGATGCCAGTCACTGATCGCAATTTCAAATTTCGGGAAGCTTCGTTCAATCTTTTTAAGTTTTAAGTGCAGTAGGCCCCTATCGGAATTATATCTCGAGCCTATTATAAGGTCCAGTGCGTTATGTCCTGGGATTCGGACGTGCTCAAAAAGAAAAGAAAAAACACTTTTTTATGGTTATGAGGAGCAATATGAGTCTGAACTCCGTGTCATTCAGACTCAACCCTCTTGTTGCTTTGATATCTTTTTCGTTGTCGTTTGAACGTTGGCAAGCAGGCATGTTGCGATTGCAATTTAAGTGAAATTTCTACAGTAGGCCTACAACATGCAACATGCTTGTTAGGCTGGGCTACTGTCTTGTACAGGTAAATGTTCAACAATTGCTGGTGTGCAGGCTATAATCAATTAGCTAAATAATTTGTCCAGCTGTTTAAAAAAAAATTGTGCTACATTCAAACGCAAAAGGTGCTTTGATATCTTTTTCGTTTGAACGTCGGCAAGCAGGCATGCTGCGGTTGCAATGAATGAGGATAATTGGTTTTATCTGCGGATTTATTTTTTGCATTATTTTGAATATGACGCTCCAGTCTCAACAGCACGTCTACTTTTTCCACACGCATCTAAGTTCTAACACACATCCCCTTTCGCTTTCTCTCTTTCCATCCCTGCGCATGGGGCTTTCTTAAAGGAGCTGCACCATTTTACAACAATTGCATCTACATTTTCATATTAGAATGTTTTGTCTGTTTAAGTGTAAGCTTAAACTACCGTGATCAATTTAAGTTCCGTGCCCCACTGAAAGTCTCATAAACTTATCGTTACACTATTACATCTATAAGTAACCGTGACAAATAGGGTTATAAGATATATAAACTCATATTGTATTATCATATATGTTTGGTAAGCTCACTGCGTCATGGAAGCAGTTAAGTCAAGTCGCATCAAAAATAGTAGTGGCAGAACTTCCAAGTGACACCTTGTGGTTGTTTGTGTCAATTGCAGTTTGTGCCATTTCTGCTGAGAAAATGGGGTGCATGATTTACGAAGGAACCCGTCCAAACTGGGACCCACTGTACCTCTTGTAGCACATTCAACACACAAAGAAGTTTGTGATTGAAAAGAACCACCACCACACCGGATGTGGGTCTGTCACTGATTATGGTCCCCCCTGGAAACCTTTCTGTTGTTTTCTTTGCAGCTTGCAGTTCATTTCCCTATTTGCTCATGCTGTGAATATTTGCAGTGCACGTGTTGTGAAATCGATGAAGGCGTTTTCTGAATTTGGAGGTGTTTTCTGAATATGCAGTTGTTGTGGCATTTGCATGTGTTGTAAACCTTCTCGGCCACCGTATTAACTACATCCTGAGTGTAATGTAAAATGAGATCCAACCCGCAACTATGACAGGTCATAAAAGCAGGTCAACTAGTGAAAATTAATACATTGTTCCATATCAATCATTCAATGAAATATTGTCAACAACATGTAGGTTATAATTGCATGCACTTTTGCATTTCCTCACCTCTGACATAGATCTAACTGTTGTGTTAAGTTCCTTAAAGCCTAACCACCAACGTATCTGGACTGGAGGGTTACTGGAACTTGCATGGCAACATAATGTCACTGTTTTCCCCTCAATTGCTTCAAAAGTTCCCAATAAATTCACCTTGGCAGGCTCAACTGAAAGTGGAAAAATGAAAAAATGTGAAACATTTAAATTACCTGCCTTTCCCTTTTGGATCCCTGGAAATGCATATGGGACACACTTCATGATTAGCATCAAATGCTGTAAAATAGGCTTTATTTTTTAGATTAAATAAATTACCCTTCCCGTTAATGCACATAACTTTTGACCCATATGCCCTATCTATAATGAGGTAGGCCTACTGTTGGAATCCTTTTGGTGAACTGCACCTAATCTAGCCCACTCTTGCAGTTCTTCGGATATGCAATTCTAATGGGCTATTGTTAGTGGGTTTGATCAAGCTATTGTTCTTCTTAAGTTTACTTATTAGTGGGCTTGCAGCTGTAGACCATGTAAATAGGTTTTAGAGTGAGAAGCCAAACCAAACCTTGTCAATGGACAAACAGAGTTCAGGAGAGAGAGAGAGAGAGAGAGAGATGAGGAGACTTTAGCCATTGCAGTTGGGAGAACTGCAGCCGGTTGCACCAGTTGAATGTAAGTTTCATCTTAGTTTAGTTCTGGCACTACGTTGGAGTTTACGAGCTACTAAATATTAACGGGTTGCACCACGCAAAGTTATGACTTTCTTTTTTTACACCTCTCTCTAGGTGTATGATCCATCATAAATTGTTTGTTAACATAGTTTTCTCATTTAAATGGTTGGAATGTTAATTATAAGTATATAAGTATAAGTCGAGAAGAGCTACATTATGTGACCGATTACACACTTTTAATTCACTTGAACAGTGTTTGAATCATGTTTGTATTCACTAGAAATCGTATGTACCTAGCAGTACAAATACCAAACATCTACCCATCATTAGCACACAAAGCACTACATTTAATTGTTGTTGATTGATCTGTTATCAGAGATTTCATTAGCATCTTAGAAATATGGGGGAGTGTTACCGTTACCTTAGCTAACTAGTTAGGCCAACAGTGGTGGCTGTAAAAATTCTCAAAGCACATATACAACCAAATAAAGTCTGTTTTTAAAAATACAGTGTTATTTTATTCCATACATCAAAGTAATTGCGGAGGAAGTCAAACCTAAATGGGGCTTTAGCATACAACGTTACAGCGAACGTTACCAATATGCGAAGTGCGAATCTGTGACGCTTTCAATATCATTAAGCAGTGATATTGATTGGTTGTCAACGGTAAAAACGTCATTCTATGTGACAATATTTTGATTTAGTAGCTACCTACTACGGTATACCTTAAGGACTCATTTATACATGTCTAGATATTTGTATAAACGCATACTTTTGTATGCGCTTGGCCCTTTTGTTTACATGTAAACGGAGTTTTAGCTCCCTCGACGCATACTTACATAACTTATAAACGCACTCCAAAGTGAAGACGTCATTTCTTCAGAAATGACAACAATACTAGGCGGCTGAGTAACTCTGTCTGCATTTTAACACATTTTACGAATGCATTGCAAAATTCACATGTTAACTTTGACAGTATGTATGCCTAGTTATAACTAGGCTTCATTTTTGGTGTCCATAACACAATTTTACCGCCACCCAATGCTTTACTTACAATAGTCACGTTTACATGGACAGTTTTTTTTGTCATTCCGATTGAAATATTTGTGCTGTCTGTTTACATGGGGTACGTTCTATTCTGATCAGGTGCTCTCAAGCGCTTTAGAATCTTTGATCGGAGTAGCCGTTGTTGCCTACTTTTCCTTGAAAAGTTACAGCAGGCAATCCAATTGATTGAATACATGGCTGTTCAATCGGAATAGGACACACCACTTCTTTCATGCCGATTAAAATTCTAATCGGATCAGGCATTTTTATTCTGATTGAGGTATTTATATGATATGTTATTCCATTTCTAATCGGATTTGATGTGTCAATGTAAACGTGGCTCCTGTAATGTTAACAGTCTAACTGCACTGTAATGCACCTCTATGTAATATGTAAGTTCATTGTGGGAAGTCAGCCTCTCTGGTGATGTTAACCAACTAAATTCTGTAATTGTGTACACAGGGGTGTGCTGAGCCACAACCCACAAAAGGGGTTGGATTCGATTATTGATGATTGGTTGGATTGTTTTTTTTTGTCTTGGCAGCTAGGATTTTGCCATCACAAAAACAGTTACCACAACAAAAAGCAGGCCACCACAAAAAGCAGTTACCAGTGGAAACACACTTCATGCACATGGGCAAACTCACAGTACACAGTTAGAATATGGCTGATGTAGAGTGGAGCTAGAGACACCTGGTTGATACTTTCACACTGCAGAATGGCTTGATTATCCTCTGCAGTCACCATCAAGATTAACAGGCTCCTGGATCTTCTTTGAACAACATCCTCTTCCCAGCTACTTGACAAAAGTTTCCCATTCTTGGATGAGGGTAGGAGAAACAAAAATAACAATGAGGAATTGACTGATTTAAAGGATTATCAATTCAAAGGCAATACATTCCAGTGTTTCGTTTTTTTTTAGCAGAGGGGGTAGGCCATCCGCCATGTTTTTTAAATACTAGTTGCTTATCACACAATTTAACGTGATTTGAGAGGGACAGGATTCAGGAATAGGCTACTAAAGACAGGCCCATATTCTGTTTGACTCACGTCCCGTTACCCCATGCATTAAACCATGTCACTGTTTGAACATAGTTCACCTTGACAATGGAGAAAACGCTTTTCTTGGTTTCTGACAGAAATTACTTTCTTTGGTTATAGTCCGCGATTAACACTAGGCTATCACTGTGCATACAAAATGTTTTCCCTAAGTTGTGTGCTGTCTCCACATTTGCAAAATGACCTGCATCGAATCATGATCGAGTGTGCATCTAATGTAACAGCGGAGTCTCCGCAGAGAGATATCCACTCTCCAAGTTTAATTTTCGCTGTTGTTTGCGAGCTAACCGGGCTACGATATAGTAAATACTTTGAAGTTCCCTTTGAGTAGGATCAGCTCCAGAAATTAACTGATTTTCCTTGCTGACCAGTGGTGGGTAGAGTACTGAAAATCTATACTCGAGTACAAGTGCAATTACTTCCTTCCAAATCTACTTGAGTAAAAGTAAATATTCCAATTGGACAAACCTCGAGTAAAAGTAAAAAAGTACTTCGTTAATAAAGCTGCAGTTGGCAAGTCTGACAGATTGAGGGGTCTTAGCCAAAATTTTGAATGTTTACAACTCTCATGCTCTTCCCCCACTACCACCGAGCACCCTCTCATCGAGTTTGCGCTCGTCAGTGCGCACCAGACAGTCAGATCTCACACAGCCCTGCTCTGATTGGAGCAGAAGAACTGTGAGCTGTGGATTTTTGCAAAACAAAATAACAGGCTCTAGGTGGAGGTAGAAGTGCAGGTTTTTTTCTAAAACCGGCTGATTTATGTTGTTCTGTCGGAGCATAGTGTCACATAAAAAAAACACATAATGGGCCCTATTTTGGTGATCTAACACACATGTTCACTAGCGAATAGGTTTGTCCAGTCCACATTCAGGGTGGCTTTGTTATCAAACGTCAGGCGCCTGGAGCAAAAAGGCAGCTCTTATGTTTCTTAATCATATCATGGCTGTGTTTTGGGCGTAACATCCTTTAAACCAATCAGAATGACATCCGTCATTCTCTTTAATAGCAAGCAGTGCAACTTCAAACTGCGCATCGGTATTTTGATAGTCAGCGGCACGTTTGGCAGAGAGAGAGAGAGAGAGAGAGAGAGAGAGAGAAAGAACGACCAGACGCGATAGCTAGAGCAAGTTACTAACCATTACTTTTCGTTAAGCAATCTACAAAATCCCATACAATAATTGCTGCATTTATTCAGCAAGTTACATTTTGTTGTCGACCCTTACTGAAGCATATATTATACTAGTTATACCAGGGGTCGACAACTTTTTTGGTAATGAGGGCTACCTGAAGGACCCAAAATCATATGAAGGGCTACCAGAGGTGGAAAAAAGTACGAAAATATTGTACTCAAGTAAAAGTACCTATACTTTGATGAAATATTACTCAAGTAAAAGTAAAAAGTAGTTCATTTAAAATGTACTTTAAGTACAAGGGGGCTCTTGAAAAGTGGAATACGGGGAGCACAACATTTTCACCAGGCATTAGTAATAACTCAGGTAATCCACACATAAAAAATCCAAACAACTCCATAAGTAGAGTCATGTCTAATGAAGTGGAATAACACAGGGAAAAAGTATTGTGTTACATGCTTCAAATGTAAAGCACTTTGAGCTGCATTCTGTGTATGAAAGGTGCTATACAAGTAAAGCTTATTATTATATTAATATTATTATTATTGAACACGCTAAGAAAAAACACTAAGGCAAGGAAAGGGAAGAAACGAGCTGGAATCTGTAAATAATTAGAGAGTAGTTATCCTTTCTATCTGTGCAAATTAATATAAGCTTGGTTAGTAGCCTACATATTGATGGGCTATAAAAAGGTTTTTCATTACCAAGGTGTCACACAAGAAACAAGAAGCTCTCCCAAGACCTTTGCAACCTTATTGTTGCAAAACATATCAATGAAACTGGTTACAGATGCATTTCAAAACTTCAGAATCTTCCAGTAAGCAGCTTGGGAGCCATTATCTGCAAGTGGAAGGAACATCACTGCATCATCAACCGGCCATGCACAGGATCTCGTCGCAATATTTCTGACCAGGAAGTCAGAAGGATAGTCAATTCCAAGAGCCAAGGACCACTCGGAGAAAGCTCCAGAAAGACTTGAAGGCAGCCAATTCAATTAAATTCAATTAAACAGTTCTGGAAGTAAAAACTGTGTTCAGTTGGAACAGTGGACTGGAAGTGGACAACTGGAAGTGAAAACTGTCTAAGGTCACTCTCACTCTACCTTGCTAAAGAGCAAAATGGTTTAGTCCGCCTGCACGATTCATAAGGTAGTCTACCTTTTGTTTATTTAGTTGAGCATCACTAGTAGGCCTAGTGCAGTGTTTCCCAAACTTTTTTACTGGGGACCCACTTTTTAAAAATGACAGACCATCGCGACCCATTTCACTTCAAATCTACCCTGCAACCACCAATATTGTTTTAGGCCACAGGTTCTCCAACTTTTCTATGCATTCCCCAACCATAGATTGCTATAGGATCTAGATAGATAGATCCTGCTTTGAACACGGTTGTGTTGCATTTTGAGCACCATCAGCGTGAACAGTTGGAAATGACTACTGAAAAGATACGTTTTAATGAGTTTGGGGAAATCCTCGCAATCCTCGCATGCGCAGTCGTCATTCGTCAGCATAGTAAGCTTTTCCTGTATTTCTAAAAAAAAATGTTGTAGGCTACGTTGCGTTGCAGACAAATGGGTCCATAACACTGTGGACGTCAATTCCGATGTAAACAGCAAATAATTCAAGTCGTTATATTGTATTATATTATATTGTATAGTCGTTATATCAGAACAAGAAGCTTTTGCGCAATAGCCGGAAGAATGCGCCTTTACTTTGGAGTTAGCGAGGTAAAAAACGAGAGGAATAGTATTTAAAATGTCCATTTAAATTGTAGCCTAATATAATACGAAACTATCTACATGCAAATTGAATGGCCTTATGTCCGGTCTATGGATGTCTGCTTTAGTTGACAGCACGGTCACTAGATTTTAATCGGTAAAGTTGAGGAGCTGGTATCTGTTAATGTTCGTGCAAATAGGCGGATTCATGTCCCTTGTAGTTTGCAACTGCGAGGTACATGGCAGGCGCCCCACAGAACGGTTTCATTTTGAGAGGTAGATATCCATGCTCTGGCACCCCCTCTGCGATGCGTTCGTCCCTTAGTTTCATGCGCCAGTTTTAACAAGCTTTTATGACAAAACCGTGTGGTAGTTAACAAACTACATCCTAATAGAAAACTGTTAGTTTTCCTGGTATAAAATGACAAATGGTATCAATTAGGCCTATAACACAACATAAATTGTGCTGGCGACCCAAATAAAATCTCCTGCGACCCAGACTTTGGGAAACACTTGGCCTAGTGGACCGGTAATTGTTGTGCTGCTGGTGCAATGTCTTTCTCCAAGAAAGCCAAGTCAGGTTACCAAAAACAAAGGCCAAAACAGGAAAAAGAGAGACATTAAAATGAGGGGAAACAACAGCTAATAAACTTCTTTCCAAAGAAAGGTGAGCACAAAAGTCAAAACACGAAATCCCATGGTGTTTGCTTGAATATCTCCGCAATCATTAGTGCTAAAACGACAGTGCTGAGACAACCCATTGAAATAGCGGAAAATACATTCACATGTAATCTGATGCATCTCGTGATCCAGCTCCATCTCCATCACTTTCAGAAAGACTGCATGGCACCAGCTTGATTCATGTCCTGTTGTAGGCTAGCCTACATGCTGATCATTAAGTGTGCTTGCAAAGCAGCACACTTATTGTTCTTCTTAAGTTGTCTTATTATTCCTGTAAGCCCGATTTTTGGCCAGCTCCTGCTCCTAGACCTTTTGAGATATCGCCACCGGTCCAACTCCGGAACGTCCGGCCGGAACCGGTGTAGTGTGGAAATTGAAAATGATGTCACTGACCCCACTGACACTGTCATTCTTCCGCCATATTGGATTGAATAGAAAGCGAAACTAAAGTTTCACAGGTCACAAATTTGGTCCAAACTTTACGAAACTTGACGTACATGATCCTTGGACCAAGCCTCACAAAAGTTACAGAAAGGATTTTTGATTTTCAGAAGCGTTTGCCGTCACAGCCAAACGAAATCGGGCGGGGCGGCTCAAACAGGAAGTTGTCCATATCTCAGGAACACTGTCACTTATCGATACCAAATTTTGTATATGAACTCGGGACTCCAATGTGAGGGTGCATAAGCTAAAAAAAAGACAATATTCCAAAAGTTTCCAGCATTTAGCAAACCACCCACAGGTATTTGGTAACTATCACCTTTATCCTTTGCAGTTGCACTTCTACCACAATGCCTTCCAAGTATGCACAATGTCTCTGGCCAGCCTTGACCAATCATCAAATCCTTGCTCAGCCATGGGATAGTATGGACTTACGAACTGAAATGTTAGGGAGAACATTAGCTATTTATTGCTGACGTAGTACAGTTATTTTCACATTGACGGTATTCAAATTTATTTTTTCATTATTGTTAAATATCATGATGGGAGAGTATTATTAAAAATGTTACAAGTATGCAAATTCATATGTTTACGGGCAATTTTACTGTTGACAGGTTTTACTGTGTTGTTTTGTTGTAAAGACATGCAAGGCATTCTGGGCCATGTAATGAGTGGTGGTTGGCAGCACTCCATACGTATTAATATGAATAGTTTCTGTAAACCTAGGGACAATAAACAGCTATCTCTGTTACAAAAATGAGCTGGTAATCGCTCATTGAAGAGGGAACTATGATAAAAAGATTGTTTTCCTAAAAGCATGGAGTTGACGAAAGAATAAGCAGGAAATGTCACGTTAATGTTAAATACATCTGAACGCTAGGTGGCAACGTTGTATTTCATTTCACTAAATACGGTGTGAGCTTCACAAGTAAAGAAGGTGCAAATATTATGTAATTTATTATGGGAAATTATTGGAAATGTTATTTCTTGTTTATTCTAATTGCAAACCACACACATCCATTCGTAATCACACGTACACTTTTAATTCATGTGTTTCATCAGGTCCCTTTACACAGGTGTATTAATCAAGCACCATGCAGTCTGCATTCATAATCAAGGTGCATGATTGTATACACCTGTGGGAAGGGACCTGATGAAACCCATGAATACCTTGAAAAGACTCTCATTTCGTTTATTTGATGTTGCCTAGCAACGCAGCCTTCAGAGCAAAGATTCTAGAACAGGGCTTCAGAGAGACACGTTTTGAGTTTGTGGCCAAGAACCTAAAATATTGGTTTTGTGCTGGATGGTGTGCGTCCTTTATAAAACTAAGTGTTTTATACAGTTAACGTTACAGACATGAGTCATGTTGTAGTGGTCAACATAAATGTGCCCCTTCTGTTATTAGAATGCTAAGCGGAGAAGCATGCTAAGCAGAGATTTAGTATCATTAATTTCTTGTGTGGCTATAGGGAGGAGATGTATGTTGCTAATTGGGATTTATGTTGTTTAGCGTAATGCCATGGTCATTTGATATGAGATGCTTGCAGTCGTAACTTCGTCACTTGTAACTTTAGGACTGCTATTTTTTTTACAGTATTTCACGAAGCACGTTAGCCCTAAAAGTAGCACCTAAGTCTGTGACCACTTAAAAGAAGTGGCGAGGACTCCTAACTCCTAACGCAATGTTTTGAAATGCGTCTACTATTGTCTACAGGAGCTTCCAATCGCGAGGGAACTTGCATTGTAGGCATAACTAAGGGATGCAATAACACCACCAACAACCAAAACGAGCCTACTCATTGTCAACATGTACATTAAATGTAACGTTTCATGTGAATCAAATTAAAATGTTTTCTTTGCAAACGTAGGCATAGGCATATGGTGACAGATTAATTTAATAATGCTGCTGTGTGAATCACGGTAAGCACGAATGAAGTGGCCACTTCGTAATGGGACCCACTGTGGGCTAAGTAAAATAGAGATGTTTCAAATAAGATAAGGTTAATCAGAATTCTACGATATGCCCGCTTGACAACGGCAGAGATAGAACTGGCCTTTGGCCATAGCAACCATCCATTTAGAACGATTGGCCTTAATAGCAACCAAAGATCTGAGCTGTGTTGCAATGTGAGGCACAGTATAGAAAGGTGATGAAATATACAGAGACAGGTCAAAAAATATAGTGCAATGTAGACAGTAGTATACAGTTGATTTACAGACGGTGGTTTAGAGTAATATGAAGTATTCCTTTATTCTGAGATACATCTGAGATCAACAGGCATCTCTACATCAATAGGCTCTCAAAACAACCACAGGCTCACAAAACAATCCCAAACAGACATAAGGTCTTTATAGAGCAAATCCATATAGATTATTTGTCAAATAAACCAGTAAAACATAATTTGTGGGATGGAATATATAAAATTCACACATATTTTTTAAAAATAAATCAGTGAAAAAGTATCCTGACAAACGGGAAATTTTATTGATTTGATCTCAGTCATAGAAGCTAAATTCGAAGGCAGGCCCAAAGGTAAAATCCAACGAACAGCATTCAACCCGCAAGCCAATAGTTGAATAGCCCTCTCCTAGAGCTTTTGAGATATTGCCACTGCTCCAACACTGGAAGGCACTGTTACAATGCCTGGATCAAGCCAGATTCAGCATAGCATATGTCTGCTCACGTTGGTGACTGGACCAGGGCAAGCACACTTTTGCAGTTCCCGCCGGAAATGCAGTCTAGTTATCACTAGGCTAGTGGTTTAGGGCGCGATTTTTTCTCTCTCCCTTTCTGTTTTCGTTAGTCTTAACTTTTTTTTTTTTACTCAAGTAACGGATGGGATTTTTGATGTAGCGAAGTACAATACATTTTTTACAGTACAATTTATTTTGTTACTTTCCACCTCTGAGGGCTACTCATTTGAAACAAACAGACCCTCACTCCTGTTTTGCGAGGGTAATCCTCCTAAATAGAAGGCCTATATTTTTTCATTTAAGTTATTAATATTATGTAGGCCTATGAGCCATATTACATGTAAGCAACTGTATTTTCATCTGATTCTTCAATACATCAATATCAATATGCAACACTGGCAACATTTTTGTTCAGTTTGTTCATTTCAAATTTCTATGGGGAATCTAATCTATTTTTTAAAATGAAAAAAACAATCTTTAATGCAATTAATAATTTAGGTTACAATTTTTAACATTGCTTACCATTAAGAATTCAGAGGCAGTTTAAGTTCTGATTTCAGTGGACAATTCGGTTGTAACATTTCAATAGCAATCACCATCACCACCCTAATTTATGAAGATGCCTTTTATAGTTATTGCACATCTGAAATCTCTCCTTGATCTGACAAAAAAGGTTTTGTTTTTTGCCAGGTAATACACAGTCCTATTGGCATGCATGCCTCAAGATTTTCAACGCTACGGAGGAGAAAGGGCCCATGACCTTAAGCAATTGTTTTCCAGTCCTTGAACAATCATGCACGAACCGTATGGGACAAACACAGAATAGCCACAGAACTTCTGCAAAGATATGCTTCCATTGGCTACACCAGAGGAGCAAGCTTTTTTTTCTTTTACTGTCTATGTTTGCAAGCAGCGTGTATGCTCTCCTCTTCCATTGTTGTTTAAAGATTGAATAGGAAAGGAATTCACAGCCAAACTAAAATTTAACCTACAATTTAAGCTACAATGTGTAAGGTATCATCACTAATATCAAGTTATATATGGTCTACAAATAAATATATAAAAATGTCCACAATGGAGGCTGTTTTAGAGCGTGATCTGCCAGCGACTTGTTGGCTATTTTTTAGAAAGTGTGCTGCGGGCGCCTCATAGGCATCCCGTGGGCACAGTTTTTGGAGACTGAGTTATACTGCAATATTCTACTGCTAGGTTTGTTCTAGGTCGAAGGTAGCACTAGCTCGCTAGGTAGCACTACGAGAACCATTGATAGAAAACAATGCAATTTACTTCAACGTGTTTGTGAAGGTTAGATGTAGAGGGTTTTGAAGGCTGATATTATTGTAAGCTTAGGGTGACACATTAAGAATTTCATTATACGGTTGTCTCCCTTCCTTTGAGGGAGACTCTCTCTGCACTACTATCCAAACTAAAATAGAGAAGCTTGGGTTCGGGGGAACCTGACTGCCCTGCCGGAACATTCGCAGCGGGCTAATCGATGGACGCATGGGAGAAGTGGCGGGTCGTGTGCCTGGCGGCTCTTTTCGTGGAGGACATTGAAGATATCTACCTATTTGGAACCATGATAACAGGTCTTTTGCTGATTGGATTAGGCATTGCCCTGGTTTATCGAGGAATTCAGAAAATGGTGACAGCTGTTCAAAGCCCCATAAGGCTGCCCGTCATGATCGAAGCAGTGGGCAGAGCGGTCAACACTCTGACTGGGACTATTAACCGCAATATGAATTACATCATAGAGATGAACCGCAATATGGATAACATCACGGAGAAGCTCACGGCTTTGCAAAGGCAATTTGATCGATTTGGGGACCAGAATGGACTAAGAGAGTGATCGTGTAAATTGGAAGCGGCTACTCGCCCTTAAACCAAACAATCTCAATCTTATCTACTTTCGCCCCCCCCTCAACCAGCACTGGCCTTGGCCAAGGCCGCGGCTGGAACAACAACTCCCCTGGAAGAACACTGCAGTGAGACGCTCTTGCATTCCTTCCCGCACTCCACACAGACGCCTGCTAATTGTTGACTCTGTCTGGGGCCTGATCAAGGTTGTCTCCACGGCACCTTGCTGTGTTATCGCTATGACTATCCTGCGGACTGAGGCACCAAGATTATGGTGCCAGGCGAAGTGACTCTCCAGGCCTACACCTACACGAACTCATACGCTCACACATACAGATATGCAATCACCTCCCATCCCCCCATCCCTCGCCTTCGCCGCTTTGTACCCCCAGTCTGACAGACGGGTCTGTGACCAGCGTCGACAATGGCTGCAGGACCGGATGGCTGCTTGCCTGTGCTGGTTACCCCCCACACCCCCTCCCCTGTTGCAAGTCTTGTGATTTCATGTTGTAAAGTGTACTGTTTATGTGCTTATGTTGCTAAGGTGTTTTTTTTCCCGTCCCCACACTGTTCTCCCTACATAGTCTGGGGGTTGCGTTTTTCTCCTCCTCTCTTTAGCGCCACCTACTGAATGCCATCACAGTAAAATGTAAAGTAGCAGAAAGTAATCTGAATGAACACCCTGAAACTTCTTAGGTTAGTAGATATTATGATTATGATAATATCTAGACACACAATCTGCCTGCTTTCCTGGCGCCACCACCTGGCCAAGCAGGAAATATGCCAGAAATGGGCAACCTTAACTGATTGATCTGAAACTTTAAATATGGATATCATTATTGTGATGATATTCACATGTGTAATTTCCATGCCTAACACAGTGCCACCATCTAGCCTACTAGGAAGTGTATCAGACATGTTCCTTGCTTAAAATGAATGGTCTGACATTTCTCATGTTAATATATATATAATGATTATGATGACACCCAATGGGCCTGCCTTGCATTGCGCCCCCACCTGACCAAGCAAGTAAATGTGCCAGAAAATAACATGCAAAAACAAATAGCACATGTATCAAATATGTACATTTCACAAACGCACCACTGTCTCCCCTGTCTTGTCCAATCCTGTCTGTTCTAGTCACTGTGCCTGTCTCTGTTCCAGTCACCATGCCTGTTTCTGTTCCAGTCACCGTGCCCGTCTCTGTCCCAGTCACTGTGCCCATCACTGTCCCTGTCTGTGTCTCTGTTCCCAGTCCCATCCCCAGTCCCATACCCAGTCACTGTCCCCGTTACAATCCCAGTCACCATCCCAGTCACTGTCTTCGTTCCTGTTCCTTCCCCTGCCCCTAAGTCTGAGTCTGTCGTGTCTGAGTCTGTCGTCCTGCCTGAGTCTGTCCAGACTTTGTCTGCTTGTGCCATGCCAGAGCCTGCCTGCCAGTTCCTACCTGTCCGTTTCTATTGGTCTGTGTATTTCTACTCCCCTGTTCCTCTGTCTTTTGTCAGTTTGTCTCTCTGTTAGTCCTGTCTGAATCCTGTTGTTTGTAAGTAAGTAAGTGAATTAGCAAGGTACTACCAGAAGCCAACAACCACATTAGAGCTGTGCGTGCTTTCTCTCCCGTGCAACTGAAAACGGTGTGCGTATTGTACATATCCTTGAGTACTTTCTATCTGAATGCCAATAGAAATATCTATTCCTATTTGTGAAGAATCTGGCAATATCCAAATAATGATAGTGGCTCTATGGCTTAGCAATTGACAACAATATAGGGTAATGCTTTAGAATAACATGTGCTTATTAGGTATTAACAGTGCATAATAAGCAGTTAACAATTCATTACTAACAGTTAGTTAACTGTTGTTATCCTTCAATAACATCAACTAACTGTTAACATGCAGCTTGTAAGTGTTAATAAGCAGCCTTTTAAGTTACTTACAAGCATATTTGTTAACAGTTGTAAGTGTTAACAAGCAGCTTGTTAATGCTTGTTAACCACACCACTTTTCCATCAGAAACATATTTGTAAAAAGCATAGCTAGTATGATATAGAACATCGGAATATAGAATCAAAATGAACATTTTCATCAGCAAATTAGGAACAATAGTGTAGCTCAACAAGTAGCGATGCACCCCCTGATGCGGGAGACCAAGGTTCGGGTCCTGCTCACTGCAACAATTTTGAAGGTGCATTTCTCACAGCTAAACCAAGCTAGATAGAGAGATACAGTATATAGAGAGATAGAAGGTTGGGCTTGTGGAACTATAGGCTACATGGTCCTCGCTTTAGATTGGGGGGCTGCAAAATGTACTACAAATAGGTAAGAAAGGTCTTATAAGCGTATTAGTTATCCACCTCTTTGTCTTATACACCATTAACAAGCTTGTGCTTGTGTAACACTTACAACTGTTAACAAATATGCTTGTAAGTAACTTAAAAAGCTGCTTATTAACACTTACAAGCTGCATGTTAACAGTTAGTTAATGTTATTAAAGGATAACAACAGTTAACTAACTGTTAGTAATGAATTGTTAACTGCTTATTATGCACTGTTAATACCTAATAAGCACATGTTATTCTAAAGCGTTACCAAATATAGCCTATATACTGACAAATATTTTATTCATGCTAAATAATTTTATTCACTGAAGTCTTCTCACTGAACCATTGGAGGAAGAATGTGCCTTATACTCCTGTGACCTGAAGTAAGCTATGCTTGCACATGTGAAGATGTCAAGCAGCCAAAGGCACAGTTGATCTGTGCATCCCATGACCGATGTTTGATTCTTTGATACGAAAAGAAAGTTCATTATTTTGGGTTGCTATTACATTAGAATTTCAGCCCAAAGTTTGGAGACCATGTAGAAATGTGCTGCAATATCAATACTGAATTACTCAGTAATGACCTACTATAGAGGACTGCTTTATATCCTCATATTCGTTAAAGAAGCCCTATGCAACAATTTTAGCAAAAATGACCTTAATTATGCAGGTTGAGAGTCGTTCTGATGGTTCTACAACAGTTTTTGGGTCGTTTGGTGGGTGCCTCGTCTCCCCCTAGTGCTTCTCCACAGAAAAAACGAATATGCAACTTTCTGGTCGCGGTCTGAACACATCCGGATGTGACTCAGCGGAAGTATCCAATCGCGCCTCGAAAATGTAGTCAGATTGTAGTTTCTAAGAAGACTGCAAAACGGACTCCGACTTGGCTTTGTTGCTGTTGAAATTGTAAGTAGCCTACCCTTGGGTGAACTTCGTTTTTATAATGTGGTTTTTATAAAGTCTCTTGAACAATGTGTTTGCTCGACCGTTTTATTGTGAGCCCTGTATGTGTTTAGCTTGGTTTCTTGATGGCTAGCTCGCTATCAGAAACAGCGAAGGAATAACCAGACCTGGATAGGGCTTCTTTAAGGTCTAATATATGGTTTGCCAAGTGATGAGTGAGGAGTTTGTGAGATATTCCACCGAGAGTAATGGGTGTGGAGATGGACACAGAGCTGTGTGTGTAACGGATGCCAGTTAGCTTAGCTGTGCTTATGGAACGTTGGTAAACCTCACTCCCCGACGCCTCAAAAGTGCTGCTGGCATGCGAGCCAGTAGCCTGGGCTATTGGCTCAAATCTTAGCGCGCTCGCCTCCCGATCCGAGGTGCTGCTGTTCGTGGGTTCGAGTCCGGGCGTGTGCAGGGCTGAATCGCGCAGGTTCAACACAATGCAGGTTACATGTGCAGAATATGATTACATTTCATGTAGATTGAACTTTACAGCAGTATATTGATAATATCGATTTCAGATTGAAGATACATTGTTGTTGCATTATGCATGAAACAGTGTACAGCTATTGCAGTGTAGGCTGCCAATCTTGGAAATTTGTCCTTCATTTAGTTTAACCAAGTGGTGTCAAAATGTGGTGGGGACGAAATGAGTCATGACTAAAAGTAGTTGAATCACATCCCCACCTAAACTGATGCCTATGACCCCAATAGAGTTATAGGTCTAGTGACATCCCTGCTTTGGAATATTACTCTAATTCATATATACTGACCTTTGTCCATTGAAGGGAAGCCAGTGGGTTTCCTCCATGTGACAGGCAAACTAGTTTTAGTGTAGTCCCAGCTTTGACGGTAGTACTCTCCAGGCCTTCTATAACAGGAGCCTGGGGAGGGACTGTAAAAAGAGAGGGACAGATAAAAAAAATGTTATTACCATTCGTCCGATTGATTTCAAACATGGAAGGTGTCTTGCTACGGGCATGAGTAAGTGCAGTGCCAAGTCTGACGTTGATTGGATTAGTAATGCAAAGATATCATTAAATATATCGGTAAAAAAGCACACATTGGCTTTCTCCGCTCTACTGTAGCCACTCCCCCTCTCACACAGCACAGTGCAAGAACAGAGACAAAGAGGGTAAGTAGAATTTTGGCAGCACTGAATCAGGGCAAAGCACGGGTCAAGATGCAAGATGTTTGGATGATTATCATGTCTGTTATCAACAATACATGCCAACAGATACGGGTATGCAGTGGCTAAAAAATGACGTAAAAAGGATGTGCAATAAACTAACACTTCGAATAGCACAGGCTACTTTGGACTTGAGACTTTGAATAAACAAACGACAATTTCGATTACAAGGTCCCAAATTGAAACGAGCGATAGGCTAATGGTCCCGAATTTAAGGATGTGTCAGAATGCCACACAGCTAGACAACAAGTAGCAGACAAAGCGACATTTTACTTATGCTACCATAATGTTTATGGGCCTTATATTGGTGATTAGAAACAGATGGTCAGAGGCATAAAGTTTATAGACATTAAAGGGGGAATTCTCCCATGTGCAGCATGGGTGAGGGGGTCTAGGGGTGGACGCAAGTAAACCCTTGTGGAGCAAGGCTTCTGCAGGAGAAAAGAAGAAAATGGTAGTGGAGGAAATGCATAGACAGGAGGAGACTGTAAGATGTACTAAAGTAGTGTCGCAGGCAAAACAAGGGCAGTGGGTGAACTGGGAAGGGGTGGAAAAAAGACGGATTAGATGGAAAGATCCCAATAACTTAAGTCAATGGTTTGGTGAGGATGATAAATGCATAAATTGATAAATTTGTGTGTGGGCAGCCTCCGCCATATCCTATCAGGGTGCAAGGTCAGTCTCACCCAGGGGCGGTATACGTGGTGTCACAACCAGGTATTGAAATGTTTGGCAGCGGCAATTGAGGATAAAAGGAGAGAAGTCAATTCATTAGCAGCTAGTAAAGGGGTCAGGCAAATTAACTTTGTACATCAGGGGGATAAACCTTGTTCCGCAAAGGCCAGGTGTAAAAGGCCAGGTGTGGGAAATGAAGGTTGGTACCTCCACATAAGTGAGTAGTAGATTAAGACTTCTGTGGTCGGATTCAGAGAAGATAGTTTACTTCATTGAACTTACTGTTCCTTGGGAAGACGACCAACCTAAGAGTATTTGGATATTTTATTGTGGTAATCTGGTGGCAACATGGGGCGTAAGTTAAGGTAAGCTAACTGGCTCATTTGTTTTGTGTTTGTGACGGACTGTGCCTAAGTTGATGGTGGTTGGCTAGGGTTTTTATGGTAATGGTTCAGTCCACATCAACGGGACGGACCAACCTAGACCATGCCTAGGCTGGTTAAAGGGATATTCCACACTATTTTGCTTTCTTTAAAAAAAAAAAAAAAACTGCTCCTTTCGTTTCATAAACAGACTAGCCTACAACTAGAAGTCACATGACTTTACCCTTCTCAAGGTTTGTTTATTCGCCTGGTTAGCGTTGACACTTAACACTTACTGCCAGCTCTTCATGTGAGAGCACCGCTTTCCGTCATTACAAAATAATTTTAAGCCATACGTTTTGGCCCTATTTATGTATCTAAAGGCTGGTGAAGCACTGTAGGGAGACGTTTTTTATCTTGTTCCAGTGATTGGTAGACCTCTATATCTAGGTGATGGCATCGTATATATGCGTTAGCATGCACCCAACAACTGATGAAACAACGCCGACACAGTCTTAAGGCCCATTCACACCAAGAACGATAACGATAGCTATAAATAAATATCGTTCTCGTTAATATGAATGACTACGTTCACACATAAACTATAACGATAACGACATGAAGAACGATATCGTTGGGGATCACTTTCAGAGCGATTTTCACAACGATAAAAAGCTAATCGCCAATCAGAACCCATTGAATTTTAACTGTCACATTCATTAACACAAGGAGAGACTTTGTTTATCGTTCAGTGTGAACGCTTTTATCGTTATGGTTATAGTTATCGTTATCGTTCTTGGTGTGAATCGGCCTTTATCCTCCACTCCCTCACCTGTAGGCTACTACTGTAACTGACTGGGAAACCGAAGTTTTCCCAAACTTGCAATCTTAAAGAGACCTTTCTTGTGGGTCGCCACTGTCACATATGATCTAGGTCAGGGTACTATTTTATGCACAGGTGTTAATGCGCACTGGGGGGAGGTGTCGGAATATAGCGTGGGAATGATACCAAAAACCTCCCTTCCTACCAACCGGTGGATCCATCAAACGTCATGTCAAACGCCTACCAGCACGTTCATTGCTTTATCATCCAACAACAAATTTGTAGTCTACCTCTCCGGAGGTTTTATTTTTGGTGCATTTTGTCTTTAAACATAATTTTCTACTATCTTAGATTTTAGTTTCACATTGAAAGTAACGCTTAACATGACCAATAGGGCTACAAATTGTGGTTAACTAGTGTCGATAGCATATTGTGAGTAGTTGTGAACGATAGGAACTTTAATTGTAGCCTATAGACCAGGGGTTTCAAACTCCCGGCCTGCTGGCCAAATCCAGCCCAATCCCGGCCCGCGACGTATGTCAAAATAATAATGCAATCCGGCCCTTGAGGGTATTTTTAATTGCGACAAACAACGATACTGATTAAAATAGACGATAGATCCAAGTACGGTGACAAATCTCATTTGTAGGCTACTCTCCTCCACTATTTGCTAGACATGCAGAGCTTGATTCATAGCCTTGTAGCCTATTACACGCGAGAAACACGAAGACGTGCATTTGTAATGACGCGATGCAGGCTATAGTTTTGCACAAATTGAAGCAGAAATAGGCCTACACCAAATGTTGAAAAACGTTCACGTGTGATGAAGTCTTGGGTAGGCTATTCACCTATTCTGATTCTGAAGGAGAATATCCTTTTTGGAGATTATGATCGATCGTCTATTGACAGTGATAGTCACGGTGCGTCTGTGAATGGAGGTGCGTCTTTGTGTGTATACGACGATGTCGACTAAGCATACCATGCTTATTTCGATAGCTCGGAGGTTGCAGTGGTAATCGTGATGATAGTGTCCGTAATGGACGTGGTACAGACAGCAGGGCTCAAATAGGGCTCTGAAGAACTACAAAGTCACCCTCGGTAGGAACTGATTTGACCAGGTTTATTGTAGGCCTTGTGGTTATAGGCCAGTAATAGTTTACTATTGTTGGTATAGGCCTACATCTTAGGTGTTTTCCTGTTAATTTGTTATGTGGGTAATATCACAAAAAAGAAAGTAAACCTGCTCAAATATGTTCATCCAGTATTTACTGAAAGGTGCATAATTTGAGGTGCTTGCCATCCAGTGGCAAATTAGATGGGTAAATGTACCCCTTTCATAAACTTTTGTTTATACTCAAAGATTTTTACAGTACAGTAGGACTTTATCTCTGACCACTTTCAAGCCATGGCCTTTTGAAATTTTGATATAAAAATCCAATGGTGTTGCTTTCTTAACCCTGACGCCTATTGCCAGGTTTAAAAAAGTTATGAGAGGAAAATATGTTTATTTGGTGTGAAACACACACATAGCCCTCCCTGTTTTTATGCTTTTTTGTTTGTTTTTATAATTTGTATTAATATTTATTTTATTTATAAGCTACAACTGCTAGCACAGGTGTCTAAAAATAGATAAAATATTTGCACTTTCTGTTTGTAGTTTTGTGTTTGAAAATACAGTACAGTATTTGAAAAAAACATTGCATTTTAGGAAATAGACGGGTTTTTTTTTGTATTATTCTTTAACACTGATGTGGCCCTCCAATCAGATGACATTGGCGGAAGTGGCCCCCAGATCATTTGAGTTTGAGACCCCTGCTATAGACCCTTTTAAGAGAGTTCCATTATCAGCATCATAGTTGGCCCCACAAGGCTTCCGTTTTAACATTCCATATGTTATCTTAATGCAGAGGAAGTAGATTGGGAACCAAAAAGAATGTTAAAGCATTGTTTATGTTTTTATTGTTGAAAGGGTCCATAGCCAAATTGAAATAAGTGTGAATTTATGATAAGCCTGTCAGTTCGACTGGCGACCCACAGTTGGATAAGCAGGTTCCCTGAGCAGTCTGCATTGCTAGACACTGAGGGCTTCTCTGTTTGCTGATGTTTTGCTCAAAGGTCCAGGCGGTCCACAACAAATAGTCTAGGCTCCATGCCATTTCAGCTCAAAACACTTTCCATTTGTTAGCCTATAATAAACGTATCTTTATTAGTGGCAACATTACAGTATTTAGGCTATGTTAATCTCAAGCCACTCTAAGAAATGGCTGTAGGCCTACTTTTACAGTACAGCATAGCAAAATCTATTCAAGATGACAACAACATAACAATGCTTGTAGTATTATTTTTCATTCATTCAATTCAGAAAGTATTTCAAAATACTCGTTCTTATAGAAACTTAATAACTAATTTTGTTCATTGTACTACATTTATGCTACACCAAGGGTTGAAATTGTGTTAGTGTATGGCTACAAATGTATTTGTGTGTCTGTATAGTTGACAAAGTTTAGTTGGTGAAAATAATTGATGAAAACTCTTTAAGAGACCTGAAAATTACCATACAGTAGGGGTGTAACGGTACATGTATTCGTATTGAACCAAAACGGTACGGGCGTCACGGTTCATGAGAGTTACGAGAGTTCTTTAGCGACACCTAACGCTAATCTGTAGCCTCACCTTAGCTCTGAAGCTCTGATTGGCGCCTATGTTATTTTTTTGTTAGGTCGTCAGTCGAGTCAGTCAGTCAGAGATAGCAACACTAAGCGAGTGGTGGCGACCCATTAGAGTTAGAGGACCCGCTGGTCTCTTTAAGATCGCAAGTTTGAGAACTTCAGTTACAGTAGTACAGGCGAGAGAGTGATGGATAAGACAACAGTTGTTGGGTATGTGAGTGGAAATATATATCGAACATGCAATTGCAATCCGAGGGATACATTTGTCCAGAAAACGTTGTTAAACTTAGCCTATAGGTTAGGATACATAATCACATATTTGGACATGATTTGAAGTGGGCTCATATGCTTCCAAAACGTATTGATGTAAAAAAGAGAAAATGTGATAAGGCCAGCCTATGGCATTTCTGATATCTCGCAGATATTTGGTTATAGTCCTGTTTTGCAGATGGTTATTACGCATAATAGTTTTAAGCAACAATAGCAATAGCTTGTCACTAATAACGACACAAATAGGCTAATTAATGTTCATTTAATGAAGTTTTAACATTGTACAGTATTCCTACATGTATTCATGTTCCAACACAAGCCTACATGTATCCATCATGTTCCTACAGAATAAGTACATGTTGCACCAATTCTGGGCATATGTTGGATACGTGTAAGTTCATGTAGGTATATGTAGACTGCTTATAAAAAGACAATTATTCTGATACATGTAAGTAAAGCGGGTGGTAGCCTATGACGTTTGGTTGGTCGATCGGTTGGTTGATCAGATGGACGGTCGTAAGGTTTTTGCCACGATTCCTGCGCAATATCGGAAGGGGACAGCGGAAGGTGAGCCATTCACCTCCTAACAGCACACATGCTACCTTGTACTGGAGAGTTGACCAATAAAGTTTGAATAGAAACGTTCCTGTGGACCCTTGCATTGCTGTACAGCCACCACTCACCATTCCCATCCTTAGTGCTATCTCTGACTGACTCACTTGACCGTCAACCTGACAAAAAACTGTAACCTACATAGGCGGACCTTGGCTACCTAGAGCTTCACAGCATTCTCTGACAGATTAGGTGTCCCTAAAGAACTCTCGTATCTAACAGTAGTTCCTCATTGCAAGTTTTATTTATTTTTATACCTTGTATTCTCTGTGTAAATTCATGCACCGAACCGTGACACCCATACCGTTTCGGTTCAATACGAATACATGTACCATTCCACCCCTAATGCCTTTGGGCAAATTCCACTCTCATGTCATGCTGCTTAAAGGAGAGCTCCAGTATTTATCAACATGGGCCCCATTGTTTGATTACTGTTGGACCAGTATTTAGATATAAGGCTAGAACCATAAACCTTTAAAAGGCTATGCAATTATATATAGCCTGAGAAGTTTACAGAAGAGGCACTTGATTCTGTGTGGGGTTTTGTGAGTGTGTACTGGGGGTGCAAGATAACTTACTTTATAGGTAAAATACTGCCATGTTATAAAGGTTAGACATGTAATCTTTAAATAAATTAGGGCTGTGTGAATTGAAAAGAACTTACAGTAGATTGTCATCAACTTCGTATCAATTATGGCAGCAGTTAGTGCAGAATTCATTGCCTGGCAGACCAACTGTCCTCCATGATCTGCACCTTCTGCCTTGACTCTAGAAAGAATAATTGTGGCAGATCCAAGATGACAACAACATAACAAAGCTTGTAGTATTCTTTTTCATTCATTCAATTCAGAAAGTATTTCAAAATACTCATTCTTATAGAAACTTAATAACTCATTTTGTTCATTGTACTACATTTATGCTACACCAAGGGTTGAAATTGTGTTAGTGTATGGCTACAAATGTATTTGTGTGTCTGTGTAGTTGACAAAGTTTAGTTGGTAAGAGACCTGAAAATTACCATACAGTAGGGGTGTAACGGTAAATGTATTCGTATTGAACCGAAACGGTACGGGCGTCACGGTTCATGAGAGTTACGAGAGTTCTTTAGTGACACCTAACGCTAATCTGTAGCCTCGCCTTAGCTCTGAAGCTCTGATTGGCGCCTGTTATTTTTTTGTCAGGTCATCGGTCGAGTCAGTCAGTCAGAGATAGCAGCACTAAGCCAGTGGTGGGGATCCATAAGAGTTAGAGGACCCGCTGATCTCTTTAAGATCGCAAGTTTGAGAACTTCAGTTACAGTAGTACAGGCGAGAGAGTGGTGGATAAGACAAAACTGTGTGTCGGCGTTGTTCAACAGTTGTTGGGTATCTGAGTGGAAATATATCGAACATGCTACGCATATTCGATGTCATCACCCAGATGATGTAGGCTACCAGTCACTGAAACGAGAGAAAAAAAAAAACTTCCCCTGCGCTTCACCAGCCTTTGGATTAGAGTGAGGCTACCCGAGGTTCGGACAAATATTTAGAAATTATAGTCGGGTTCGGACACATGGGGGCGATATGGATTGGAAGCTTTACATTTAAAATTGCTTATTATGTTGGGTAACCAACAGGTCTGCTTTACATGATGCAAATGTTTGTTTTTTGAGAATAAAGTAAAATGTAAAAAAGACAACTTTCTTCCAGTGTGCAAGATTTATTTAGGCTATGTAGCCGTGACAACGCATGTGCATTTCAGGCGGCATGTCTTGGGTGACGTTAAAAAAAAGTTGTTAGCCTATCAGGAGATTTTAAGATTATTTGCGTTGCATACTGTGGTAAAGACATAGGCTCCCGGTAGGCTATAAGGGACTGTACGATATTTGTCAGGGGGGGGAGGGCCTAAGATATTTTTTTAAGCCTTAGGGGAAGGCCCAGGAGACATTTTTTGGCCTGGGGGGAGGGCCGAGGAAAATTGTTTTTTCCTGATCCATGATATTTTTTTTCCCTGATCAATGATCCGTTTTCGATATTTTAACCTGTTGAGGAGTGAATTCTTTAAGACAATGCCGTTCCGCAGAGAGTGAATTATTTTCCTGGTTCCTTCTAGAATTCTACACGAACATTCTAGAGTTTCAGTGTTCTTAAAATTGATTAATGGCAGAAAAGTCCCTGAGGGTAATTGTTGCGTCATGGTATAGAACTTTTTTCAAAAACGTTCTAATCACATATTTGTGATCGTACTCCTCAACAGGTTAAAAGGTTTGTAGGCCAAAACATAATTCACGTCTCTTTGACAGAGTGGGCGAGTCCAAAAAATCGCAACCCTACCTCAATCTCCCACAACCCCCCTTGTAAGCTTGCAGGTCACCTGGGGTTATGAGTCATAAACAAAATATTTTAATGATATTCGGGTCATTTGCGGCCGGGTCAGTTAAAATTAATTAGATATATATTTTCTACAAATAGGCCTACTTAAAATATCACGAGAAGGCTAGCATCAATACAGTGAAGCATCAATACAGTAAAGTCAACAGTAAAGAAGCTGAAGACGCGAGTTAAAATAATAAAGACACCCCTTCAGGAAAAGCGATATAGGCTATGGGAAATATTGGGAAAAGTTCTTAAAGAAGATGACAGTAGGCCTAGTACAACTTATGGTCTATGTAGGCCTACTTCTTGCAAAGCCATTTAAAAGTATGACAGCCGAAACGGGCAGCCTGCAGGAATAAATGTTATGGCACAGACTACACAGCCATATCTACGTATGTATAGGTTCGCGCATGCATAAAAGTTACCTTAGTTCGTTGTGTTTGTGCCTTTAAACAGTGGATGTGCTTTGGTAAAGCTGTGTGCTTCATTCAGCATTTTAAACCAGTTCTTACGCTAACGTTTTGACCAGCAATGTATCTCTCTTGCCTACCTTGCCTCACCATTTCTGTTTTCGAAAGAAAGATGTATGTCCATGGCCAAATCTTATCCTAGTGTTCTAATCCTTGGTGGTTGCGTGCATGCTTTGCGCTCTTATTCTCATTCTCTCCTGCGCAAACATTATGTCCTGCATGCCTACTGCGTGTAGTTCTACTGCATAAAGTTTCGCAAATAAATTAGTTTTACAGAAATGGACTACTGTCACACTGCATGCAGGCTATAACCAAAAGCACACATTTTGTAAATAAGCGGGTCGGATCGCGGGTCGCGTATAATTGTGTCCTAATTAATACTCGCAGTCCGAGTTGCGGTCGGGTTGATTAAAATATCGGGCGACCGCGGGCCGCTTGTGACCAAACCCGCGCAACACTGGTGTGTAGCCTACCCATGTTATGGCATTTGCTGGCCGTTTTAACCTTGTAAACGTAATTTTTCGACCAGTTTTATTTGATTCACGTAGGGGGGAGGGCCTAGGAGAATTTTGAGCTGGGGGGAGGCCCCTGGAAAAAAAAAAACCAGGGGGAGGGCCAGGCAGAACATTTTTAACCCGATCGTCTGGCGACCGGCCCTTACCCACCCCCCCGCTAAATATCGTACAGTCCCTAAGGTCGTCTCGTTCAACTGGATGAGGATTTTCTCGAATTGCCCCAATTAACGTTGATGCTGCATATGGATCAGTGACAGAGGCACTGTAGTTTCAAAGAGCAAAAGTTGCAGTTCATTTCAAGACTTTTCGTCAATGGTAAGACTAGAATTCTATTTCAATAGGCTATGCTTGCTTGGGCCTCTTGTGTTAATATGCGCTGTGTGTGACCTGCGTGCGTGCACGCTCATCTGATAGACAGTTCCATTTGTTCCATTTATGGGCTGAAAAGACAGGCTATCCACACACGCGAACGTTTAATCACTAGCATGGGAATAACTGAGGCATCATCTGCGTCGGGCTCGGGTCGGGTTCGGACATAAAAATGAAAATGCCTGTCGGGTTTGGGTCGGGTTCGGACGCAACTCTGTCGGACGCTGGCCGGGTTCGGACAGAAATTTGCGGCCTGAACCGCACTCTACTTTGGATACACATACAAATAGAGCCAAAGCCAAAACCTATGGCTTAAAATTATTTCGTAATGACAGAAAGCTATGTAAATCGTGTGGTAATTACCTTTATGTTAGGGTAACTTGTACTTCTCACATGAGGAGCTGGCAGTATTAAGTGCATGGACAGTAAAAGAAAGTGTCAACGCTAACCAGGTTAATAAACAAACCATGCTACGGTGAGTTAACATCGGGGTAAAGTCACGTGACTTCTGGTCGTAGTCTGTTTATGAAATAAAAGGAACAATTTTGTTTTTTTAAAAGAAGGCAAAATAGTGTGATATTTTCACAGTTAGTAGATTATTACTGTACACACACATCATTATTCTATGTAATTTGCACTTTCAGAAATAAGAGATGCTGTAGGCCTATTTTCAGTTTTATAGCCGATTGTCTTATTTTGTTTACAAGTTACAGATGGGGTCTGGATACTTATACACGGGTTTCCCGTTTACCAACAAAACTAGATGCGCGTGCAGCCGTGGGGCAGGAGATGCTTGGTGACCGGCCACAATGTTATAAACTTAACCTAATAGTCGGCTGCTGTAAGCTACAATCAGATTTTTTTGTATAGCCCTGTTGTCTCAATGATGATAACATCTCATTTCAGACTTTATTTCAGAGTTTGTCGTTTATTTGCATTATTTAGCCTATACAGTGGGCAGTGCTTCGACTTGGCCAGCTTCACTCGCGGTCCGCGTGTGGGATCACGCGACTTTAATTTGTATTTTCCCAGTGTGACGCTGCAACAACCCAAACAACCGGTAGATGGCTCAAGTGAGCAGGGTGTCTCGTAAAAAGAAATGGAGCCTAGAAAACCCTACACAGACTTCACTACAAACTTTAGCAGACTGGTTTAGAAATAATTTAATAGCCAGAAATATGCCTGCCCTGCCCTAATAAAGAAATATTTGGTTAACTGCAAGTGAATCCCGTTTGCAGCCGTAGAAGAAACGCAGGACAAATTAAACATTCTGGTTTTCTCCGAGTGCAACGATGATAGACAGACATCATTTGGACAAAATATAGAGCATATTAACCTCCGTTGCTCAGCCAAATGCCTTCCTGTTACGTCCTGTTATCACGGAGTTACAGGCGATAAACGATTTTTGATGGTCATAAGTTTACTTCATTAGCGGTTTATTTTTTTGATTATTAAAGAGTGTTTTTCATTGAAAGGTTTGACTTCGTGCTTATTCAGTAGAGCATTTAGTGCTCTTCCCAATCCCAGACGTTCACATTGCATGTTTGTTTGTAATGGATGCAACCGCGAGATACGCTTGTCATAGGCGCCGATACCGTGGATGCTCCGTCTCTCGGGCACCCACTGAAAACATCGAGCACCCACGTGTGACAGCTTACAGTCCGGCTAAATTTACATTCATTTAAAATCAAACACCGCGGTTTATGTTAAATTCAGCATCTCTCATAATGTGATTGGATATGTTGCTGTCAATTCCCTACTTCATATACTAACCACCAATGACAGCGTCTCTCGTATGAAAATTCCTGACACTTCCCACCTGAAGAATTAACGCAAGGCTTTGTCGGGTCTTCTGCCCCGAATGTTTAAAATGTATATAGCCCTGAATATCATTTTATATTAATATTTTATATCATATTTTAAGTAGTCTGACAAAGCTTATTGTTTTGTGACACAGCTAAACACTGGTACCTCATAGAACGTCTATAACATAGCCTAGGTGGTCGCAACTCACAAAAGTTAGCAGATAGAAAGAACTCACGCAAATCTAGCCTACAACACGCAGACAGCTTTATGCGCATGGGACTGTGCTTTATGATTGTTGCCTTCTGATGGTATCTTACTAATTCACTGAACTGCATTAGGTGACACAAATGGTATTGCCTTTATCTTATAACTCCTTGTCTGAGCGACTACCAGGTTTTTAAAAGTCGTTCCCTGACAAAGACATTCGAAAATTAAGAATGTTTATTGATTTTTTAGTGAAAAATACACTAATTTTTGCAAACTCCCTTCATTCAACCCTTGAAGACATCGCGGTCTGGTGCGCTATGTAGATCGTTTCTCGTACCATTTAATTTCTCAGAATTTAGGTCTACTAGGCCTACAATAACGTCATCACCAAATACATCTTTTATTTTTAGTTGATCAACCACAAAGAGTAGCATAGGCCTACTGTGCACAGTGCAGTGACGACTGTAGCAGCCCAACGTAACCAGTTGTTGTAGATGAGAGGCAACCCCTTATTTAGATAGCCTGGACAACATGTTACCTGGGTGTTGCCTACATTATTAATTAATGGTAGCCTACAATAGTTAATTGATTCGCGTAACATTTTAGTTGGCTCAAAGAGTAGAGAATCAGGATGGAGAGAGTCACGCGTGTGTTGCTTTTGCGGGGATGAATCCAGTTTAATGCTAGTTTTCAAAACATATATTTTTACATGTCTTTTGTCCGAAAGTGGCTGTAATGTAGCCGAGCGCTCATGGCGTATGAAAAGCGACTTCAAACCGCCTAAAACAACTTGTTTGTGAATGTGAATCGACAACTGCTGCAGCGCATGCACGCAAGGAAACCAGTAGGTGGAGAAACCAGAAGGCACACAACACCGGAAGGCTATTTCGCATAGGCTACTCAATGGTGCTATTTCACACGCATTATAGCGACCCCCACTCACCGGGGTTAGTGGAAGGTGTTAATAGACGATTGGCGTAGCCTACAGTGGACTAGGGCTGTCAAAATTGCTCAAAAATGACGTTCGAATATCCCCTCTAAAATAAACACATGTATTCGAATATATTGGAATATCTAGGCTATATTATTTGCGCATTATGTCAGTGATGCGCATCATGTCATCTGTTTTTAACTTTTTGTATGGTTATTGCTTGACAGGGGGGATCCCAAGCAGCTTTCAGCCATAAGGCATTTCCTAATTCACCTAACACTGATATTCAAAATGTTGAAACTATTTCGGCATAGCCTATAAGCAGTTTAATTAAATGTAATGTTAGTTGTAAACAAACGGGCTACTTGGTGAGGCTTGGCCTCACAGATGCGCTCGTGCCTTAAATGGCAATACAAATCTTCACGATAGGCCTATTAACTGACCGCCCGATTCACGTTGGCTGGGGGGCGGGGGGCATCAGACATTTGTTCCCAAGGGTCTATGAATTGTTAACCCGGCCCTGCCCCCAACGAATGCAACTTTCCACCTCTGAGATAGCTGAAAAGAAGTCTAGAGGACTCCTAACTCAGTAGACCTACTTACTGTAGGCTGCACAAACCACAAGCCTGCATTCGAGGCAGGCCTTCTGTTGAAGAATTTTATATAAATCCTGCGCTAACAGTAATCCTCCTACCCCCGCTACCACAGCTGTGGATAGTGTGGCATGCTCAAGCTTTATGTCTCCTTCTTGCAAACTAGGCCTATAGGCCCAACCATTTACGTCTTCAAAAAATAACAACTTGCCAGATATGCCTTCATAAATTTGGGCTTCATTCAGCATTTTGTTCTTCCACTGGAAATGACTCTTCTACATTTGCTGCCTGCTGCATCCTTTCTGTTTGTATTGTTTAGAAAATGTTTGACGTCTTGAGTTAATGCATTAAACATTGTTTGCTGGTAACCAGCCACAAATAGCCTACAGATTCTTGCGTGCGTTCTCTCCAAAATGTGCCCGTTCTGCGGCATAAAGCAGATGTATTTGTGTATTGTACAGAAAAATAAAAATAACCTGTCAAGCAGTCAATTGACTACATTGCAGTCAATAAGTAGTGCAAATTATGAAACCAAAACGTGGGTCATAGTTGTCTAAGCCTACTGTGAGGCCAAACCCATGAACAAAGACGCATTGATATCTGCAATAGTTTTTTTTTTTGGCGAAACAAGCTCACAGCCGAACAAGTCATACTGAAGGGAGAGGCAACTGGCATGTGATCTCCCCACGGGCCAATGGATGTACAAGTTTTCTTCTGTGCCTACGATATTTAATCCAGTGTTTTGTCAAGTTGCAAAATGCAATTCGTTTTAACAAATTTTTATGATGGTATGAAGTACTTTTTGTATAGGGTACTATCTTAATTGCTTTATACTCAATACTTGACCAATGGCTATTGCATCTGTCTATTGAAAGTGAGAATGTGGCATGTGATATACTGTGTAGGCTTCATAAAATAAAATAAACAGATTGCTAATGGCCTACAAGCTGATCTGGGGGGCGTTTCCCGTACAACTACGGAGGTTAGCTTTTTACTAACACGTGAACGGGCACCTGCACATACTTATGTGGCGCATTGCGTTAAGGCCGGCAGATGACAGCCGCCGTTGCACAGCAGTTACCAGTCCCCTGTCCAAGAGTTCGAATCTGGGTTAAGACGTTGACAACAATATTGACATCATTGTTTACCTAAGTTTATCTTTTGTGCAGATCATATTATCAAAATCAGAATCAGCCTTCTTGGCTTGGTTTGCGGAAACTAACAAGGACCCCCTCCATGAAAATCAAAGGCGTGAAGTGGTCATTTGAAAGCGATGCCCACTGTATAACATTGTTTTTTGGTGTTTTTGGCGAAGACATGCATTCCGTTAGGGATATTGAACATATTGAATATTCTCTAACCATCGTGATTTCGAATTGGTGCAGGTTTCAGCACAAAAACTTAAGGTTACTTTTGTAACCCCGGTTCTTTGAGAATATGAGTGAGGTATCTCACATATAGGAATGCGCTCCGCGCATGCCCAATCACAAAAGCTCCAATGACACCACGTCTGCCTAAGCCAGACCAATGGCGTGCGCCGTGCTGTGGCCATGCCCCGGATATATATCTACACGCGCACGTCCATCTCGCCTCATTCTGTGAACATATCTCTTCTCATGCGCAGCAAGACGGGCTGTCTGGTGAGATACCTCCCTCATATTCTCAAAGAACCGGGGTTAAGTAACCTTAAGTTCTTTTTCAAATATTCACTCGGTATCTCACATATATAGATATAGACAACTCCCGCCTTGCAGATACGCTCACCGAAGCAGCTCTCCCACAGACAGATCACAAGGTCACCTAGGTCCACCACTCCTAGAGTGTGCATCCTATCCCGGCTAGTTAGATCCTAGAACCGGATTCACAGTTAAAACAGACTGTGCCAGGGAAGGCCTAGTCACATCAAGTCTGTAAAATCTCACAAAAGTATCTGGCAAAGCCCAAGAGGCAGCTGCCATAATCTCCTGCAATGATACACCCTTGAATAATGCCCAAGATGTAGCAATGCCCCTGGTAGAGTGCGCACAAACCGCCACCGGAGCCAATCCTATAGCGTCCACAAAGTTTTGTGTTAACATTTTGAATTTGTATTTTCTGAGAGAACTGTTCAAATCCCCTTAAATCCAAAATAGGCAGTAGTCGGCCATCTTTTTTGGGAATCAGAAAGTATCGGGAGAAAAACCCCTGAGTGCTTTGTGACTCTGACCACTCCTTTGCGTAACAGCGACGCAATTTCTTGCTCTAAAACGTGTTCCGTACCCACTCTCGCCACTGATTGGCGAATGCCGTTGAAGGGAGGTGGTTTCCGAGCAAACTGGAGTCTGTATCCCCTGGCGACGGTCTGCAAGACCCAAGGGTTCACTGCGCATGCGCGCAGTGGCGAGCCTCGGGCTTGACTCTTTGAGCCGAGAGCTATTCCCGACTGAGTTTCGTTTTGAAACTTGTGTGTGGGATGCTTTATTTTTATTTTGTGAACAGGGAGGGTGTATGTGGGGAGTACAGTGCTTTTGCCACTTAACATCAACAATTCTTTTCCCTTTCCCAGACTGAACTTGAGCTGGGGATGGTACAATGTGCGAGGCACCTGAACATGTGCCTCTGTTACACAAGCATGTAAACAAACATTTACAAACATTGTTGAGCAGTCTTCCCTCCCTCGTTTGAGGGGAAGAGGTGAACAGCCCTCCTCCTCCTCCGAAGCCAAAGAAACGTCAGGGCTGTCGTTTGCGTTTCCCTTCGGCGGCCGGGGGTTTCTTCGCTGTAGCAGCCGCCGCTGCTGCAAAGGATTGCTTGCCCCAAGGCTTCGCTCCTGCATGACTGGGGCCAGGGCGCGGTGCCTCCTGCTGCCCAGGCTGAGGTTTCGGCCCGCGGAAGCCCATAGCGGCCGGCCTATTAGTCTGAGCCACTGGGATGCGATTCACCTGACGAGGCTGCGGTACAAACTTGCGCGGCAGGTTGAAGGCTTCTCTCTCCTTTTTATCCTCCGACCGTTTCTGCATTTGACCCACTGCTTCGCCAAAGAGGCCTTTGGGGTCCACTGTGGCGTCCATGAGCTCCGCCTTGTCTTTCTCGGACAGGCTGGAGAGGTTCAGCCATAAACCCCTTTCTCCAGTGACTGACAGTGCCATGACACGACCACAGCCCTGAACACCTCCGCGCACCGAGCGCAAGATGAGGTCGTTGACCACCACAATCTCCTCGAAGAGCTCAGGCGTAGCATCACCCTTCATGAGCCGCGACCCCAGTTCCTCCAGCAGTTACGCTTGGTATGCGGCGAGGAGCGTAGAGACATTGAGTGCCCTCGCACCCTGGGCTGCAGCCCGATAGGAATTCTGATGGATAGTGAACCGCTCCATTTTCCCAGGGAGGTTGGGCTTCGATATGGTCAGAACGCCCCGCTGCTTTGGGTTGAGGTGGTACGCCACTGACGCAGGCGGGTTGTATAATCCGTCCTCCATTCGCTCCACATCATTCCCGTGGAAAGATCTGGCCGAAACATTCGTGGAGAAGGGGGTCATCCTCTGGTCCTTGAGGACTTTGAGCCATGAGGGGAGTGTGGCTTTCTTCTGCGCTTGGCGGAGAGGGAGCCGCTTTCCATCATACAGATCCCGTTGCAGGCCCAGTTCGCCCTGTGGGGCTGGCACAGTCGCGCCGCTGCTCATCGGCAGACCTCCAGGGTGTCGACCTCTGGGACTTTACTGGTGTCACCACCGCGGACCCAGAGTTCGCTAAGCGTGGGAGGACGTTGTCCTCCTCATTTGAGCCTCCCAGAAGGGCTGAGGCGGTGAGTAGCTCGGAGACGCTATCATCATTGCCCTCTTCGTCACCTTCCTTTGTCACCTCACCGGCACATATGCTGGGAAACAGCTCCCGAAGGGTGACGTCGGGGGAGAGGGGGTCGTCCTCGTTCAACGATTCAGCCCATGACGCCTTGGCCTGCGGTTGCTGGGAAGCTTCCACGGCCGACGCCTCCATGAGGTTCGGGTCGGAGCCGGTTGAGGCAGCCACCTTAAGGCGCCTTCGCAGCGCCTTCGCGGTCAGCGAGCGGCAATCCTCGCACCCTTCCGGAGAATTCAAGCTAGCTTGCACATGCTTAACTCCCAGGCAAGCGATGCAGTAGGGATGGGTATCCCGAGCCGATATAAGGAAACCGCAGCCCTATGGGCAATTGCGGGATTCCTTCTTCTCCTCCATGGTACCACGACTGCTGGAAACCACGCGTAACCACAGAGGAATGTCGTGTAAACGATAACTGTAAATGCTAGCTGGGTAGCTAACACTGAGTAACCGTATAGCTGGGAAGCTCTTTGATTTTAGCTCAACTCCTGCGAGTGGTAGCTAGTCCATGTTCGGCGGAGGCTATCCTTAATGGGTCCTCCTAGGAACAGTTCAGTGGTTGCCAGCTAGAATCCACCCAAGAGCTGAAGAGGGGAGCTTTCTTGCGATTGCTCGTGAGAAGAGAAGCAGAATGAGGCGAGATGGACGTGTGCGTGTAGATATATATCGGGGGCGTGGCCCCAGCACGGCGCACGCCATTGGTCTGGCTTAGGCAGACGTGGTGTCATTGGAGCTTCTGTGATTGGCACAGAAGCGGAGCGCGGAGCGCATTCCCATATGTGAGATACCGAGTGAATATTTGAAAAAGAACTCATTGTATTCTTTTCATGACGAGCACTGCTCTATGCTGTTCTATGGTGCTTTCTGCACCTTAGTTGCGCACATATGTTTTCGTGACGTTGCATAGAAATCCATGTATTGCACTGTTTACATCTCACACACTTCAGGCTGTTGCAGATAGCTCAGGGGAGAGACTCTATGACACTAGGTGATAGTACAGCCTGAGACATGCACAATAAAAAAATTGCTTTAGCATTTTTGTTTTGCTTTTCCCTCCATTGTACCGAACTCGTACCCAGGGCTCGAAATTAACTTTTTTCTCAGGGTCCTGCAGCTGTCCCGAATTCTACTTGGCACTGTCCCGGACTTAAACACCAGTGTCCCAAATTCAAGTTCTTGTTTGTTCCCATTCTACATAATAAACAACATAATGATCAGTAACTTGCATCACTTAATTAACTCGTTCTGGTCCACCATGTCAGTTCTGAACAATTTATTAAAGACCATTTTTATTAACATTAATCAACTGCTGTTTCCGCAAACACTTATTTTCAGAGATTGCTTTTTGGCTCTTTTTTGAGGTTGCACTAGACGTTCATTTTCCATCGTTTTGACGGACAGGGTTGTAAAACATTCCGTCAATAATCTATTTTCACGTGTCTTTAATTTCAATGTCAGTTTGGTGTGAGGTCATGGCCACAGATCTCAGTGAAAACAATAAGTAGCGTGGGAAATTACCACAAAGCTGTCAGATAGGCTACTCTCCTGCCACGCTCTAAAGCCCTCTTGTGCACACTCAAATGCGTTCCCAATTAAATTAAGTAGCAAAGCGTGGTTAGATCTGCTGCAACTATGTATCTCGATGTAACAAGCTGTTTTGACATTGTAAACGTTCTCTAAGAAGAGTGTAAAGCAGTTTGCAGTAACCTAAAGTTAACCACAACGTCGTCTATTGCTGGAAAAAATAGCGAGCGGCCTGGTTTAAAGTGTGTGGCGGGCCGGATCTATGATAAACTAATAAATGCTCGGCGGGCCGGATTGAAGTGCGTGCCGGGCCGTAGTTTGGACACCCCTAGCCATAGAACTGCCACAGCGAAATGTCAAATGCTAACTTAAATAATTGTTTTCATTGTTATAGGCTACCTTGCAACACTATCTTTTTGTCAAATCGCAGTTGCGGTAGGGCTAGGCTATTTAGCTCAGCATGATATTGGTGACGTTTGTCTTTCACTGACAGAAAACACGTAGTCAGAGAGGGCTGTCACCTCGTTTTTTTTTTAGAACACCAGTGTAACCTTAGGCCTGCACTATCAGTAAAAATGTTCCCAATGTCATGAAAACAAATTTAAGTTAAGTTAACCTCTATATCGGAAAGTGACCCATTAGGCCTACCGCCCGTGCCCTATTTTTGTGTCGGCCTATGAGTCACTTAATATTCATTTAACCAATACGGCGGATTCCTAAGGAAACGCAAGCACCTATTCCATTTGGGTATCTTACTATATTTGTACCAAAAATAACATTGTAGCCAACAGTGATTTGAAGAGCAGTAGCCTAAACAGTGTTGTAAGGCTGCGTGTACAAAACCGCCTCTTTACAGATCAGATGGCTAACGCTGCTTTTGCCAGCTGCCCGTCACGCCAGGTCAAATTTTGTATAATTTTATTAAGACGAGAAAGATACGTTTAGATTCCCATGTGGAAAAAGTACCTATTTTGAAATTTGCTTTGCCATTTTTTCTACTGTCCCAGAGTTGTCCCAGACATCATTCTATTGTGTCCCGGAAGCATTTTTTATGGTCCCCGGGACGTCGGGACATCGTTAATTTCGAGCCCTGCTCGTACTGAATCGTGATGTCCGAACCGAGGTATGAACCGAACCGTGACTTCTGTGTACGGTTACACCCCTACTGTACAGGCAATGTATGCTTGTTGCTTTCTGAAATTTTACTAGCTCTGTACACCTTTGTTTGGAATTTTATTCGCCTGTCTGTTTTTGCAAGTTAGTCTGCCTTGCTACAATTTATTGATTTATTGATATTGATTAAATTCCCAAAGAGGCAGGCATATGTTTATTTTTAAAGGCCAGTTATTTCATGGATCACATACCCTTCATCATACCAAGAGATTGGCATGTTTTTATTTCAGTTAGCCTAATAGCTGGTTTGATTTGCATTGAGAGATGATCTTATGGAAAGTACCCCATACATTTGTAACATTAACTTGATATTGGTAATACATTACAAATTGTAGCTAGGTTAAATTTTAGCCTTTCTAATTCCTTCCCCATTCATTCTTTAAACAAGAACGGAAGTGAAGCGCATACACGCTGCTCGCACGCACAGACAGTAAAATAATAAAGCTTGCTCATCTGGTGTAGCCAAGCATATATTTGTGAAAGTTAAGTTCTGTGACCAGTCTGTGTTCGTGCCATAGGGTTTGTGCATGATTGTTCAAGGACTGAAAAACAATTGCTTCAGCTCATGGAGCCTTTTCTCTACATTGTAACCTAAATTGTTCATTGCACAAAAAGGTTGCATTTAAAAAAAAAAAAATGAGATTAGATTCCCCATGCAAACTTTGAAATTAACAAACTGAACAAAAATGTTGATAGTAATGCATATTGATATTGAAATATTGAAGAATCAGATTAAAATAAGAGTTGCTTAATACATGTAGGCGTATAGGCCTACATAATATTGATAATTTAAATATAAAAATAATATATTTAGGAGGATTGCTCTCGCAAAGAGGGGTGAAAGTCTGTTTGTTTCAAATGAGTAGCCCTCCATATGATTTTGGGTCCTTCAGGTAGCCCTCATTCCCAAAAAGGTTGGAGACCCTTGGTGTAGGCTATTACTGCTTTAATTACTGTTTCAAAAGGGTTATTTAGGTGTATGAAGTCACTGTAATGCTGATTAAATTTCACCTAAATATTGATGGGTATTCTTTTTTCTTACTTATTAATCCTACTTATTTTGTTTTTAATATCTTCATATTATCTATGTTTAGGTCTATATTTTCCCAAGAATAATGTGATGTACTTTTGCCTATATAATTTGCTATGTCAATAATTGTTATCCTTTCTACCACGAACCCATCTACAGAGAGCCTGTTCACTTCCTATTAAGCCCCATTGTACCGAATTTGGTTGCAGTTCCACCAGAGTTCCATTGAGGGTGATCGCAAGTGTCAAATGAATGGGGGTCTATGGAGCTAGACGGCTAAATTTGTCTTTCACCTGATTGTCGTTGAAAAATTGCAGATTTTATTGTAGTTTTTGCAAGTTCAATATGGATTATAGGTCGAAAGTTGAATCAACGAGTACTTATGTCCTTTCAATTTCTTACAGGTTGGGTCTTTTTAGAACTAATATGTTCATTTTAAAAAATATAGTACTCAACAGTGTGTATTTTTTGCCTCCCCTTTCGAATGCAACATTCAAATTACTAGACAAAAAATTGTATCCCGAGAAAAGTGGATTTTTCTGCACTCGCCCGCGAGTTCAGGTGTGTTGTCGTTCACATATATGACTGCATAATGTCCGCATGTGTAAGCATCATATTTGAATCACCCGAAGGGTCGGACATCTGTTTGACAAAGATCCGCATATAGTGCAGAGGATGTACTGTATCTGAAAGCAGCTAATAAAACAGTTCAGTTTCTGCTCTAACCATCTCCAAACGCACATACCTCACTTCTGCTTCAGTGTTCATGAGCTTATCCTCTGAGCCAGGCATGGTGTCTATGTCAAGGTCTGTAAGTTGTATTCCATCTAAATCAGAGATAGACAATAAGACCATTATATCATTTAGGCCTATAATTATGTCAAGGCAACACCAACTCACTTTGTCAACTTTTGATAAAGACAACACTTTAAAAATATTTTTTTGGATTGTTAAAATAAAAATGCATTGGATTGTTATTGGAAAATTGTGGACTGGGTGAGATACACATAGCTTACAAATTAAACTACATGAAGTGTCTACTGAGTAAAGTGTTAGACATCCCACATATTTCAGATAGTTATGATAACAGTAGATGCCATCTACAATTGTTTCCAAAAGAACCACTATTAGTCTGGTGCACTTCCCTCCGGGGGGCATCGAAAAGGCCAAGCACAACCACAAGCTAAGGATTGAGGATCACTTCACCCCCGACACATGTGGCAAGGCATCACAGATTACAAAACTACTAACCCCACCTCCTTGCCTGATGAGCTGAACCATTTCTATGGCCGCTTTGATAGGAACAACAAGGAGGTGGCTATCAAGGCTGTGGTCTCTGCAGATCACAAGCCCCTCACACTCTCCACCACCGATGTGTGTGTGGCCCTGAGCAGGACGTAGGACTAATGAACGTAAGGCTGCTGGTCCTGATGGTATCTCTGGACCTCAGGGCCTGTGCAATGCAGTTGACTGAAGTTTGGACTGATATGTTTGGACTGACATATTTAATCTATCACTAGCCCAGGCAGCTGTCCCCGCATGCTTTAAAACCATCGTGCCAGTCCACTGCAACAAGCCTTAATGACTTCCGTCCAGTTGCACTCACCCCTATCATCATGAAATGCTTCGAGAGGCTGGTCCTGGCCCACCTCAAGACCTGCTTACCACCCTCACTGGACCCCTTCCAATTTGCCTACCATTAGAACAGGAGCACAGAGGATGCCATATCTACAGCACTTCACTCTACCCTGTCCCATGTGTATGTGAGAATGCTGTTCATTGACTTCAGTTCAGTATCATCCCATCCAAAATGATCACCAAACACAGTGAACTGGGCATCAATACCTCCCTCTGTAACTGGATTCTGGACTTCCTATCTAACAGACCTCAGTCTGTTAGGTTAGATGACCACACCACCTCAACCATTACCCCGAACACCGGCGTATCACAGGGATGTGTGCTGAGCCCTCTCCTTTACTCCCTCCTCACCTACCTATACCTGTACATGGCTCTAACACCATTGTCAAGTTTGCAGACGACACTACGGTGATTGGTCTCATCAGCAACAATGTTGAGATGGACTACAGGGAGGAAGTCCAGCACCTAACATCGTGGTGCAATGACAACAACCTGGCTCACAACACCAAGAAGACCAAAGCTAGCACACACACACCCATTCTCATCAACGGGACTAAGGTGGAGCGTGTTACATCACGTTTCTGGGTGTCCATATCTCTGAGGACCTCTCTTGGACCCTCAACACCTCTATCCTGATCAAGGAGGCTCACCAGCATCTCTTCTTCCTGAGACTAAAAAAGGTCCACCTGTCTCCCCAGATCCTGGTGAACCTTTACCGCTGCACCATCGAGAGCATCCTCACCAACTGTGTCACAGTATGGCATGGCAACTGCTCTGCTTCTGACCGGAAAGTACTGCAGAGGGTGGTGAACACTGCCCAATGCATCACCGGTTCCTCACTCCCCTCCATCGAGGCCATCCAGGACAAGAGATGCTTGTGTAAGGCGCACAGCATCATCAAAGACTGTTCTCACCCCAACCACAGACTGTTCACCCATCTCCCCGCCGGGAGGCGTTACAGGTCTCTTCCCACGAGAACCAGCAGGTTCAGAGGAAGCTTTTTTCCTGTCACCCTACTGAACTCTAGCTCTGCATCCAGATGATAACCAACCAAGTAAGCCCCCCCAGCCCAGTGCCTGTTGAAGTGTCCACGACCATGGCAACCTTGCCAGGGACAACAAGGTGGCAGACATTGTGCAGACTTTTGCCCCTCAACAGACCCCCACCCCGCTGGACAATTGTACTGCCCTATCCCACCTATCCCACCTGTTCTATTTATTTATGAATTTACATACTTTAATTGCACTTAAAGATAGCCATATTCGACTGCTCTTCATACTATTCACCCTGCACATACACTCACACCATATTTGTTCTGTTTTTCTTATAATATATTCTGTTAAAGCTTCAGTTGGCAAGATGTTTTTGATCATATTCACTGAAACCGACACAATGCTCCAACAGAACAACATAAATCAGCCGGTTTTAGAAAAATACGCACTTCTACCTCCACCTAGAGCCTGTTATTTGTTTTGCAAATATCCACAGCTCCCGGTTCTTCTGGTCTAATCAGAGCAGGGCTGTGTGAGATCTGACTGTCAATCACAGTCTGGTGCGCACAGGGGGTCAGGATTTGAAGGGTTAGCTTCAGCCACTTCGCATGGCATTTGGCCGCCGACATTTTTGAAAACATGGCGTTTCATGGTTGCAACTTCCGGCACCAGTTTTTACATGCTGATTGGTAGATGACAGCTCATGCACGAGTGTAGTGTTGGGCACGAGCGTCCTCGTGCGTCCACGTTGGTTTGCATTTCTGGAAGACGACAAATAAAATAACTACCTACTTGAATTAAGCTACTGATACTTGACTTAATGCCTACATGGTTAGGCTGTATTATATCGGTTTTTGTGGTAAATAATATCCTGATATGACATTTACTTTTTCTTTTATTTGCCTTATGTGTGGGTTGACAAGGTAATTGACTATGACCATTTTAGCAGATGCATAGCAATGACCTATATCCAATTATTAGCCTACTCATTGTGTTCTGTATGAAAACTATTTCAAAACGCACAGACTTAGTTCCTACCTGTAGTCCATGACAATGCAACGTCTGGATCATGTAACCTACTGTATGTCTCCCCAAGTGATTTAAAACGAAACAAATGTCAATGACTTTGAATTTAGTTTGCTTTCTTGCAACATTGACATGACTAAGCTATGCATTTGATTTAAATGGCCAGGCTTCCAGTTGAGGCAAAAGCCAAATATCCAACAACAGTTGCAGACTCTTGAAATGCCTGCTCGAACCACAATACCCGAGGGATGTGCGCTTCTATTGGTAAGTTTAACTTGCGTTGGCTTCATTTCGTCTGCCTGCAAATGTAGCCTAGGTTTAACGAGCTGCAAATTCACACTGGTTGCAGCAAAAATCCCAGCTATCCACACGTTTCTTACATCACATGTCTACTTAATTATAGTCATTTTCGTTGGATAGCCTATTGCGTAATAGGCCTACAACCTGTCCAAATATAGCATTTAGGAATCATTATTTGTGTAGCATAAAGTGACTCAATATTGATTTGCATAAACATATTATCACATATGAACACCACATTAAATAACCTAGGACTTCAGAGACAATGCAAACTTCTACCACCATTCACAAAATGTTATCCCAACCAATGAAATAAATTTGCGCTCATAACAAGGTCAAGTGAAGCGTGTTCCCGAACAACTTCCTCTGAGGGAATGTCCAATCTTTATCAACGACATACCGTTGTACCTTACGTTGTCTCTGTCTGTAACGTGGAATCTAATAGGTTAATTCTAGCTGGTGCCGGAAACGAACACCCATGAAACGCCATTTTCATAAAGATGGCTGCGGTCAATTTCAAACTTTTTTGGCTGAAGTAGCTAGCCTAGCATGGGCCATTGAAATGAATGGGGGCGGGACTTAGTCACTCTCTCCAGTTATATATAATACCTCCATGGGTGCGCACTGATGAGCACAGACTCGATGAGAGGGTGCTCGGTGGTAGTGGGGGAGGGGCATGAGAGTTTGAAAATCAAAATTCTAAATTTTGGCTAAATCCCCTCAATCCGTCAGACTTGCCAACTGCAGCTTTAATACACTGCATCTATATTATTTTTACTAATCGGTAACACTTTATTTTAATGTGTCGCTATTACAGTGTACCTACCTAATTAGGTACAGTGGTACAACCTGTGTAACAACATGTACTATCAGGTACTATCATTGTACTTACATTATGTATTTGTGGGTACCTACAAATAGTTGTTACATTGTAATACTGAGTGTTTTACAAAACTTTGCCAATTTGCCTAAATTTTCATCAGAGGCAAAGAGCTGACCTGAGACCTTCTGGATGGGGTAAATCTGGCCATGATAGATTTGATATACAAACCATTCTTAGCTCCAGTCAAGGCCTCATTATCTTCAGTGTACATGTAACAGCTGTGCTGCTACAACCTTGTTACTCTTTGATACAGTGGAATAAACCTATTAAGTGTACCAGTTAATTACTTACATGTACATATGACATGTATGTTATGTCTTCGACGTCTTGGAACAGGTCTACTAATTCACATGTACTGTGTGGTGTAATAGCAGACACGTTTCAACACATCAATTACAGGATGCATGACATCATTAACAGGATGTATATAATATGTACATGTAACTACTTAACTGGTACACTTTATTTTAATGGGTTTATTCTACTGTATCAAAAGATAAAAATGTGTACCAACACAGTTGATACATGTACTACAGTATGTAGGAAATGGCAGACATGTTCCAAGACACCAATGACACAACATACATGTAATACGTAATTGTAAGTACTTAACTGGTACACTTCATTTTAATGGGTTTATGCCACTGTATCAAAGAGCAATAAGTGTGTACCAACACAGCTGATATATGTACTATGTAGTGAATTAGTAGACCTGTTCCAAGACATCGAAGACACAACATATGTCACATGTAAGTAATTAACTGGTACACTTAATAGGTTTATTCCACTGTATCAAAGAGTAACAAGGTTGTAGCAGCACAGCTGTTACATGTACACTGAAGACAATGAGGCCTTGACTGGAGCTAAGAATGGTTTGTATATCAAATCTATCATGGGCAGATTTACCCCATCCAGCAGGTCTCAGGTCAGCTCTTTGCCTCTGATGAAAAATGTAGGCAAATTGGCAAAGTTTTTGTAAAAGCACTCAGTATTACAATGTAACAACTATATGTAGGTACCCACAAATACATAATGCAAGTACAATGATAGTACCTGATAGTACATGTTGTTACACAGGTTGTACCACTGTACCTAATTAGGTAGGTACACTGTAACAGCGACACATTAAAATAAAGTGTTACCTACTAATCTTATAACGTTACTGCTACTACACTGCACATATCAGAGTTTCCGCTAGAACAAAAATGGTTCGTTTTCCAGACATTTTGACGATATGCCGGTCAAATATCCTATTATCGCTTCTTAATTAGTCAAGTTGAGGAAAACTGGACAGGCTATGTAGCTTAAAGAATGACATAATCAGGCCGTATAGAATGCAACATGTTCATTAGCCTAACTTATACATGCCTAACAAGATCTAGCCAGTATCTATGTTTTCATGGACAGCAAGAATCCGCTTCGTTCGTCGTTTTAAAAAGGCTACGTTGTTTGTTGCTGCTACCCAAGTGGTTCAACTGTTTAACTTGCACAGATGCGCACACACAAGAATGAGCGCTCACACCACTACCCCCTAAGGTTAATCTCCTTTATTTGATAACAATAAATTAAGAAATATTTCCTATTCTGGGAAATGTTTAGTTTCTTTTTCTTTCGGTCCGCGGTTCAATGATATTATTTGATTGTGCCGGAAATGATCCGCGGACCAGCAATCTCCTCGTCGAGGAGGCCCTAACCCTGCAGATCATAGACAGAGAAAGCATAGACCTACTGTATGCTTTGGGTACAAAACCCAGTTGGATGTCCAGTGTACCATGGGTGTGTCTACACGGAGAATGACAGTGTCTTGGAGCAGCCACTCCATTTCCAACGTCACTGCTATGCCCGACACTTCTGCTTTTTTATCTGGTGGTGGTGGAGCTGACCGGACATCTGAGGCTTCAGACGTTACCAATTTATCATCACCAATTTACCATTTTAAGCGTGCGCTTCCTATTTGAAATGCAGCATATTTTCAAATGGTAGAGCCTGTTCATTTAAAAACATAGCCAGAGGACGTATTGCTTTAATATATGCTTACATTAGGCTTATTCTCAAATTCAGATTGCTTAGGGGGACAGGATTATTAGCCAATTTCAATCGGACAATTTGACCAGGGAGATTTAATTTCTTTTTTTTTTTCGGCCAATGTCCGGTAATTACCGGACAACGGCAACCCTGGCACATATCTGTACATGTTGCTCATACATTGTTCATACTAAATAGGCATATTTATTCTGCTCTTATAAATTTACTGTTAATACACGGCACATATTTATATTTAATTTACATTACTGTAAACCACCTTCTGTAAACCAACTGTATGTCTACAGTGCACTATATATTTTGTCCTGTCTATGCACCACCTGTCTATACTTTGTATATCACATTGCACTTTTCTGCTTTTTTGCACTCCTGGTTAGGCGCAAACTACATCTCGTGGTCTTTTTACTTGTAGTCTAGCCTGGCTAACGTCAGACCTCATCTCATTGAGATGGGGTCTGGGAACTAGACATTTATTTTCTCGTATTTGAAACGTGGTTTACGAATGCCCAGAGCCGTTGATTAGGCGTTATGAATGTCTATCAAATGCGTCTGTATGTAGCTCATAATGGCATCGGTGTGTCGCCATCGTCTTGCTGCTCTCCCTCCGTTCTGTGATTGGTTCCTTCGTTGAGGTGAAAACGAAGTCCATGGAATCCAGGCTGCATAGTAGAGGTCTGCACTCCCTTCGCGTAGACCCGCGGACCCGCTGGTCTCGGCGCTAAAAGAGCGGCGGGACAACTTTTGAAAGCTCTTTGGAGGGCGGGCGGGATGAGAGAGGGATGCGTTAGTGCGGGGACAAAACCGATGATTGACTGCACTCCATAAATTAAATAATGCGTAAAATTAAATATGGAAATGATTAAAGTACTGTTCATAACTATAGTTCAGCTGGATGTTCTGTTAGGCAGCATTAAAAAATGGGGTTTAAGCATAACTGAAGGATAGCAGGCCTATAGCCTATATTGTCGTTTACGTGGGTTACAAGGAAGTTTATACAAGATACAAGGAAGTTTATTGTCACATGCATATAGTTACTGGAAGTAAGAAATGCAGTGAAATTATGTCTGGTGTCAGCCTATTTGTGCATTAATGGGGGGGGGGGGGTAAAAGTGCAGTAGAAGGGGTTTAGTAGATTAAGTGGCAAGGGCTGCATAAAAAAGGTGGGGAGGATTGGGATTGGGTGGGGGCACCAACAAGGAGCACCCAAGAGCAACAGGGGCAAGGAAAAACTCCCTTACCAAGGAAGAAACCTTGGGCAGATCCACGGCTCAAGGGGCTAACCCAACTGCCAGGGGTCTTGGTGTGTGTGTTGGGGGGATGACAGGGGAGATGGGATAGTGTACTGTGTATGTGGGGAGAGGGCAGTGTGCAATATGTGTGTTGGAGAAGCTTCCTCATGAGACAATGTGCTGTGTATTGGGGGGGTGTGCTGTAAGTATGTTGGGGATGTGTGTTGGAGAAGCTTCCTGATGAAATAATGTGCTGTGTATGTAGGGGGGGGGGGGGGGCAGGGACTTACTATTGCAAGCAGAGTACTGTATGTAATGTATGTGAGTGATGACAGTGAAGATGTGTGTGTGGGGGGGGGGGAGTGGAGCAGTGACTGTGTGTGTGTGTGTGTATTGTGTGTGTGGAGGTGGGGCTGTGTGCTGTAAGTATGTAGAGGATGTGTGTTGGAGAAGATCCTGAAGACAATGTGCTGTGTATGTGGGGGGGGGGCAGTGTGCAGCAAGTATGTAGAGGAGGCTTACTGTAGCAAGCAGTGTGCTGTATGTATGTGAAGTGATGACAGTGATGATGTAAGTGTGTGTGTGTGGGGGGTCAGGGACTTACATTGCAAGCAGAGTACTGTATGTAATGTATGTGAGTGATGACAGTGAAGATGTGTGTGTGGGGGGGGGGAGTGGAGCAGTGACTGTGTGTGTGTGTGTGTAGTGTGTGTGTGTGGGTAGGTGGGGGCAGTGTGCTGTAAGTATGTAGAGGATGTGTGTTGGAGAAGATCCTGAAGACAATGTGCTGTGTATGTGGGGGGGGGGGCAGTGTGCAGCAAGTATGTAGAGGAGTGCTGTATGTATGTGAAGTGATGACAGTGATGATGTAAGTGTGTGTGTAGGGGATGGGGGGTGGGGTGGGGGGGGGGGGGGCAGAAAAGGCTAGGCAATCAAGGACATGGGTAGATGGAGGAAAATCAAAAATAATAAATAAAAAGTGTGCAAAAAAGTTGGAGAAAGTCAGATATGTGTGTGTGTGTGTGTGTGTGTGTGTGTGTGTGTGTGTGTGTGTGTGTGTGTGTTGTGTTTTGGCGTGTGATGAAATAAGAAAATAAATAAAAGGTCTGTAGCATAGGGAGAGGGATGTAAAAGTGCTAAAGTCTTGTAGGTGTGTGTGGGTGTGTGTGTGTGTGTGTGTGGGGGGGGGGTCATGAGTGCTGAGGAGTGAATGAGTGCAAAGTCAGTATAGTGTGAGTTCAGAGTTGGTTCAATTTGTTCCTGCTGCTCATTGTCAAAACTCAAAAATCGAAATCAAAGGAAGAGGGCACCAGACTAGGCCTACTTCAGTTGTTAGCCTACATTCAGAACCAAGAAACTGACATCTGGAGTTTTTCTCAGGTGTGTGTGCTCCTTTCGTGAGACAGAAAAAAAAAACTGAATAGACTATCCCCTCCTGCATCTCTGCGGGCTTTAGCGGAGGGGAGGCGGACATCATGTTACAGATCTTGAGGCGGGGGCGGGGACTAAAAATGACACATTAATGCGGGGGGGCGGGCAGGAGCGGGACAGAATATTGCGGGAGCAGGCGGGAGCGGGACTGAAAAATCAGTCCCGCGCAGACCTCTACTGCCTAGCAGCTAGAATAAAATCGCGTGTAAGGCAGCATGGGAAAGCCCAGGTTACTTGTAGTCTGCACAATGACACTAAAGTTGAATCTAATCTAATCTTGTGTATTCCCACTGGATTTGATATTAAAAATTTATTTTCTTGCTTTAATTGATTTCACTTTGTGTATATTGTTAATATTGTTGATTGTACTGAATCACTTTGTCTATATTGTTAACATATTTATACTCCATTTTCACAATTTTGTGATGTCATGACTTAGACGCTGCATAATTTGCATACCATGAACACACTAAGTTGCCTATTATGATTTTACAGTGGTGTAATGAATTTAGAGGGATGGCGATTTTTGGATAAGATATATTAGCTAATTGCCATTTTTTGGATCATGCACCATTGACCATTAAGATAAGAATAAGCCTTCGTTACTTTTCTAGCCACCTTGATAAGTCCCCTTGGAAAGTGAACAAGTTATACTCAGAGATATAGAAACTGTCATCTGTTATATTTCAAATGTCACATGTCACGCAGTTGCACTTTCTCATCACAATATTTCAGTCACTGAAAGCTAGTGTTGCATCAATGTCATTTGGTGACACTACACCATGACCACTAAGATGAGTATTGAGTTATGGCTTCAAACGAAGTCTTTAATTACAGTGCATGAAAATGCACTGTCCTGTTCTTCCTAGGCTTCTTATTATTGTTCCGCTTACCACTTTTTCCGCACGCAATTTCTCTTGAACAGTTTAGCTTCGAAACTTCATTCAAACTTTGTAACGTAGGTCTTCAAACAGATCGGGTTGCTATGTCTTTTCAACTTTGAAACTTTTATACTTTTTAAACTATTAAAGAAACACTTTTTAAAAATCCCCATAGACTTAACATTGCCGATTATGACATCATAATACGGCCATTAAGCAATTAGAATCCTATGGCAGGTGTTCAGGCCACCTGCAGCCTCAGAACTTTAAACATACAATCTGGGTCAATTAAGACTACACATCCTATTCAACTGTTTCCTCTGCCCAAAATTGTTTCAAAATAAAAGTCCTTACTACAATAATCCACTGTTAAACAATGTAACCCATTAAACTACTGAACTTTTTACATTCAACTTTTAAACGGTCTACTTTTAAACTATCATTAAACTATCTATCTATTAAACTAGCTGTCAACAACGTTTAAACTATATACATTCAACTTTTAAACAGTCTACTTTTAAACTATTATTAAACTATCTATTAAACTAGCTGTCTATCAACAACTTTTAACTTGTCATCAACTATGTCAACACTTGTCATCAACTATGACTCCTACCCACTGTCGCTAGTTAGCATGGTTAGCATGTTAACATTGCTAACATTGTTAGCATTTTTAGCAAAAATGATAAAAATGATTAGCTAGGTTAGCTAAGTCACATGGTTAGCATACTTAGCATGTTAGCAGGCTAGTTAGCATAACTACTAAAAATGATTAGCTAGGTTAGCTAAGTCACATGGTTAACATAGTTAGCATTGCTAGCATAGTTAGCATGTTTAGCAAAACTGCTAGAAAACGTTAGTTAAGTTAGCTAAGTAGCATGGTTAACATAGTTAACATTGCTAACATGTTTAGCAAAACTGCTAGAAAACGTTAGCTAAGTTAGCTAAGTAGCATGGTTAGCATGTTAGCATTGCTAACACTGCTATAAAACATTAGCTAAGTAGCATGGTTAGCATAGTTAAAAATCTTAGCATAACTGCTAGCAAACATTAGAGCCATTCCAACTTTCAGTTATTGTCAAATATCTACCTATACACAGCCATTAAACTATTTAAATATCAACATTCATTCAACTTCCAGTCTGTCAACAACTTTTAAACTATTTACCTTCAACTTTTAAACGGTCTACTTTTAAACTATCTATTAAACTAGCTGTCTATCAACAACTTTTAAACTATCTACTGTCTATCAACAACTTTTAAACTATCTACATTCAGCTTTTAAACAGTCTACTTTTAAACTATCAACTTTTATTAAGCTATGCAACCACCATGTCTATCCTAGCATCACCGTAGTAACCATCTCTGTATTATCTGTTTTAACTATACATGATATTTTACATCACAACTTTAGCATTTTCATGCACTGGTGATTCCTTGGAATTGCATTTCTAGTTGGGATTGCTGGTGTTACCAAGATAACTTACCTTTGAACAGAGTAATTTCTGCTGCAGGTTTAGCATCAGTAGCCATGCACTTCACTGAGTACTCTTTACCTGCAACCCATGTCTCAGATGACTCCAGTTCGATTTGTAGCTTTAAGGGAGGAACTAACAAACAACCAGCAAGAAAGTAAAGACGTGGTCAGAAAAAAATGTGTATTCATTTTTAATGTGACAACAGGGATGTTTATATCACACAAAGCTAAGAGTATTTTGCACAACTGTAATCTGGTGGTTTAATACAATGTTTTGCTATGTGAGAAAGGCAGGGACCAGTCCGTTACAATAGTCTGCCAGTTTTGCTAATGGGTTTTAGAGACGGCACTGCTGTGTTGTATTTGTTAATAAGGGATGGGATATGATATCTGGGTGATATTTTTCTGCAGCTGCTGTGTCTTGACATGTTAAAGGTTGTATCAGCGATAGCGGGGATACGTCACTTCTGTTGATGTTCAAACAAAACAGAGAGCTAGCTCGCTACTCCCTCCCCCTCCCTCCTATGCAATTAAAACTCCTAAACTCCTTCGCATCTCATCGGTTATTGGTTGAAACACTTTATTTTGCTTTTGAGGGGTTGGCAACCCTTGTTGGTAGCAATTGTTTTTGTGTACAGATCTCGAGCCTAGGCTGCCTACAGAGACGCATTTTTTTGACAGCCTTCTTATGGGGCAGACAGCTAACGGATCGTTAGGAAAGATTAGATAAATGTGATAATTTATGTTTGGGTCTTTTTTTGGGCCTGAAAGCACAAAGAACTGGTTAACCTTCTTTTCAGCTCAAAAAAGTTTTAACCTACACACAAAACTAGACCATCATGCCTACTGTATTTTGATTGAATTTGGAGCATGCAGTAGTAACAATATTCTGCTTACCCTGTACATTTAGCCATACAGTTTGTGAGATGATTGCTGGACTGCTCTCTGACTGTCCAACTTGGCATTCATAAGGGGCATCATCCTCCAAGGCCACATCCTCAATCAGCAAATGGTATTCCCCTTTAAAGTTAAGGCATCTAGTTAAAGTCTAATCATACCAACAAACAATCATTACACAACCGACAGTTGTCATGTGATATTTGCATACATTTTATCCTTTATTCTGTGTTTTGTAAATGCTAATCTAATTCAGACCATAAACATGTTATGTCATGCTATGCCTTTCAAACATACTGTATACAGTATAGTTATTGAGAGACAGATCTAAATCAATCAAGCATCTCTCTACATTGTTTTATCACCATGCATATGTAATTCAACATGTTGAAAGCAAGTCCCCCGCAGTGTTGAAGAGATCAGTCGTCCCCCTCACTTTTGATAAGGAAAAAAGCCTTATAGGTACGCCAAATAAATAATAACCTATAGGTTTATGCTATGTAAAACTCCCCATTAACAGCATCACATCACTAACCACAGCTAAGACTGCACAATATCGTATTCACTCTGTTGGATATCTGAAGCCAGTTTGTCTACTTAGATACTGTAAATCCTCAAATTATGGTCGGGGTCTTAAGACAAAGTACAGGCCTTTAGGGGCAGAATTGTATTCGAGACAGCCCTTTATTTCTTATCTTGAGTTTTATTTTTGAGACATGCGTTTCTTGGGCGGCATGCTGGTAGGCCTTCAAAAGCATGACATTTTCGGTTTAGTTTGATATTTAATTTACTTTTGGACTGTTTGATTATATTGTTAAATGTTGGGACTGATGGGCACTGAAATCTGGGGAGGTATTTGATGATCACTATTACATTCCATGTTGAAAGAGTGTCGGGATTTCAAACAAACCATCCTGTTTCATGCGTTCATTGAACGTCCGCGGTGCTGTAATGGAAACCTTATTGCGTAGCCAAGTAGCCTATTAAGTTATTTTTAAATTATGCATGATTTACTTTTTATTAATTTAAGTAGGCTGGAATGCCTCTCGAAATCGCCGCAACAATTGTGTTTAAATGTAGTAGCGTGTTTCAGCCTCTGGCGAAGCTCTGGCAAAGCGACAGCGACTGAGCTTGAGGCGACATGTTGGAGAACCAGCTGGAAAGTCAGTGGCCGAATGCACGCAAGAGTTGTATACATAAGAAACACCCAGAGTTTGGGGGTGCCAAAACGGGTAACTCTCCCCCTATCGCGCGTAAATGACACGGGAGAATTCTGGCAGGATGAAATATGCGTATTACACGTTTTTTTACTTTACGCACACACTTGGGTTAATTCCCCTCTTAGTGTTTTGTTGTGCCTATACAGTGTTGGGAGTAACGCGTTATAAAAGTGGCATAATGTAGGCCTAATAGGCCTGATTTGCTGTAACGTAGTAGGCTAATGTAATGCATTACAAAAAAATGCATTTTAACCCGAAATTAAGTGGTATTTTGTTTTTATAAGCATATACAAATTCGCCAACAATGTCGCGAGATCAACAGAGGAGAAAAATCGGTGTAAATTGTAGAATGTTATCTCCTGTCAGGCCTAGGCTAAGCTACTTTCAAGATGATTGTGGCTGCAGCAAGTCGGACTCTACATTTGCTACATGGACATAAAGGCCTGCTTGAGCATATGGAGGCAGAACATTCATTCATATCACAGAGGGTAGGCCTCGGACTCTGGGTGGACTGGGTGGAATGCCGCCTAGATTAAAAAAGTTAAAGCAGATAGGCTACACACCTTCCAAAATCGCCTATTTTCCGTTGTATGTTGACAGCTGCTAGACTGGACGGTGGAAGAATAACGTTTTTTCTCTCAATTAGCCTACTGTAACTGTGTGTCAACCTGGCGTTCGTTAGGACCGCACCACTGTCGGAGGGACCACTCATAAACTCCCCTTAATTGCTGCAAATATTGTAGATTATGTTGATGGTTGATCTGGCAACCATCCCTAAATCCTATCTACAGGAGATGACGTTAAGGGGCCTGGGGGAATTGTGGGTAGAGGTCTGTGGGATGTAGAGCTACCTGCATGTTAATAAAAGCTACTTCGCTTTTACAGCGTATACGTTAAGTGTCTGTTTCCACACATCTACATGGTGTCAGAAGACAGCCTGCATTTAAAATGACTCAAGGTGTTGCATGAACGACGACACAAGAGTGCTGGTGTACTTGACTATTCATGTTAATCCTTGGGTGTAGTAGTGCATACACAACCACTAGGTGTAGTAAAACATAAACAACCACTAGGTGGCAGTACATCCTGTAACATCTTCCTTTTACATAATACAAGTTATGCTACCTGTATAACTGAGGCATACTGAATACAAAACGAAATAGCATAAGGCACAGAACTTAGGCCTACTGAATAAGGCACAGAACTTAGGCCTACTGAATACAACAATACAAACCGAAATAACATGTTCCACCACACTGGCAACAAACAGAATACAGTTGTACACTTGTCTCTCCTTTGTTTTTTTTTATATAGTGTACAAACAAACTATTCAAAGATCAAGTCTGTTTGGTGCCCTGGTCAGCCAACCATAGCGCGACGTAACTGGGGGCCTTGTCGGTGTGGATATTGGATCCACGGCTGGGCTGTCGACATGCCTAGGTGGGGAAGCGCATGGTGTGTGACCACCAGGCTCCACGATGGGTGACTCTGGCCCCTTTTGGTTCATGGGGAGCTCCTCCCTCAGCTCCTTCAGTAAGCTTCTCTGCAGATGACTTTCTGAGTTTTGTGGTGTAGTTGGCTCTGCCGGCCGCAGATCTACCCTGTTTCTGTGGTATCGCGATCCCTCTACCTCGACCAGGTAGGACCGTGGGGCGACCCTCTGCACGCAGGATCCCCGTCTCCAGATGCCTGTCCGATCACCAGGCATTGGCTTCATTCGTACCCCTTGGCCTACCGTGAGCTCTGGTAGGTCCTTCGCTGAGCTGTCATAGCTGGCTTTGGAGATCTGCCTCCTGTGACACAGCTTCTCCAACACAGCTTGTTGGCCACTGGTAGCGCTGTCTTAAGACGCCTTGACATCAGGCGCTGCGCCGGACTACTGTCCATCCCTTCGGTCGCCGTGTTGCGCCACTGCAGGATCGCTTTCCAGGCTCATGGTGAGCTTTCTTGCATAAGTTCTTTGCCATCTTGACTGCGGCTTCAGTTTTGCCATTGGCCTTGGGGTGATGCGGAGATGACGTGATGTGCTCAAACTCGCAGTCTTCTGCAAACCGCTTAAACTCGAGGGATGAAAACTGAGGACCATTGTCGGAGACAAGCCGATCAGGCCGCCCATGGCGAGCGAACTGTGCTTTGCAGCACTTGATCGTGGTTTCAGCCGAGAGATCTGGGAGGAGATCAATCTCCCAGAAGTCCGAATAATGATCCACTATCAGGAGAAAGTCTTTGCCATTCTGTTGAAAGAGGTCAGTGCTAACTATCTGCCATGGGCGTGTTGGCAGTTCGTGGGACATCATAGACTCTTTCTGCTGGGTAATGGCATACTCATTGCAGACTGTGCACTTGCCTACAAAGTCTAAGATTTCAGCTCGCATCCCTGGCCAATACAGCGTGTCACGTGCTTGCCTGTAACAGGCCTCACCCCCTATGTGGCTTGAGTGTACCCTTACCAACATCTCATGACGCAGGGCTTTAGGGATAATAACCCTGTCTAAACAGCACTCCATTTTGAACACTGAGCTCCTCCTTGTACGCCCAATATTCTCTCACCTTCAGTTCTGCATCTTCTTTGAGGTCAGGCCAGCCTCATGGCGACTGGGACGTTGCGGGGGGCACTCTGAACTGGCTGAACTGCCGTATTTAGCTGAAAGTGCACCACCCCTGGGACGGATTCTACTGGAGCAGTGAAGACCTCCCGATACCTCTCAATGAGAGCCTCCCTTTTCAAAAACCCAGCATGGGTGCTACTGTCCACTGTGTTCAGGCTTGCTGGGATGGTGAACTGCATAAGTCTGAGGCACTCGCATGTAGACCCCGAAAGCAGGGGCTGCTGACTGGTTTCGACTATCTCAAACTGTAGGGTGTGTTTGCAGCCTCGCACAACACACTCATGGAGGTCATCAACTGACCTGAGTAGAGCTTGAGCTTGGTGCTGCTTGGCATGAGTTTAACTTGTGGTGCGATTCGCATCTTGTCTCTCAGGCTCATGACGTCACAGGTGGCTCCCGAGTCTAGCTGACATTTTTGCTTAATGCCATTCAATAAAAGCGCAGCAAACCACTTTTTTCCTTTGGGCCCAACGGCCCCAATGCTTTCTGTTGAGAAGAGATCATCTCCACTACCGTCTGTTTCCTGGGATGCTATTGGATTCTCCATGGAGTGAACATGAGCAGGTGCCTCCAATCTCCTGGTTTTCATGCACACACGAGCAAAGTGGTTAGCTGTACCACAGGCTTTGCACACTTTTCCATTAGTAGGACAATGCTCTCGCCCTCTCTGATGATGCACACCACAGTATCTGCATGCACAGACACTGCCTGTGGCTGTAGCTGCACTGTATTTCTTCTGCTGCTTCCCGGTAGCATAGGGAATTTTCTTTGATGACTGTCTGAACGCTGCATTGACGCTATCTGTATGTGGCCTTTCTTGTTCCATGGACCTCAATGTCATGTCCGTCAACTCTGCAGCTCGGCATATTTCTATGGCTGTAGTCAGTGTCAGACCTTTCTCTCTCAACAACCGTCTACGCGTGCCCTCATTGGTAATGTCAAGTACTACTTTATCCCTAATCACTCGCCCCTGAGAGCCCCATAGTCACAGGTTGCTGCCTTTTTTCCTCAAACGGGTAAAAAATTTGTCAATGGACTCACCATCCTCCTGTTTGCAACAGCCGAGAACATATCGCTCATATATTACGTTCTTGGCCTGTTTGAAATACTCCCCTAATTTATCCAGAACGGTCTTCACATTGCCGCGCTCGTCCTCTGTTAACTGCAGGTTGTGCTTGTATGTGTGAATGTATGTCGCCATTCTGGCCCCATTAGACTCCTCAGAGTGGCGGCTTGGAATGCTGAAGTTGCCTCTACCAAATCCACAGCCAAACTGTAATCTTCAAATTCAGCCCTGAAGATGTCCCAGTTTGTGCTCCAGTCTCCGCTGAGCTTCATTGGACTGGGGGGCGGGATCGGGTAGTTGTATGCCATCTCGTTCACAAATCTTCGTTATCCACGGAGCCGAAACTAGCTCGTTAGCCTGTAACGCTAGCTAGTAATACTGTGCTAAACTAGTGAAAACAAAATACGAAACGAAATATGCGTGTGCACTCACGGCATAATTGTGCTGATGCACCGACCATTAGCTGTCAATTCGTCGCTTTTATTGAAAGCTATCCCACTTCTGTCACCATGTTGCATGAACGACGACACAAGAGTGCTGGTGTGCTACAAGAGTGCTGGTGTGGTGACTATTCATGTTAATCCTTGGGTGTAGTAGTGCATACACAACCACTAGGTGTAGTAAAACATAAAACAACCACTAGGTGGCAGTACATCCTGTAACACAAGGACTTTGCCGAATTGACCCCCTTGTCTTCGACGAAAACATTGCCGACAACTGGATAAAGTTTAAACGTGAGTGGCGCGTCTACAGCAACGCCGGTTTATCAGCAGCAAGTGAGAAAGTGAAGCCGTACACGTTCTTCAACCTCGCTGGTCCTGATGCACAAGATAAATATGACACCTTCACTTTTGAGGGAGAGGAAGATGCGGAAAATTCCGAAACACTGGTAAAGAAATTTGAAGAGATTTGCCTGTCTGTAAAGAACGTTATCATGGACAGATACATATACAGATACGCATACAATATAACGAATCAAAGCCCGCATGAGACTATTCAGTCATACGTAGCCACGCTAAAAACACTCGCCAAGAAATGTGAATTTGGCACGTTGCAGGATGAATTGATAAGAGATCGGTTAGTATGTGGCGTTCAAAATGACAGCATCCGTGCACAGTTGTTAAAAGAGAAGAAACTAACTTTGGACTTAGCCATTGAAATGTGCATGCTACATAAGCAATCAGAAAAAGGCAATAAAGAACTAAAACAGGGAGCCAGCAGTAAAGAACCACACAAGGAAGAGGTTTGTGCAGTACAACATAACACCTGCTCGAACTGCGGTGGGCGACACACATATGACCGCAGCAGCTGCCCAGCCTTTAACAAGCGCTGCAATGCATGTGGCAAATGGAATCATTTCTCTAAATGATGCAAATCAAGTGGACCACCTGCTCCTCACAGGGCGGGAAACATGCACAAAATCAATGAGCTCGAGACACAATTTGCACATGAGCTAACTGATCTGTTCTTCTGCGAAAGTGTGGAGTCGTCAGCAGAGAAGGGTGAAATATTTGCTGTTCTGTCAACATTTCACACTGGTAAGCAACTGAAAGTAAAGATTGACACAGGAGCCCGGTAATGTAATGTATTATCCAGGGCTATCCTCCTAAACATTGACCGAAATGCCCACATTGACAATAGCCATGTAGTTAATCTTGTGGCTTATGGCGGTGAGGTTATAAGAACTATTGGCATCACTACTGTGAATTTCCCGTGTGGAACACTACAGTTCCATGTTGTGGACAGCAACGTGAAACCTCTACTGGGTCTCATTGATAGCGTCAAGCTAAGCTTTGTGCATCTCGGACCAAATGTGCACACCCTCCAACAGCCGCACCCTCCAACTATGCCTGTCAGAAATTCCACGACTACATATATGGCCGGTCTGTGACTGTTGAGTAGGGATCGACCGATATGGATTTTTTAGTACCAATACCGATACCGATTTTTTTCCATCAGCCTTAGCCGATGACCGATACAGGCTGCCGATTTTCTTGAGCCGATATTTGGAGTCGATACTGCTTTTATTTTGCTCCCTCAATTTACATCATACAAATGACACATAATTACACAAATGATGTTAACAAATGTTATAAGTCTCAATTTAAAAAAGGAACATTTATTGAACTTATGGATGGGTGCACTGGATATGGCTAACTGTGCAAAATGCTTTCATCAAAATCTTACAACACAGCCTTGATGATGCATTGCTTGCTGACTATTAGACATAATTCAGGTCATCACAAAATGTCCTTTGTCAACACATTTAAATAATTTAAGAAAACAATAAGCCTGAAAAGTATCTATTGAAATAAAGTGCTTCATTTGTAATTTAAGAATGCATGGTTTCAATTTTTCTATGTCTATATTTTCCTAAAAAAAGCTGCCAGATTTGTCAAACACAGAACATATATCAGCAGAAGAAAATAACGTGGTGTCAGATGTTTCTGTTCTAAACGCCATCGACGTCAAAAGGTATAAAACATATCTCTCAAAGTTTTAAAATCTCTCCTTCTGGTAGCGCAGTACTCTCATATCGCTGTGATGCGTGTGTCCCACTGAGTGAGACAGACCAGACGCACAGACAAACTTCTGTTTGGTAGCTGACGAACCACCATTGAACTGGATTGATAATGATAAGGTTAGCAAACGGCTCTAAACAAGTAAGGCATACACGGTATGTCTGGGACATGGTAAACGTTAACACGAATTAATAGGAAACTACATATAACACGTCTCTCATTATTAAAGCTCTGATATCACTGCGATGGCAACTCTGCCCAGCTCGAAGGGAGAGGGGGAGGGAGACGCACACACCACACGCGTCCAAAACTCAGCCAGGTGGTCGCTGAATAAAACTCCCACAAATATCACGGAACAACGTCGGCATTACTTAATCATATGATTGACCAGTGTTCGTAACAGCTACCGCTACTGCATGCATACAGATAGCCTACAACTTAGCTATTCAGCTCCCTAAATACAATGGCAAGCAGTTTTATAGAAGAGGCATTCAGGGAGGGAGAGACACACACACACACACCACACGCGTCCAACACTCAGCAAGGTGGTCGCTGAATAAAACTACCACAAATACCATGGAACAACGTTGGCATTACTTAATCATATGACCAGTGTTAGTAACAGCTACCGCATGCATATGGATAGCCTAGCCTACAACTTAGCTATTTGCAGCTCCCTACAATGGCAAGCAGTTCTATAAACGAGACATTAGACATTAAATAAAGTACCTATCTATCTATTATTCTCGTTTTCCATTTGGACTCACAAACTTGCTTTCACCTTCAAAGTATATGGCAATATTTCAGCTAAGTCAAACAGTTAAAAGATGCTTTGAAAGTTTAAAGTGTATATACGATATACCCGTCGATCCCTACTGTTGAGACTGATCATCAGCCTCTCATCACTATCTTGCGAAAACCGCTACACCTAGCATCTGCACGTCTTCAAAGGATGATGCTTAAACTACAGCGCTACAATCTCAATGTCATTTATTAAAAAAAGGGCAAAGAGCTGTATGTTGCAGATGCACTCTCCCGTGCATACCTGCCCTCCACTGACCGGGCTGAAATGGATGAGGACTATGATGTCATGACAGTGGAGACTGTACTCTCATCAAAGACAATTGAGGAGCTCAGACGTGAGACATTGGCAGACCCTCTGTGCAGGCGCTTATTAGATGTCATCAATACCGGCTGGCCTGACTCATCAAAGACATTGTCGCATGATTTGAGGCAGTTCTACTTTGCCACCCACGGAGCACCTCAGCAACTTATGACTGACAACGCGACAACATTCACAAGTAGAGAGTTCCAGGAATTTGCCAGCACATAGGACTTCTGCCATGTCACCAGCAGTCCCCACTACCCCCAGTCAAATGGGCTGGCTGAGAGGGCTGTGCGCTCAGCCAAACACCTGCTCGAGAAATGCACGCGTGATTGCACTGACATGCAGCACTCCTCAACCTCCGGAACACCCCAAGAGATAGACTGCCATCACCAGCCCAGCGCCTGCTTTCCCGACGCACTAAGACTCTTATCCCCATGACCAAGGTCATGTATGTGCCCAAGGTAGAGACGCAGATCCACACAGCTCTATCTCGTGCTAGACAGAAGGGAAAGGCTTACTATGACAAGTCGGCACAACCACTCGTTCCACTGCGAGCTGGACAAACGGTAAGAATGCAGACAACCAGGGGATACGACAGGCTATGAACAGTGCTAGGGAGAGCACAGCAGCCCAACAGTTATCAAGTCCCGGCTGGAGATGGCACGTATGTGAGGAACAGACGCCACCTGCTACATACACCTGAGACCTACACCCCTCCCACGACAGCGGAGGCGCCACCATGTACCACAACTGAACCAACACCAGACCACCAGCCTGATATCATCCAGCCGGGGGCGGCACAGACACAAGAACCTCATCACCCGTTCAGGGAGGTTGTCAAAGCCCAACTCTTTATAAAGACTACACTAGTGTTATTGCACACACCAGACAGATTTTCCTCAAAGTTTCATTTTTATTTTTTAGTTATAGGCCGTTCATGTACCCCTCACAGCAGCCTGCAGCCCCTTTTGGCTGTTAAAAAAAGAGGGAAAAGGATAGGGGTCAGCCCATACAAATGTATTTCTGTTGATATTTTGGGCCTAAGTTATGCATTGTATGCTTATGCACCCCCATACATTCTGGTTACAGTAGATAGCCTATGTTAAAAGCATACAAAATCAGCTGTTCTAACCATAGTTATTAGGAACATTCTTTTGACTGCTTTCTGTCTTTAAGAAGGGGGATGTACAGTGGGCATCGCTTTCAAATAGCCACTTCAGTCGCGCATTACGAGGCGTGAAACTGCGTGAAGCTTTAGTACCACTTTCAGCCACTGTGCGTCGCACTGACACTGTACAAGGGGGATTATGTTTTTGTGAGTGCTACTTTGTTAATTGTTAATATTTGGGGAAACTGCGAGTAAGGGGCTGCGACCGTTCTACATGTAGGCTGCTGAAGTGCCGCGAGGGCGCAGCAAATGAACTTATTATCAATTATCGGCCGGGCCGATTATTAGGGCCGATATTTAGCATTTTTATAATAATTGGTATCGGTCATTTTTTCCACTGATAAGCCAATACTGAAATGGATAAAGAATGAAACGCGCTACTTTGTCTGTAAAGCGTCTCTCACTCCCTGCATTTTCTACTCTGTGGTCGAGAGCACTGTCCCGCCCACTACACCGTCTGATTTGTTAGTTAGAATGCAGCCAATCAGGATCGAAGACTGAACACGGAGAAAGTTTAGAATTTTCACTGAGGCTTACTGTAGACTGGGCTTCAGCTGTACGGAGCTATTTTTCGAAGGTAAGGAAGGTAGGCCTACCTTACATTGCTGAAGTTGCAATGAATCACAATCATCTACTACACTGAAGTTACAATAACACCACTTTGTAAGCTATTGTCTCTTTGATCCGGATCAATAGGTAGCCTAAAGCACCCACCTCCTTTATTTAGCGAATTCCCGATTGATGCACGTTAGTGATAGCCTACCGTTTACTAGTTAGCCTACAAACTCGGGTGCTGCGCGTCGGGAGTTCTTTGCATGCGCCTCGTCCATTAATTGTGAATAACGGGACACCTCGGCGGACGTTATCCCTTAGGCCTACATAGTAGTCCAAAATTATGCGATAGCGAACGTCAAAAAGTCTAGTTGCTGCTTTTTGACGGACTGTCAGAAAAGACTACAGGCACCCAGGGTCAGCCGTAATTTAATCAGACCTGAACTAAATCGCGTCCTGAGCTGGCAATTACGTGCCTTTTAGGCTCACAGAAGTGTAGCTTATAGCCTACATGGGTGATTCTCACGAAATCAGACTCATGAGGTGGCATTAAGGATTGTGATGAACAGATAACTGCTATCAATTTGGGAAACACTGGTTTATAAACATCTCATCATAGGCTATATTGGAAGTGATTAAAAGAAGACATTGTGATATTTTAAATTATGTATTTTTTACAATTTAATGTGAAATTCTCAGTACCGCAACGCGTCCATTACTGAATCTCGGTTCTTCAACTACATAATTTTAATATTTAAAAGAAATAAATAATAAAAAACTTAAATGTATCTCATAAGGTAAATTGTTACATTCAATAAAAAGTTATTGCTTGGAATTCACTGGTAAAAGAAAAGAAAATATTTAGAAAAAGAACTTTGGTCACACCCAATATTCTCAGCCTCCAACAATTTTTCAAGCACCATTTAAGACCACAAGGAACAGACAAAAAAACAGCCATTTTGAGAGGGGGACACCTTTTACTGTAACACCCAAGATGTCTACCAGGTAAGCACCTCATTTTATATCTCTCCAGATAAATGTTAAAAACTTGGTTGTCAGCGAGCATACACAACTTTTTCTTTCTCATTACCGAAACAGCAAGTTTTCAATGTTTAAAAATGAAAATTTTATTGTGTTTTGGGAATTTTAAGGTTTTAAAGTCTAAATACAAAAAGCTAGCAAAAGTTTAGCCTAGCATCATGGTGGCCCCAGAGAGGCCCCAGAAGGTCAAAGGTCACTCAGGCTCATAACAGCTTTCTCATACACGCAACAATTAAAAGCCTGTTCTTGGTGGAGAGATTCACTGTTCTTGTAATGAGAAATTAATGTTTTAAGTGACATGAACTTATATTATTTATTTATTATTTATTTATATTATTTATTTATTATTATTTATATTATTTATTACTCGTTATTTATTTACTTATTATTTATTTATTAATTTACTTGATATATAGCATAGTATATAGTATATTGTATATTATAGTATCTATGTCATAGTTTATTTATGTATTTATTTATTTACAAAAATATTTATTTATGTATTTATTTATATATAAAATATTTATTTATTTATATACACACACATGTATATATCATCAATACTTATTAACAGTTTTTTTTTTTTCTTATTCGGAAATTATATGGGTGCCGCTGTGGTCCTTTGTAATTGAGCACTGACCTGCTATATAAATCCGTTTATTATATGAATTTTCATCATTTCATGTCATTGCATTGTATCATGTCATTTTGAGATAAGTTTAATATACATTGCATAATAGAATGTGTGGTTCAATGTAACAATTCTATGATATGGCTATCCATATAAGCTGTCTTTGTAAATAGTAAAGTAATATTTTTACCTTTTACATTTTAAAATCAACTGTAATATGCAATGTCATTTAATTTCCTAACAGACAGGAATCTGTTCTGAATAAAAAGGCATCCGCAAAGGCTAGGCTGGCTAAGTTCAGAGAGAAAATCTACAGCAATCCTGAGCTACTTGAGGAGTACAGATGGAAAGAGAGAGAGAGGTTCGGGGTGACAGGGAGATAATAGGGACACACACACACACACACAGGTTGAGACAGACTGTGAAAGACAGGCGTGTACATGAGGCTGAGGCAGATGTGCATGCGCTCACACATGGACACACAATGAAGTCCAAATATAAATAACAATGGTTGTGCACAAAACTTTCATTTGTGTAATGACTGTTCAGTAACACAAATCTTGGGTTCTTCTTTCAGGTATCACAAACGTAAGGAGAGTGGTAAAGTGAAGACTGTCAAGGACCTTACGAAAAGAGAGCATGAGAAAAAAAAACTCAAGTGGAGACAATATTCAGCGAAAAGCTACAAGAACAAAAAAACAAACCCAATGTGTTCTCAATCTCACTCCAGATTCTTCTGTGAGTGAATTAAGTGATTCTTCAGCAATAGCTGAAGTAAATAAGCCAACACCTGAGGATCACGTATCAATACAAGACGATGTACCAACACCACCACTGCAGTCATCAACCCCAAAGAGAAGCACAATCAGAAAGAAATCAAAAGTTGTCAACAGATTGAGGACCAAACTGAGACAGGCAGAAGAGGAATTGAAAAAAAACAGAAAAGAAATGCAGAATCTCAACAAGAAATTTAGGAGACTTCAAGCTCGAAGGGTGACTGTGACCAAGCAGATTGCCACGACCGCAAAAAACAAAAAAGTCAGGCAGCAGAAAGGTGGCATTTCGCTCAACAGCAAGAGGAAAGGCCTGTTGAAAATGGTACATTCTTTCCTCCATAGGGATGATGTATCCACTGTGGTCAACGGAAAATCTGGGGAGATCCGGCGGAGAGGAGTGATCCATAGGAAAAGGCACTTGTGTGATACAATGGCTAACCTGCACAAGAAGTTTTGTGGTGAAAACCTGCATCAAAATGTGTCTAAGGCGCATTTCTTTAAGCTTAGACCGTTTTGGATTGTCAGGCCAAAAGTTGCTGACAGGGATACATGTGCATGCAAGCTGCATGAAAATTTCCATTTCAAAATAAAAAAGTTACACCAGCTTGGAGTTTTGGAATCATCTTGCGCAGGTGATGTCGTACAGTCAGTTGTGTGCAACACCGACAACATTGACTGTATGTACAATCGTTGTGAGGCCTGCAAAGACAGAGTGATTCCAACAGCACTTGATGTGGAGAACAAGGGCAACATAATCACCTGGCAGGAGTGGGTGACCAGGTCTATCACAGTGGAGAGGACTGGGAAAGCTGCAACCAGGGAGAAAGAAGTGAAGAACACCGCACTTGAAACCCGAAGTACTTCCATTGAGAGGTTGGTAGCTCTTACCACGGAACATCTCCCCAACTTTGCCGCACATATCTTCAACATCAGGCACCAGTTTTCCGCTCTCAAGACGATGAAGCATAGCATCCATGATGATGATGTGATGGTCCATATCGATTACAGCGAAAATTGGAGCTGCAAGTATGCGCGGGAAGTGAAGGATACCCATTTCGGAGGTGGGAACCAGCAGGTAACCCTCCACACTGGTGTGTTCTACAACAGTAAAGGCAGGGTGGAAGCCTTTGCATCAGTGTCTGCCAGCCTCCAGCACAATGCAACAGCAACATGGGCCCACCTGGAACCTGTTTTGAGGTACATCCGCCAACAACACCCCAATGTATGTAACATACATTTTGTTTCTGATGGCCCAACATCCCAATACAGAAACAGAAATTCGTTCTACTTGGCCTCCACTGTACCATTCCTCCATGGATTTAAATACGTGACATGGAACTTCACAGAGGCGTCTCATGGAAAAGGAGCCCCAGATGGCGTGGGGGCAGCCTTAAAAAACCTGGCAGACCGAATAGTGGCATACGGCCAAAGCATCAAAGATGCAGATACTCTGTTTCAGCAGCTGACCCTGAACTCCTCGGTAACTCTATTCCAGGTGTGTGTGTGTGTGTAACTATGTTCTAGGCTATATTGCACATTGTAGATTGTTTGGTTGAACACCATTTCAATCTTCTGTGAAATGCCTGTGACTTAAGAAACTGATAATGAAGTTCACTGTGACTTTGACAGGTGTCTGAGGACAAAATTAAAGAGAGGGGTGAATTGCTTCCTCCACACCTTAAGCCAGTCCCAGGGACAATGAAAATCCACCAAGTAGGTCAAAATTAATATATTTAAGTGCTCACATAACAAGTCACACTAGCCACATACTGTAAGTTAGTACATTCAAGATATCATTATGTTGCCATCCTAATCACATTTCCATAAATTAGTAAATCAGTAGATAAATTACTAAAACTGTTTTTGTTAATCTACACAACAGCTGATGTCCACCACTCCTGGGGTAGTTCACACGAGGGAAGTGTCATGTTTCTGTCAGAAAAATTGTGAGTGCTTCTCTCCATCACGCCATGCATTTGCGGAGGAAGACGACGTTTCCACAAAGCCACCAGAGGCTTCCATAGAGGTTGGCCAGTGGGTCCTTGTGGAATACGACGCAGATCTGTTCCCCGGTGTAGTTACACAGGTAAAAAAAATATTTCAAGGCATTACTTTCAAGTGAAACTACATTGTCAGGCTTGTTTAGTCGCCAAGTTTCAAATGAGTGCTGGAGAGGCAAGTTGATGGCACTCTCTTAAAATTATTCTTTCTAAAATACAGATTGCAGATGACCAGTATGAGGTGGACACTATGAACTGCGCTGGGGAAAACCGATTTTATGTGCCATCAATTAAGTTTTCTGGGGAAAAGGTGTGGTACTACCGCCACGACATCAAAGACCAAATTCCCGAGCCTCTGCCAGTCACTTCCTCTGCGAGGCATTTTTGTGTTTTGCCTGATATTTGGGCTAAACACAAGCTGCGCACCTGATGCATATTGTGATGTATGAGATGAGATGAGCACAATGAGATGTTGTAATGATCATTTTGTATGTAAACATTCCATTTCGATTTATATCTACATTGATGTGTATTGTTTTCATGAATTTAATGTTTCACAGTTGTGTAATGAGATGTATTGATTATATTGTATTTAAACATTCCTTTTCCATTTATGTCTACATTCATGCTTATATTTTTAATGAATTTGTGTCTGAGGTACTGAGGTACAGTATGCTGGAATGTGTTTTATTAAAATACACAGTTCAAAATGGGATATTTTCATTCTTTCTGAGAATAATTTTCAACAGAAAATGCCACATTTACTTCTCCATACAAAACTCTAAAGGTAAATCTCAAGAATTTGTTATATATTCCCAGCATTCACACTCTGTGTTTGTTGTGTAAAGTGTTATGGTGAATTAAGTAGGAATCTCATTACCGAAACTTTGACACTCATTTCCGAAACACCTTTCTCTTTACATAACACAGGTTTTTTTTTACTTATTATTTTGCTGTTGTAAAACAAATTCTAGTTTATAATGGTATTTGGATAAATTGTATTTCTTCATTTGTCATCTGTACTAAATAAGTAATTATACATTTGAATTTTCAGTTAAATATCCTGAAAAAACAGGACATGAATCATGAAACATGTTGCGGTAATGAGACAAATCATAAAATTGAAAAAAAATGGGAAACTTATAAATATAATATTTTCTGGGCTATATACACATATGGGCACAACTGTTAATAATATCTATTAAAAAACTAAAATAGTTGTAACTTTTAAACCATATCTATTCTATGTTATCATGTTGCGGTGCTGAGAATTTATGTGCTCTGACTGACTAAAATGCTCCAAAATATACAGAAAAAAATGAATATATATATATATTTAAGTGTTTTAAGAAGTTTAGACCCTAATCTTGCATAACAAAAAGAAAAATTGTATTCAAATGCCATTTTAAAATTTTCAAGTGTGAACCGTTTTAAATCTGTTTTTCATGAGAATCGCCCACATTTGGACACAAATTGCATGCTTAAATAGCCTAAGAACTATTTTAAAACTGTTTTGTTAAACTATTAAACCGTAACACTTGCCATCACGCATGCACCTCTTCCTCTCCCTATCCTTCTCTCGTGCACTCACATACACGATGGCATAGCATCCTGTTTGTGACAGATCCCTTACAAGCACATAGCCCATTGTGTATGCCTATGGAACTAATTGCTATCAGTCAGCTCTTGGATTAACGTGATACACAGGATTTACACTTGTGATGCAAGTTGATAGACAATTGTGTATCAAAAGAAGAAAGAAAAGTTAGCATAATTAAATGCTTTTGAATGAAAATTTTCAGCATATCGCCATAGCCTAGGCTACTATCTACCCCCCTTTTTGACAACTGAAATATCGGTTTTACATATCGGTCATCGGCCTCCTGTTTTGGTAATAATTGATATCGGTATCTGCCCTGAAAAAACTTTGCCACCCACGGATCCCACGTCGATCCCTACCGGGAATCCTCCCGAAGCTCCCGATAAGCCACTCATTGCATTCAAAGCATTAAATAACTTAATTTAACAGATATTGCAACTGCATGGTTAACTATACCATGAGGTTAATAAAGCTGGTTCTGAATTAGTCATTGAATTAATAGCTTTATTTTGTTATATAGAAGTATCTAAATAACCTGTTAAAATGTACCAGAATTCAGGAAATTGCATCTAGTCCAAAAAACAAATTCTGGGGGGACCCCATATCCCCCGCTGAAACATAGACTGTATATATAGAACTGGACAGTGTGCCGTCTGTTAAGTGACGCAAGCGTTAGTCCAGAGCCCCCTGGTGGCTGGCTGCTGTACAATGTGTAACTCCGCCCATCCCCATGTATTTCAATGGCCAAGTAGCCAACTTTACGTGTCACTTTTCTCACCTAAAACTATTTTTGTATCAACAACTTTTTATTCGAAAAAATAGTTTTCAAGATGCTTCAATACACACTATTTTTCTTTTCTCACTGAAATTATTTTTTTTTAATGTTATATTAACAAATCCAAAAAGGGCGTGTTTACACCTATGATTGACAGCTGGCTGGCTGCAGACACGACGCTTTGTCCATTATGTTTTACCGTCTAGGCTGCAGACACCACCACGTCATCGCTCACTTATTTTAACGACACCTGATTTCGACACATAATCTAACCTAAATAAGTGTTGCTGTTATTATCATTAGGCTATATCTTAAACCATGTACAATCAACAATATTAACAATATACACAAAGTGAAATCAATTAAAGCAAGAAAATACATTTTTAATATCAAATCCAGTGGGAATACGCAAGATTAGATTAGATTCAACTTTAGTGTCATTGTGCAGACTACAAGTAGCCTGGGTTTTCCCATGCTGCCTTACACGCGATTTTATTCTAGCTGCTAGGCAGTAGAGGTCTGCGCGGGACTGATTAACACGCTCTAGAAATTCACAATTTCGTCGCCGTAGTAGTCCAGCATAGTCCAAAATAGTCCAGTCCATACAACTTCATTTCAATTTCAAAAGAAATACTGGACTATGTTTTTTTTTTTTTTTAAACGGCGACGAAATTGTGAATTTCCAGAGCGTGTTACTCCACACTCGGCAATCGACACAGACTTTCCCCTAAAGACGCCAGCTGCAGCAGCAACATTTCCGGTAAGGTACTGCCTTGATGAAATTCATTCTGGACTCTCTATCTGACCACATAAAGACCTCGGGATACTTCGGTTTGACTTTAGGGACCCTCTACTCACTACCACGTAAGTGCAATGTTGTTTGGAACTGTAGAAGAGGTATAAAAATAGCGTTTTGTAGCGGCGAAATAATATGCCCTTCTCACTTCCACGCTAACGAGCTTTGACTAAAAACGGTAACATCGAACTTTCTCAAAACACATCCGAATGACATGATTTGGATGTCAACTCAACGTATGTACTCCCAATCATCCGTAAATCGATCTAAAGTTTTAAACATTTAAACATTTGAAAATGGTTGAAAACATTCATTGGAAATATAGAAAAGTAATCAATATGTAATTAAATGTAATAACTTACATTACTTTGATAAAGTAATTGAAATAGTTGCACTATGATTACATTTTAAATAGGGTGACTTCTAATCTGTAATCTATTCAAAAGTAGTTCCAAAGTAACCTTGCCAACACTGAAGTGAACACATAAGTGAGCATGACTGTCCAGTAATTACATTCTAAAATGTCTCACCTCTCCTCTCATCTCCAAAGATGCTATACCGTGGAAAGCCTGGCAAGTTTCTCTGGGGCCCCAGTAGTAGACCATCCTTCACCCACTGGACTAGTCCTGTTGCCCTCAGTACGTGACAGTTCAGCTGAGCCTTAGCGCCAGCCTGCACTGTGACATTCCTGGGTTGGGTCAGGAAAGCTTGTTGTGCCTGGATACTTTTCACTGTAGGGAAACAGCCAAGCAGTGGTAAAAGGTTAGCAAAAAATGCAAGTTATATTTTGTGCTGTATCAATGATTTTGTCAAATTAAATATTTGCTGTAACATGTGTGGCTAACACTTGTTTGATTCCTACACTTGTTTATACCAGCATTGGTTACGCTTATTGAAACGGCGCTAAAGAGTTTTTACAAAAGTACTAAGCTAACTCACTTGCAATGACCAAAAATGGTGCAATTAAAAGCCAGCTATGATTTTGGCAATATTCAGGGTTGGGGAGTAAATTACCTGTAACAAAATTGTGTAATTACATTTTAAAATAAATAATTGTAAATGTAATCAGTTACAGTTAGTAAGATGTGGGAAAATTACAATTACAAATAATAAATCATGCTAGTCAATTTGTCTCCATCTCCTGCTCCATCCCCTACTCTTGCAACTTTTGTGTATGTAAATGAGTGTGTGCACATGTGTGTTTGCGTTTGTGTATATGTGTGTGTGTGTGGGGGGGGGGGAGTAATGGTGTGTGTGTGTGTTTATGTGCGTTTCTGCGTGTGCATGCTTGTGTGGGTGTTTGTGTGTGTGTCTGTCTGTGCGTGCGTGTGTGTGTGCATGTGTACTGTGTATGTGTGTGTGTGTGTGTGTTTTATGTGTGTGAGTATGTGTGTACCTGCGTGTGAGTATGTGTGTACCTGCGTGTGTGGATGTGCGTGCGTCTGTGTGTGTGTGTGTGTGTGTGTGTGTGTGCATGTGTACAGTCACTAAATGCACACATAAATTAATTTATTGTATGGCCTCCTATGAACGGAATTCCACGAAACTTGGCATGCATCCAGAGAGTGTCAATGATCCTACACTTCAAATTTTGTGCAGTTTTGAACATGTCAGTGTGGTAAATTTCATGAAGACTAATGTATGGCTAGGCAGCCACCAAGGGATGATGTCATGCACATCCATGAAACAGGCCTGCTGTATGTAATCTAATAGACTTGCCCAGTACCAAATAAATGGTGCACATTCATTTTATGGACAATACGGTAAACTGATCCACCAATATAATTAATTGAGTATGCGCTGATTAGCTAAAAAGGTGTCTTCCATTTGCGTAAAGGGCAGGCCATGATTGGCCATATTGCAGAAAGAGGTGGAGTTTGAACACCAGCTCCGAGAATAAAAGCTGACTCCCAGTTTGTGGATCATCCGCTGCAGAGGACATCCATCCATTCACATCTCCTGCCTGGCTGTACTTAGTCTCTGCCTGTTCAGAGCTGTATACTGGAGTACCAGTATTTGTGAATAAAGGCCATCAGTGGCTTCTTCTCATCTCAGACTGTTCTCTGCTGGTTGCATTATTCAGAGTGCTAGATTGGAGGTAATGGGTTAGTGGCTTTTTCCACCACATTTCTTGGAGGTTCCACCAAATTTTGTTGAAGGACGTGAAGCGTTCTGCCCCGGGAGAAGATACCTGCACCTGCGGAGTTACAACTCCTCATTTTTGTTTAACTAGGTGGCACCATATCATACATAAAGCTCAATAGCATACAAAAAATTGGTCACCCTAGGCCCTACGGTTCTCGAGATAATTACAGCAAACTGTGTCCGGGTGAGCAATGGATCAAAACAAAAATCAATGGTTCCGTGTCATCATGTGGGGCTACATGCCCACCGAGTTTCGTGTAGCCCAGTCTTTCAGTGTCCCGGGAATCATTGACACAAAATGACTGAAGAAAAGCGGTAGTGGCCACTCCTTATCTTTTCTTCTCTGTGGCATTCCTTTAGAGTGTCTGGCGCCCAACAAAATATCCTTCCTTGCTCTTAAGGCCACTACTTCACTGCATTCTGTGACATTCTATGCATAGGGGACGCTACAGCTGCCACATGTCAATATCTCATGAACCGTTTGATGTAAAAGAGAAATATAAATGACAAAAAAAACAACTATAGCAAAGCACAGATGACGCACAACACAAGAAAATACTATGGGCCAGATGTACGTACATTTGCGAACGTAGCGTTATCAGCGTCATAGACAAACCGCACATTGCGAACGCTGTCAGACCCAAGTTTCCGTCGTATTTATCAATCGTTCAATCCTTAGTGTAAGTTATCTGCCTTTCTCCGCCCATAAACGCAATTTACGAACGTCCACAACTGAATGGCAGCGCCTACAAGCGCAGCTGAATGAAGTTAACTGATGACAACATTAAAAGAATCAAACGTTTAGCGATCATGAAATAATACCATACATGATAAGATGTCAACAAGCAAGGAGATAATGAAGATCAGTAGTTCTACTCAAAATGCTTGTGCACGTAGGCTATGGAAGATTGGTCAAATCTAGCAAGTAGGAAAGTTTAAGTGAATGACGTGAAAGTGAAAGTAAGACATTCGAAAGGCCAACGAAAGTTAATGTTGCTTTTGATAGTACAAAGACTTACAAAACTGATGCTCTAAATAGCGATTCTGTTGTCTTTGAAAGGTTCTCTTATTAACGCATTGAACTGCAATTTGGATTAACACCTGCTTTTACAAGGCGGAAGTATTTAGGCGCAAGAATAGACGGCGGCGCTTTTAGGAGCAGTCTTTGTACATACCGCGGAATACATAATTAGGCGCTCTTTACTCTTCCCCTCCCATCTTTTTACGCTAAACTCCCACTTTCCCCTGGATCCTCCCATGAATGCATATGCATGACATTAAAAACGCAATCTGCCACTTTCAGCTCCCGCGACAGGCAGTTTGCGCTTTTTCATCATTGCGGCCTGTTTGTACATACCTCGCAATGATTTTACACGCACGTTGCGAAACAAATACGCCTGAAATGGGCGCAAAAGCGTTAGTGCATCTGGCCCTATGTGTCAGGGCCCAAAGTATTGTAAAGGACTCGTCACATCCTGATCATGGACTTTTCAAAAGACTGAGGTCAGGCAAAGGTCTCTGCTGCTACAAGACCAGAACAGAGAGACTGAGGAGGAGCTTCTATCCTCAAGCAATCCGTATCCTGAACACACACAAGACTATATAAACTTTTTTTGTTTTGTTTTCTTACACACTTGCACATGGACTGTACGTACACACACTGCACTTTTTATTCTCTCTTGGTATTTATTAAAATATTTCTTGATCTTTCTTTCTTCACACTTGCACAGAAAAAGCTGAACACCGAACGTCATTCACATTAACGTAAAGTCATTCACAGAACTAACATCACCCAAAGTAAAATGTTCAAAATGGGCCTAGCCAACACAGGTATCTGTTCACAATGCATTTTAGGTAGCATGTCTATTTTTGTACGCCATGTGGCTCTGTCAACCAGTTCACTCTTTCTGGATCACAGTCACTGAGACACTGTCCACCATCCTGAGCTACAGAATCCCATCATCCCCAACACTCTGTCTCCTTGGTGACATCTCCGAAATCCACATCCTGCAAAAATTCAAGAATCCATTGCTCATCTCTCTAGCTGTCACTAAGAAAGTAGTCCTCCAAAACTGGAAATCTTGCCACATCAATCACTGGACAAATTTAATCTCGGAACATATGGAAAAATACAATGCACACAGAGGGAAGCAAATGTCAGCCTTTGAAGACACCTGGACCCCATTTTTAACATTTCTAGATTCAACAAAAACATAACTTCAAGCCTCCCTCTTCTGTTTTGTAAAGTTTATTTATTTATTTATTTTCTTCTTTTTTTTCTGAAACTTGTGAAATGATTCCGTTAGTGGTAATGGCCCTGGGTGATGTGTACAGTGTTTTAATTCAGTGCATGAACGACTCTCCAAAACCAAACTTGTGAAGTATATTGAATAAAAATTACCAGTTTACCTTAACGAAAGCTTTTTTCTGCATCAAGTGAAATGATAATGATTTTCTGTTGTCTTTCTTGTGATATATTGAATAGTTGAAAAGTCTGACATTATCTGTGGCGTGTTTATTTTTAATGAAACCTGTCTGATCTGGATGAATGAGAGCGGGAGTGACTGTTTCTATTCTGGTTGCTAGTGGTGATAATTTTCAAGTCACTATTCAATAGTGAGAGAGGTCGGTAGCTAGAGGGGTGAGATGGAGCTTTGTTGGGTTTTAACAGTAATATCATGGCTGCTTTATTCATGTGTGTGGGTATGGTGGAAGAAGTTTTAATTTCTATAATTACTCTCTTGAATAGTAGTGATAATATGTCCCAAAAGTGTAAGTAGAATTCGGCTTCTAATCCATCTGGTCTGGGAGATTTGTTGCTAGGAATTTTATTGAGTGCTTTGGTAAGTTCATTAAGACTAAAGGGTGCATCTAGAATGTTTGTTTGTTCTACACTTAATTTTGGTGTATGTCAGACTGTTGGTGAGTGGGGGAATAGAGGTTGCTGTAGAAATTCTGAAATATGTTGTTTATATTCTGTGGATTTTGATTAATGTTTCCTGTGGAGTCCAAGATGGTTGGGATGATTGATTTATCTTTCTTGTGTTGGAGTAGATTTGCTAAATATTTACTGTTTGCTTTATTACTGTATTGAAAAACATTATATATCAGTTGCTGAATTTGAAATTGTGTTTTTTTCTGTATGATATAATCAAGTTGTGTCTGTTTTGGTTCACTGGGATGGCGGGATATTTCATTTGTTAAGTGATTTTTTGTTCTAATGTATTTTCCAATTGTTGTTGCTGTTTTTTCCTGTATGAAGAGTATGATATGATTTGTCCTCTGATTACGGCCTTCCCAGTTTCCCATAGCAGTAAAGGTGAGGTGTCTGGAAAGTCGTTCATCTCCAGAAAGAATGCCCACAGGGTTGTAAAGTTGGGGTCTTCTAACAGTGAGGTATTGAAGTGCCATGTAGTTGAAGTTTTAGCATGTGTTTGAGTGTTTAGAGACTGGGGCTTGATAACTGATATTAATTGGGTGGATTGTGTTGCTCCTTATCCACTACACTATACTGCCCAGTGGAACTACAACACAATTTAAAAATATAATATAGATATGCCTGTTTACTATGAACAAACCATTTTCATAATTTATGTAGGAATGTAGGAATAATGCTTTACAAACGAAGAATACAGCATTTAATAATAGTTGACATATGTTTAATAAATGCTCAGGGCCGGAGCCAGAGGGGTGGCTCCGGGTGGCCAGGTGCCACCCCCAAATCCTAGTCTACGATTGTCCATTAACATGGTCTAAGGCGGGACCTTTCTTGATGCACTTGCAGCAGTTTGAAGTCAGACATCAGAAATGTAAGTGGCAAACACGCTTGCAGACCGAAAGGTTTCCCCGATCAGGAAATACTCCTTAATTCGCAACTTTGTGTAGGCTTAAAAGAGGTAGCCTAAATATCGTGCCTATGGCGATATCTTAAAAAAAAAAAACATTTATTTCACTTGTCTCGCTGGATTGAAGGCAGAATGTGGGTTGTTGCGCAAATAGATGAATGAGGGTCAGGAGATTCCGTTAACAAAAACCTAAAGTTTTTCTAACATTTTCTCCAATATTATCGTAAAATATGTCTCCATGCAGGGCAGGGCTGGTTCTAACCTAGGCTACTATATTTGGGTGGGCTGGTAGAAATTTTGGGTGGGCAACATAGCAAAGCTGTCAAATTGGATCAAAACTAACATAAACAATCAGTACTACCTAGCTTGAGTTGCTGCAGCCAACAGCCAGGGATCGGCAGTATGTCTGATATATGTATTTAAATTACAAAATAGTATGTTGTCATTTGTATTTTATTTAGTTGGAAAAAAATGGCATCATATTTTGTATCAAAATACTTCATAGGTTTGTAGTTTAAAAATACTGCCAAATACTTTTGGTAAAACCAGTAACCTACTTTTGGTGATGTGATTATAAAAGTGCAAAACAATGAATGCAGCACTAGTGCTGACTTGTAATTTGCCCAGAGTTGTTGTGATCAGAATATTGAGATTCAGGCAGATAAGTAAAATGTAGGTTGCTCACACACTCCCTAATACCAACCTCAAGTTTCTTGAGAACTTTAGTCATCCAATTCGAACACATGGAACCGGTTATGTAGTTGCCCTGCAAGAAGTTGCACCATGTGCAACGTGAACAATGTTTGCTCACATCCACAATACGCTCCTTCATACCAACCTCAAGTTTCTGAAGAAACTGATCATTAATCATCCAATCGGAAGACATGAAACCGGTTATGGTTGCCCTGCAACAAGTTACCCCACGTGAAAATTTAATTAATAATTTGTCCAGGGCCCAGTTTCCCGATAACGACAGAGACACGCTCTAAAGAGGGCTTTTTACGATTCATTTTACGATCGTTCGTTTGGTTTTTCCGACTGTTTCCCGAACATGCTCGTAGCGTGAACGCACGTGCACTGCTCTTAAGATGCTCTTAAGGGGAGCTGTCCACGTTAATAGTTCTGAAATATCCTCTGATTTGATGGTGATGTCAGGTGACTGCACGTCACAGTTATAGGCCTACCGTTTAAACTTCGGATCTACACATTAATTCACATCAATACGAATATAGAAACACTTTGACATCTGCATGTAAGCATCCCAAGTAGGTTATACCACACACAGACATAAATAATTGTAATTATTTAAGATTAGATTGTTGCACCATGCAATACTTTTTCGCTGTGTCACTTAAGAACACGTTTGAAGATAAGAAAGAAGTCGAGTAAGAAAGTGAGAAAATGTGTAGGCTTAGATTTTGATGCAGTAGGCCTACAGACTAAACCACATGTTCCTTCTCTGCTTGTACCCTTAAAGGCCTAATAAAATATAGCCCTCACTTAGCAAAGATAATGGCAAACTATTCTGGCAACGTCTCGTTCCATAACTTGATTGCATTTTTGTCCGCTTTTCAATATTATGACCATTAAATGTAGGCTATGCTATTTTGCACGCTAAAATCTGATTCATCACAGGTAAACACAATAAAAAGAATGGGGACGTAAGTTGGATTATGTATTCTAATTTGTAATTCCTCTGTATGTCCTGTTGGTGACCTCAGTGAGAAGTGCTGTTAAGACGCTCTTAGCCGGTAACGAGAACTCTGGAGCACTCGTAGATCTACGAGTGTTTTCACGACGCTCTTAAGCTACGATGGTTTCGGGAAACAGTGGGCAAATCTTAAGACGTTCGTAAGAGGGACTTTACGACGCTCTTAGGCTTAAGATGCTTTCGGGGCTTGTGATTATAATATTGAGATTCAGGAAGATGATATTGCTCACATACAAAATACACTCATTCATACCAACCTCAGGTTTCTTGAGAAAATAAACAAAAAAAGAAAAGACAAAAAAGCAGGTCAAATTATATGGTAACACTTTATAATAACTTCACACAATTCATAATTTATTAAACCTTTGTTACTTATTAGTTAATGATTTGTTCATCATTAGTAATTTATAATTTGTTCACACAGTTATAAATTGTTTGTTCATAGTAAATAAGCCTATATCTTAAATAGGTTTATACATTATTTGCTAACACTTTATTTTAATGTGTCGCTGTTACAGTGTACCTACCTAATTAGGTACAGTGGTACATCCTGTGTTACAACATGTACTATCAGGTACTATCATTGTACTTGCATTATGTATTTGTGAGTACCTACATATAGTTGTTACATTGTAATATTGAGTGCTTTTACAAAACTTTGCCAATTTGTCTAAATTTTCATCAGAGGCAAAGAGCTGACCTGAGACCTGCTGGATGGGGTAAATCTGGTCATGATAGATTTGATATACAAACCATTCTTAGCTCCAACCTGTGCTGCTACAACCTTGTTACTCTTTGATACAGTGGAATAAACCTATTAAGTGTACTGTCACAGTGAATTTGTTCCGGCCAGGGAAAAAGTTCCGGATGACGCAACAATACCGTTCTAATCAGCTGTCTGATATGGTGTGCGCTCGTGAATATGCAGTACCAGTTAATTACTTACATGTACAGTGTACATATGACATGTATGTTGTGTTGTGTCTTCGATGTCTTGGAACAGGTCTACTAATTCACTACATAGTACATATATCAACTGTGTTGGTACACACTTATTGCTCTTTGATACAGTGGCACAAAGCCATTAAAATGAAGTGTACCAGTTAAGTACTTACAATTACATATTACATGTATGTTGTGTCATTGGTGTCATGGAACATGTCTGCCATTACCCTACATACTGTAGTACATGTATCAACTGTGTTGATACACATTTATTATTTTGATACAGTGGAATAAACCCATTAAAATAAAGTGTACCAGTTAAGTACTTACATTACCAGTTAAGTACATACATATTATATACATCCTGTCAATGATGTCATGCATCCTGTAATTGATGTGTTGAAACATGTCTGCTGTTACACCACACAGTACATGTGAATTAGTAGACCTGTTCCAAGACATCGAAGACATAACATACATGTCATATGTACATGTAAGTAATTAACTGGTACACTTAATAGGTTTATTCCACTGTATCAAAGAGTAACAAGGTTGTAGCAGCACAGCTGTTACATGTACACTGAAGACAATGAGGCCTTGACTGGAGCTAAGAATGATTTGTATATCAAATCTATCATGACCAGATTTACCCCATCCAGCAGGTCTCAGGTCAGCTCTTTTGCCTCTGATGAAAAATTTAGGCAAATTGGCAAAGTTTTGTAAAAGCACTCAGTATTACAATGTAACAACTATATGTAGGTACCCACAAATACATAATGCAAGTACAATGATAGTACCTGATAGTACATGTTGTTACACAGGTTGTACCACTGTACCTAATTAGATAGGTACACTGTAACAGCGACACATTAAAATAAAGTGTTACCCAGAAACTCTTGCATAGTTGTAGGGGTTCCTATCTGGGCCAAGGTAGTGTAGTGGATAAGGAGCTGGACTAGCATGCAGTAGCCTGAAAAGTTGAGGGTTCGATTCCCGGCTTTCAATATTATGTCAATGGCCTTCAATTTAATTGACATGTGCACGTCGCTTGTCTGCTAAATGAATGAATGTGAATGTAATCTTTACAACTCATTTGAAAATGTGTTGCAAGGCATAGAAAGTCCTCACTTTAGATAAGCTCACAAAATATCATTAACTAACCACTTGTAACCCCTGAGTTAATCATGAATTATAGTATTAGGAAGTGGTTTATAAAATATGTATCCTCACCCTAACTAATCATTAGTGCATGTGTATATTGCATAATTTATTAAGTATTAACAATAATTCATGAACATATTTTAGATATAGGCTTATTTACTATGAACAAACCATTTATAACTGTGTGTACAAATACTTTATTTATGAGAATTAACATAGAAACAATGCTTTACAAATGATGAACAAAGCATGCAATAGTTTGCAACTGGTTGATAATAAGAAAATGATTTCATTATAAGTGGTTGTTTCCTTACTTATTAAGTATAAATCATGTACTTACAAACATATTTTTGGATAGGCTTATTTACTATGAACAAACCATTTATAATTGTGTGAACAAATGCTTTACTGATGATAAATTATGTATGAACAAGAAATTACTAATGATGAACAAACCATTAACTAATAAGTAACAAAGGCTTAATAAATTATGAATTGTGTGTAGTTATTATAAAGTGTTACCAATTATTTTAACAGCTACAAAAATAGATGGCCATAGATATAAGTTATTGTGGGGGAAATGTCTTAGATGAGTATATTTGTATATCTTCATTTACAGTAATATAATATAATAAAATGTATTATATTTTAATGTCCCCATGATTAAATTTGTTTTAGAACAGCATAGCCCAGTGACAGACAACTTAGATAATTAACTTTAATATGTTTGTATTACATTTTATTCAAATACAAAGAAATGTTATGTGATGGTAAGGTATTTGTGTTTTTTTTGTCCTTCAATTTATGAGTATGGTGTTTGCGTCTGGTTTCCCTAATGTATTTGTGCTAATTTCACATCTTGAGCCTGTTTCTGTTTATCTGGATGTTTTGCCTCATGCCACCCTTGAATTAATCAGTGCCTCACTAGTGCCACCCTTGTTAAAAATGTCTAGAATCGCCACTGTAAATGCTTAACAGTGTGTAGTAGAAGAAAACAGAAACTCTTGCATGGTTGTAGATGTTTTCATCTGGGTGAAGGTAGTGGATAAGGGGCTGGACTAGCATGCAGTAGCCTGAAAAGTTGGGGGTTCGATTCCTGGCTTTCATTGTTGTGTCAGTGGTCTTTCATTTAATTGACATGTGTACGTCGCTTGTCTGCTAAATGAATGAATGTGAATGTAATCTTTACAACTCATTTGAAAGTGTGTTGCAAGGCATAAAACATCCTCACTTTAGATGAGCTCACAAAATATCATTAACTAACCACTTATAACTCCTGAATTAATCATAAATTATAGTATTAGGAAGTGGTTTCTAAAATATTTATCCTCACCCAAACTAATCATTAGTGCATGTGCATGTAACAACTGTTAAATAATGGAAATATTACTTCATCAAAAACATATTATTGCACCATTTATTAAGTATTACCAATAATTTATAAACATATTTTAGATATAGGCTTATTTACCATGAACAAACAATTTATAACTGTGTGTACAAAGACTTTATTTATGAGAATTAACATAGGAGCAATGCTTTACAAATGATGATCAAATGATCCTGATGATAATTTTGTAATAGTTTGCAACTGGTTTATAATGGGAACGTTATTTCATTTATAAGCGGTTATTTTATTATTTATTAAGTATAAATAATGTAGTTACAAACATATTTTTTGGATATAGGCTTATTTACTATGAACAAAACATTTAACTGTGTGAACAAATGCTTTACTGATGATGAATTATGTATGAACAATAAATTACTAACCATTAACTAATAAGTAACAAATACATTAATATTAATGATTGAATTAATTGATTAAGTTATTTATTAATAGCTTAATAAATGATAAATTGTGTGTAGTTATTAGTAGTTATATTAGGCTACTATAGCTCTGCGCTCATTTCAATTCATATAGGTGGAATATCTCACAAACTTTTCGTTCCACACATAACAAACCGTAAACCAGAATAAACAGCAGAGCTTTCCGAACACAAAGGTGTAATGCAATCCCCTGTACAATAAGCCGTTCCAGAGTAATTTGAAATGGTAGCAAATTTCTATATGATTTCCAATTTTAAGTGTCTTAAAACTGAGCTGTGCTTAAATACCTACATATGTGTAAATATTAAAATCAGAGGATATACAGCTTATGGCTCATAATGATTTGTTTTCACAAAATGCTAAGCATGCATGTATTTAAGTGTCTTAAAAAAGTGTGCTTATATTGGTCAATGCATAATTTCATAACAGGCCAAATAGAAAATAAATGTTAAATGTTAAATATAGTCTAGACATAATATTAAAATCAGATTATGTAGGATAGTATAGAGTTAGATAAAGTTGGATGGCTCCAGAACTCACATCAGTGGATTGGGTCTTAAAGGAGCCACACCACTTTTATGACACTATAGCTGTTCTGTTGACCTTTAGATTTGTTGCTACTGGGCATGAATGGCAGGCCAATTATGAGTTCTGTCCAACATTGATGGTAGGTTTAGAAAAAAAGTCAGCACATTTTAATCATATTGCAATAATACCAATAACCGTGATCATTTTGGTCATGATTTTTTATCAAATGTTCATACTGTATCTCTAGTGGCTGGTAGACTTTGGAATCCACCAGCCACAATGGTTGGTGGAAAAAAATATTTTAGGCTATTTCCATCCCTGATACATATGTGCACTCATACACACATTCATAAGTCTCAATCTGTCCATTTCTTTCCACAAAACTCGCCAGAAGTCATCATTTAAGGGGTTAATTGTTTTTTTTTTTTTTCTACTGAGCTACTATCTTTTTCAGGTGGGCAGGGGGGCCCTTTTCATGTCTGTGCCCAGGGGCCCAGTGGCTCATAACCCTTCCATGCCACAGGGTTAAAACCCTGGTCTTGTTTTCAAGTGTTAATTGTACATTTTGAAGAAACTTTTCCATTCTATTAGTTTTTTTTTAAACATAAATCAGGGATGATACTGTACATAGCAAAAAAATCAGGGGAAAGACATTTTTAAAATTAGGTTTAGGGAAAAATTTAACGCACACGCACTATGACTTCACAAACACCCAAAGTTGGCAACCCTGTCTCCATTGAACTGGGGCTCGTTTCTAGAAAGCGTCGTTTGCTAACTTGTGTCACAACCTTGGTAGTTCGCTCTATCGTTCTTGGATTTGGTGTTTCTAGAAAGGGTAGTTCGAACTCTCAATTGCAAACAAGGACACAAAGTTTGGTCGTTTGAACTACTGCCCCTAGGCAGTCGCACTTGTGTCGTTCCTTAGTAGTTCCTGTTGGTGTCCGGAGTGCCTAACAAAAAATCACAATCGCCTAACCAAAAATTACGAAGTGGATGTTTATCTCGTGACTCAATGATTGATCTATCCTGTACCTTTATTTTGATTAAGAGACTGACTCCCATACTTGGCTTATTCTTGCTATTTATGTTAATTTGAGTATTGGCTTGCTTTTTGATAAGCTAGTATTATAATTTTCACAGACTCTTGAAATCAGCACAGTGATAAATGGTGTGGTGGCTAAAGCTGGTGACTTGTTATTCCAGTGTTGTAGGTTCAATTTTCTTATGATGTGAGATTTGCTTATCGCTACCTGCAGGTGAACTAGTGTGACACATAGATTCAATTGTTTTTGACTGATGTCTTGTAGGCTACCTATGGTCTGTCGATGTAGAGTAACTATATATATAAATATGTATGGTCAAAACCTATTGTTGTGTCTCGTAGGTCTACTCTTACTCAGAGGTGAAGAGAAGAGATAGGATGCGAACTCCGGCCGAGCGCGTAGTGCACTGACGCGCTGCCGTTAAGCCACAAGACAATTAAAAATATATGGGATACCCAGACATTAATCCAGGCTATATATTTTCTCTAACATAGATATTTAACACAAACAATGACATATTGGTCGGCTTCAGTAAAATGTTTTATATTCTTGCAGTAGGTTTAGGTTTTTGCAGCTGACGATGACAATGCCAGCATTAATCACTCGGTTTAAATTAGAAACATGTCAACATAGGCTGTGGCAGAGAATTTCTAGGGGGTGGGGTATTACACGTTACCACTGTTTCCACCAATGATATATATCAGCTGCATCATCAAGAACGTTATTTGGAACTACAGTGTTATATATATATATATATATATATATATATATATATATATATATATATATATATAATGGAATTATATATATATATATATATATATATATATATATATATATATATATATATATATATATATATATATATATATATATATATATATGTGGAAACAGTGGTAACGTGTAATACCCCACCCCCTAGAAATTCTATATGTATATATAGATAGATAAGCTCTCATTAAGCAAAATAATATAATGTAACGTTACAGTGTCAGCTACACATGTTAGCAAGATGCACATAACATCAGCTATGTTATAGTTATGGAATGTAAATTGACCGTTTTTGTTTAACAAATACATATATACACTGTAACGTTACACTACGTTATATTCCAAAAATAAGTCAGTGGAAATGCATGGATTCAATTGCTTCCAGTAGCAGCAACTGGAATCCATGCATTTCCACGGAATTATTTTTGGAATCTGACCCCTTATCATACCTGTTCATTCGTACTCATCGCTCGACTTATTGTGAATAAATTCAAGATGGTGTCGAACGGTAAAATTCCTTAAGGTACTGTCTGTATAAATCGTCTTGTAAATAAACTACCAGTGCTTTTTCAAAGTTCTCCATGTCTCATTTTAAATGTCAAGGCCCTCGGAAGTCTACCAATGAAGTATGGAGCTACTTTGAGCCTCGTAAATGGTGTAAAACAGTGATTTATTTGGATGGCTAGGCCGATGCCCGAGGCACCACAACGAAACACTGTGGGTAGCATTGGCTAACTAGCGCCAGATTTCTGAGTGCAGGGGACAAGCTGAGGTGAGCTATGAGACATACGTTCACACTTCATGTTTCACTTTAGGTCAAAATCACACCGGAATTATCCTTTAATGATGATTAATTTTCCATCTGGGTCCATGATAGATCGGTTTAGAACTGAATATCTTTATTTATTAAAATTAAGAAACCTCTTTGTTTGCTGTTAGATGTTGAAGAGTATATTTTGTCAAATTATCTAAAGTTAAGATGCTGTAATTCTGTGTCTGTTCAATGTGTTTCTTGTAGGAAGCAGATATCAGCCCTTATGGTTCAAAGAACGCTCTGCGGACATTCAGAACCAAAGATTTACCCATTCACCTCTGGACCAAGTCTACCTACTGGAGCAGGTAAAAAGAGAATATATCACAACTAATACAACTAGAAATTATTTACGACGAACTGCAAAGTATGCTTGCTCAGGTGCGGTTCATATATATATATTTAAACTTAAAAATGTATTCTGACTCGTTTAATGGATGAATCTCTATGCCCCCCTCCGCTCAGGTCTAAGCAGCTAACAGGAATGTATACCTGTTCATCACCTGTGACATATTGTTAAATTGACAAACACCATCGTTAAGTTTGCTTTTGAAAGCACCATAGTCGGCTGTATCACGAGTGATGATGAGTCTGCTTACAGAGCAGAGGTGGCAACCCTGACATCTTGGTACCAGGACAACAGCCTGCTGCTCAACATCAGCAAAACCAAGGAGCTGATAGTGGACTACAGGAGACTGCAGGAAGAGGAGCACACACCCATCCACATTGGGGGCACAGCAGAGAGAGTCAGCTGCTTCAGATTCTTTGGAACTAACATCAGTGAGGATCTGAGCTGGTCACACCATATAGGGATGGTCGCAAAGTCAGCAAGACAGCGGCTCTTCTTTCTTCTTTTTTTCTCTCTCTCTATCTCTCTTGCCACTTGCCCCCACCCCCACATACAGGTACACCCCTCTCACTCACACACACCACTACACCCCCTCACACACACACACACACACACACACACACACACACACACACACACACACACACACACACACGCAGGTAACAGTGAGAGGTTTAGGAGGAAAGTGTTAAATACCATAACAATAAGGTAAAAGTAATCTTACCTAAAATAATTGTAAAGAGGAGAAGAAAACATCTGGATCCTTGAAGCATTGCCAGTAAAATCATGCTGCTCCTCTTTCATGTGTTCAGTGCCTGCCAAACATAACATCATTATTAAGTGTGCTTGCTGAAAGCAGCACACTTATTGTTCTTCTTAAGTTTTCATATTATTATTCGGTAACACTTTATAATAACTACACACAATTCATAATTTATTAATCCTTTGTTACTTATTAGTTAATGGTTTGTTCATCATTAGTAATTTATTGTTCATACATAACTTATCATCAGTAAAGCATTAGTTCACACAGTTATAAATGGTTTGTTCATAGTAAATAAGCCTATATCTAAGTAAGTATAAGTATACTCTTTTGATCCCGTGAGGGAAATTTGGTCTCTGCATTTATCCCATTTATTTCTTCCGACATATTGGATTTAATAGAAAGCGAAACTAAAGTTTCACAGGTCACAAATGTGGTCCGAACTTCACTAAACTTGATGCACATGATCCTTGGACCAAGCCTCACAAAAGTTACTAGAAGGATTTTTGATTTTTGGAAGCGTTTGCCCGTCACAACCAAATGAAATTGCTGGTGTAGCTACGAAACAGGAAGTAGGGAATTATCTCAGGAATGCTTCCACTTATCGAAACCAAACTTCGGACATGAACTCGAGACTCCAATGTGAGGATGAACAAGATCTAAAAAAAAAAACATTCAAAAATGTAATTATTTGACAAATGTCAAAGGAAATGCCACGTTAACTGGAATATGCAGGAGAGTTCAGAACAGCTATCAGAGCAGCTAAACTGGTAGGAAAACTACCACTTACCACTGTTTATGGGCTAGGTTTGCCCAGGTTGTTTTTGTTGCCGTTTTTGGAGCCTGGGCTGTCCACAGAGATCACGTTTTTTTACAGTGTATTCAGGACACAGACAGCTGGCGGTTGGTTAGGTATTGTTTGCAGTAAGTGACATAAAATGTTTTAGCCTAAAAAATGTGTGGCATCGCTTAGAACACCTTACTGTTATTTCTGTAATACTGTTATTTCTGCATGAAGTCGAAATTTAAAGGTTAAATATGCTTTAGATTTGTTATCGTATAAATCGTGATTAGCATCATGTTATTAAAAAAAGCAATTGAATGGGCTAACTTTCATTAGCTAGCTATGGAGTATGTTTAACACTTTGACTGCCACACTGTTTTCAGAAGCTTTGGCCCAGAGTGCCAGCAATCATTGTTGACGATTTTTGTAGAGCCACAGCGTATTCTATGTTATAGCTATGGAGACATACTATGGCTCATTTGAAAGGTGAGACTTTAATCTCTCAGTGAGTACAAACCGCTTATTTTGTACATGCCTCTGTTCCTCAGAAATCCCAAGCTAAACAGTGGCTAGTTTTCATCAAAATCCTTTTCTAGAAATGGAGATATAGCGTCTTTTATGAAATATGCGCTGTTTGAGCCTATCACTCTTCTGACACTTACATTTCTGGGTCAAAGGACTTGTGTAAAATAAATATAGTTTTTCTGTTCACAAAACCACCATTGAGGGGGGGGGGGGGTAGCATTGCTGATGGAGTTGATGAAACAAGACTTGACCTGTTTACATGGAAGCAGAGGTCCTATGAAGCCATCCCACCAGCAAGGGCATCTCTTAAAATACGTATTTCAAATACAAAATACTATTTTGTAATTTTGTAATTGAAACACTTGAAGCAAAAACTATCACTTGTTCAGAAAATTGAAATAGTCTGGCGAGGTGGCTCCACAGGTTGGCACATTCCCAGGATTGACCTGCTGCATCTTCATCCATTGTTTCGTCCATGGTTTCGTCTCTTATCTAAATTTGACCATGGAGTTGACTTTGGCGGAAAGCTCAAGGTGATTGCTGATAGGCTGTCCCAATCAGCGGCGCCTGCACAATCCAATCACGTTTGAGAGGGAAACAACAAATTGAGGGTTTCCGAGATTTTTCTTTTTTCCTTTTTTTTTAGAAGTAACGGGTACTCACGGTTATGGATAGAAATGTAGTGAAGTAAAGAGTACAATATTTTCCTCTCAAATGTACTTGAGTAAAGTCATGAGTACTCCCCAAAAATGATACTCGAGTAAAGTACAGATCTCTCAGAATTGTACTCAAGTACTGTACTCAAGTAAATGTACTCCGTTACTGTCCGGCTCTGGTTGTGTGCCTGCAAATGCAATGATTACATTAATTTGTAATGCAGATACTCTTTTGATCCGGTGAGGGAAATTTGGTCTCTGCATTTTATCCCAATCCGTGAATTAGTGAAACACACTCAGCACACAGTGAACATACAGTGAGGTGAAGCACACACTAATCCCGGCGCAGTGAGCTGCTGCCTGCGCCACGCTTGGGGAGCAGTGAGGGGTGTGTGTGCTGGGGAGGGGGGTGAGAGAGAGAGTGGGCTGCTGGCGTTTAGCTTGACTGCTTGTTTTTAATTACTATGGCCATCATGTCATCTATAGTCCTGTTTGATTTCTTTTTAAAATTGTTACTTTTACATACCTGCCCAGGGACTACAGGTGGAAATTAGCAATTGTTGCTCTAACCTGGCCAAACACATAGTATCTTGTATCGCAAGATTAATGTTTATTTGTGCATTGTCCCTTTTTTAAATAAATAAATGTCCAATTCCAACTCCAATAGACCTCTGAAGTTAGCCTACAAAAAGGAACCAAAGCTGCCATCTTTGCCCATATAAGGAGATCCAGGTGTTAACTGAAGCTAACTACCTATAGCAAGCTGCATTGCAAGTTCACAGCTCTGGGGTAGCAAAAATCTAAGTTTGCCATCTTAACATACTGAAGATCACAGTACCCACTCGAAGGCAGAGAACAAAACTGTGTTCAGGAAAACCTCTACATTTCAGACCTCTTCGTCCCCGCGAGAGTTTTTGACATCCCCATGTTATTTTCCCATAGGAAAAATTGCAAGATACCAGATCTCAAAGATGGCTGCTTTTTTGTAGGCGAACTTCAGAGGTCTGTGGTAGCCAACCGTACCCCACTACCTAAAATTGGGGAGCAGTTGCACCACTTCCTGTTTGCCAGTGGGACAGCTTGGACCCCCTCCTCAGGTTGGCTACTCTTCTATTTGGAGGATTATTTGATTATTAGTTATACACATAGTGGTGTCAAATACCATGGCACAAGACCACTTGAACGCACTGGCTATACTCTCCACGGAGAAAAACCTAATACATGCTATCAAGCATGAGTAGACATACACTAGGCCTATACATACGTCTCACAATGGCCCCTTTTCAAATGAAAAGTCCCCATTAAGAATATAGCTACCCCTGCCTGACAGTGTTGCTTTGTTTAGGCTATAAGATATTTCCCTACTCTCAGTAAATGTCATGTTAGGTGAGTTTAACAGGTGTGACCTTTACCTTGATGTAGTAGCCTCTGTGATGAGATCAAACTCCCAATAGACTTGCTTAAAATGAGTTGAATATAACAACCTGTGTAGGTTAGAATAGAATAGAATATAGAATAGAATATCTTTATTTGTCATTGTCACAGGTACAATGAAATTAAGTGCATTCCTTGTTCAGTGCAAAAGTAGCAATAAATAAGTAAAAAAAAGTCACTATGTATATAAAAGGACATACAAAAAGTGCATAAAAACTTTACACCCCACACATATCCCACCCATACACATCCACATTCATAAAATGTAAAACATAAAGCTATGCTTTGGTAGCACCGTTCAGTGAGATTATGGCTGTTGGGTAGAAAATGTTTCTTAGTCTATTTGTCCTGGTTTATATAGACCGTATTATGCTTTCAATGCATGTAATATCTTAAGTCAATTTATCAATTAGTTTCCACAAAATTCACCAGAAGTCATCATTTAAGGGGTTATTTTTCAAAACCCCCCTAGCATTTGGGAGACCCAAAAGTATTTTATGTTTTGGGGTCCAAATTCTCCAGCAGCAAATAATTGCCATTTTTGTACATAATGACCACCTATTTCATTTTTGAATCACAAAGTATGTGAGACAGAAAGGGACAAGGGTGTGTGTGTGTGCGTATGGTAGTGGGCCTATTTGGAAGAAAGTCCAGGGCCTTTTTTTAGTCCCAGTCCATCCCTTTTTGGGATGGTTACAGAAACCTACTGGCACAAGCAGCCCCACCTACAATATTTTTCACCAGCCCCCACTGCTGGTGGCCGGCAATGTTTTTTAAATACTATAAAGATGCTAATATTAGGAAATGCCCTGTCATTACAGATCATGAAGGACAGAACAGCTTCTGTGGTGTTGAATTTTAATTATAACTTGTTACACACAGCATGGAAAGTGACACTTGCTCAGCTGTGGATACGTATCTGGCGTAAAAGTTGTTTTGGTTTTGAATTCTGTCTGATGCCTCAGTTGGTTCAGCAAAAATCTGCAAAACATGTCTCAAACTGCCAAGCAAGGATGTCTAAAATATGAAAATAAAAATGAAAAGCTGTGCAGATGTTCAGTGATTCTTTTTGAAGATAGATTGATAATACTTGCATGAATTTGAATTCAAATGTGTTTGTAGATCATGCGCCTCAGAGGCTGCTTTGGGGTATGGGAGGATGGAGGTGAGGAAACAGTAAAGCGATTCAAGTGTACCAAAAATAGTTGCGGATTGCGCTACACAAAGAACATGCTGCACCCAGGAGGATGAGGTTAAGATAGTGTGCACAGCAGTGCACATAAAATGCTTTCTGGGAGTGCTGCTCTTTCACTCTTGCCTGTAAGCCAGATAAATGACCAAACATTTGTCCTGCCCCATCATACGCCTGGCCCAGATTCAGTATTGCATCGAGACCTAGCTTTTACAGCTATGTAGAACTACATTTCTGCATCAGTGCCTGAAAGCTACAACTATTAGTTGAGTTTCTATAGCATCTATATACATTCATTGTCATCTTAATTTAGCTTAGTTTACTCTGAAGTGCGAACGCCTTCCATACAGGGAAATATGCAGATACACACGTTGTGACACTTGTGAGAAACGGGTGAAGTGAGCAGGTCAATGTTGTTTGAGCAAGTAATCCATTTCACTTTTGGCCCAGTAGAAAGTCTGTTTTCTCATCAAAATCTCCTTTATATTTTAAGAACGGACTTTTCCTTAATGGTAATACTGACCATACTCTGAAAATCACCTACACAGTCACTTTGCTCATTAATTGTTCTACCTTGCACATATCTAAAGAAGCCACAATAAACAATTATGAGAAGAAGAAAACATTACAAACAAGAAAGTAGCATTTACCCATAGTCCCTAGAAGCAACTCATGAACATCACTCAGCTTGAGCATTACCATCATCATCACACGGGGGTCATATATCCAGTTTATAGCCACCTCCGTTCTCCTACTGGTGTTGGGCAATTCCATGGAAAATTGACTTTTTGTCACATCCATAACGCCAGTGAAATGCCTTGGCATATGTATGATGTGAATGAGAACATTCCTTTTTTGTGCATTCTTTCTCATGTACATTCTTCAGCCAAAAATAGCAATTGCTCAAATTTCATGTAATCATTCACATCATACCATACCATCACATTTTATTGGCGTTATGGATGTTACAAAAATATAATTTTCCATGGAATTGCCCTGTAAAATGTCCCTTTATTTGCTTGTTCTAAGTTAGCCTCAATTTGAACAGTAAGTAAACTCTCTTATCCGCCCTGCTAGTAACTAACGTATTACAGCCTATTAAGAAGTGCATTTTCTTGATGACTAGTAAAGTCAGCACAATTATGTAAGTCAGATGAGATATTCAAATTTACTGTGACATTACCCAAAAATACAAGATTGCAAGCAGATGTGAGAAATCACCAGTCAATTGATCAGTCAAATGTCTTACCAGTGGAGTGTTGCAAAAAATGGCAGCAACTACAGGTCTTCTCTGGTCTTGAAAGAAAACTTGTCTCAGATGAGCTGATGGAGAACCTCAACCAAATGAATGTGAACTCTACTCTAAGAGGGTTATGAGAAAGGAGTTAACAAGATGTGTAGGAGCTTGACAGAGGGGAGGGCTTGGGCACTTTAATGAAAATAAACAAAGCCGTAGGTTGCATGTGTGGGTAGTGGCTGAAACAACATTTAATGATGAGGCACTACATTCTCTGTCTCATTCACAAACAGTTACTCATAACAAACAAGTAGCATGTTTGGCCTGATAGATAATTGTTCAAACAAAAAATAATGAAATGAGCTGTTGAGTACATGGTGCAACCACAAGGGAGTCAAAAGATCCTATAAAGTAAAAAAAACCACACATACAGGACACACACAAAAAAATATGCACAGTGGCTATCTCTGTAAAAAACAACAGTTAGCAGCAGAATGGTTTCTACAGTGTGTTACAATGTGTGTGACAATAGAATGCATTACATTGAAGACACTAACTTAGGGCCTGAGTTTGGCGGCAATATAGGTAGTGGAAAGCTACGTCAAGGTGGTGACTCTGAAATGGGCGAGACCTCTGTGGTGAAGTGAAACTGAATACACCAATCACATGTAACCAGTGTTAAACTCTATCTATCTATCTATCCCTTTATTTTGGTGTCACTCAATCCACTCTATCCCGACTTCAGATGGTGCAAAATGCATACATTTTTCTCCAGTTTTGAAATCTCTGCAATGGCTACCAGTGAAATTTAGAGTAGATTACAAAATTCTTCTTTTTGTCTTTAAAGCTTTAAATGGACAAGCTCCCCAATACCTAAGTGAGCTTGTAGTGAGTTGCTAGGTTACGGGGACGCTGGTGAGACACGCCGCTCCGTCTGGCATCATGTTTTTGTTTGTTTTTATGTAATGTTCGTAATTTTATGTAATGTCATGTTCATTTTTTGTATTGTTTTGTATAGTTAAATGTATTATCTCTTCATTTATGTTATTTTCAATAGTTGTCATGTTATGCTTAGTCCCTTTTACTGCTTCCTAGTCGGCTGATGTCGTTGGTCCATTGGGAGCTTGCTATGGCTAGAACTAGCTTTTGCCCTGGACTGACATCTTTCCATCCATCCATCCGTGAACGGTGCTGCACTTCACTGTCTGGTCGAGTTTTATCGGGACGGCTGGACCTGGGCCTACTCTGCGAGGGATCTGCCGTGGCCGCCGAGCTGCTGCTGACCTGCAAGCTGCCATCTGCCTTATTGCCTGGAGTCTGCTTGTGCAGACCAAAGTTTTTCGTGCAGACTAATGTTAACTGTGTCTGGATTGAGCAGACTAGCTTCTAGCTAGCAGCTACTAACGTTCGAAACTACCGTTGACGTTGGGGAGCTCTGCAGTCTCTCTGAGCATCAGGCTGTCTGTCGGGGGTCCACCGAGTTGCTGATCTGCGGGATCGCCAATGACTTCAGACGGTTAGCTTCTATGCTTCCAGTGATCTCTAGAATACAGTCTACTAACGTCACTCACAGAAGGCATGTTAACGTTGGATCCTCCGGGTTGGTCTGAAGACGCAGCTGTGCGCCATGTCATTGCCATTGGACTGAGTTGGACTAAGTTAACACAGACTTTTCTTTATTTTAATTTCTTATTTATTTATTTTATTACTTGTTCATTTTTGTTTGTTGTCTGTCTTGTATGTCTACCGTTAGGTGTCTCGGGTACGCTGGCGATTACGCCGCTCTATCAGGCATCTTTGTTATTTTGTAAATTTGTTTGTTTGTCTTGATGTCGCGGGAACGCTGGCGACTACGCCGCTCCGTCCGGCATCTTTTGTCTTTTTGTTATGTCACTTGTTTTGTGGAGCGCTTTGTGTTGCACTCTGTGCATGTTAAATGCGCTATAAAAATAAAATTCACTTGACTTGACTTGTACACTTTCACTGCCCTCCCAGAACTCTGAGGTTTATCAGATAAACTACTGCTCTCAGTACCTCAGAGTCATCTAAAAATAAAGGTGTATGGTCCCTTTGGTGTTGAGTGAATGAAACTTAATCTACGCGTGAACTGAATGTCAATAATCCATACCGGTCAATTCTTTTCTTTGTTTATTCCAAATAGGTGCAGCAAATTGTACGATAGCACATACAAAGACATGGGTAGGCACTGCACGGTAGAAAAACTGTATGCCTCTCCACTCAACTAACAAGCACCAGGTGAACAGAAGGGGCGTGTTTTTATACTAAATTACAAAAAGCGCCCTCTAGTGGCATGTAACAAAAAACAGACGACATAATACAAAATACAGCTACTTGGCCCATACATTTCCGGCCCCTAATTGTTTAATTCATTCTTCCTTTTTTTTTTTTTACGTTTTTTTTTTTTTTTTTGGAACCTGCCTCCACCTGCGGCGAGCATAGAGATCTTCTTCTTGGAACACGCCAGGGGGTAATGATGGTTTTGACCTTAGCAGCAGTAGATGATTTGGAGTTAGTGCCTCTACGTCATTTGGATCGTTGGAAGGGGTGGTGATGGGACGACTGTTGAGTATTGCTTCGGCCTCACACAGGAAGGTTTGAAGGCCCTCTTCATTCAAACTTTGGGTGCTTAGGGTGGCATTGAGGATCTTTCTTACGGATCTGATAAGTCGTTCCCACACTCCACCTTGATGAGATGCCAATGGAGGGTTGAAGTGCCACTGGATTCCTCTTTGTAGCAAGATGTGCTCTATTTTTGCCGTGTTCCAGTCTTGCATTGCCTTCTTCAGCTCGCGCTCGGCCCCCACAAAATTGGTTCCATTGTCACTGCGCATCTCCAGCACTTGCCCCCTTCTCGCTATGAACCGGCGTAGGGCATTTATGAATGAGTCTGTGTCCAAGGAAGCAGTTACTTCTAGGTGCACAGCCCGTATAGCCAAACAGGTGAAGAGGACACCATACCTTTTGACAGTTGATCTTCCATGCTTGACGTCAAAAGGACCAAAGTAGTCAATTTCAATTTATTGTGCTTATAGAGCGCCAAAACATAACACATGTATCATGGCGCTTTACAGAATGTAGGCAATCAGAGAAAGAAGGGAAGAAAGGAAGAAAAGAAAAACAAGAGAGAGGCCCATGGGTAACAGGGGCGAGGAAAAACTCCCTAGAATTGGAGATACATATAGGAAGAAACCTCAAGCAAATCCACGACTCAAGGGCCTGACCCATCTGCCTAGGGTCAGTACATGACAGTAAGGTCTGTATACATGACAAATGCATATGATAGTCGGGTGTAGAGAATAAGACATGGTGTTAAAAGCACTTGAGCTGAAAGTTACAAGAGGTGGGATGATTACGTATCCGTTATGGTAATTTATTATTCCTGATTTAGTGACAGAAAGTTCAATAGTCCAGCGTTGGAATTGTCCAGGGGAAGGGAGTTGTCGAGGGGCATGGGGTGGGTTGGCAGACGGGCCAGTAATCCGGGCAGAGTTGCCATAGGCTGGTGGTGGGTCGCTAGGCTGTATGGGCCAGGAGTCCAGATAGGGGACAGTAATAGGGCAATCGGGCATGGGACTTCAGGTGAGATGGGTGAGAGGAGGGCCAACACACGGATGGTTGATGACTGGTGATGATATACCTCACAAGTGAGGTACAGTAAGGGGGAAGAAAGAGAGATGTAGAGTGGGTTAGTATTACTGAAAATCAGAATGGTTAATGTCAATAAGTAATCAGTAGTACTATATATTGTTACAGTATACCATATAATTAGATGGTGGTCAGTTAAGGTCGGGTGTTGTGGCAAGATTGTTAACTGCTCTATGTTTATGCCGTATGACAAGACTAGATCAATAGTATGGTTATGTCCATGGGTGGGTGAATTAACATTTTGGCAGAACCCGACATGGTCAATTAGGGATTGAAATGCAATTGTGAGACAATCGTGCACATTATCCATATGAATATTAAAATCACCCAATATAAGTATTTTTTTTCTGTTTGGATAGTTAAAGTGGAAAGGAAATCAGAAAATTCCTCTAAGAATTCAGTGTAGGGGCCAGGGGGTCTGTACAATGTGACCACAGTTACAGGCTGATCAGTTTTCCAGTCTGGCGGTAAAAAATTGAGGACTAGAACTTCAAAAGATTTAAACTTGTGTGTGAGCTTGGGAGATGTGAGAAGACTAGATTGATAGATTGTAGCTACTCCACCTCCCCTGCCAGTGTGGCGTGGTACATGATAATTCAAATGGGAGGGAGGTGTAGACTCATTTAATGGAAAGTATTCATCTGGTTTAAGCCAGGTTTCAGTAAGACACATAACATCTATATGATTGTCAGTAATAATTTCATTAACCAAGGCAGTTTTACTTGACAGTGATCGAATATTAAGTAAAGCAAGTGTAAGTTGCGTTTTTGGAGGAATTTGCTTCACCGGAGAAGTTTTTATCGTAATAAGATTGCTACGAATAATTCCCCTAGTGGATCGAGTAAGAGTTGACAGTCTTGGTACAGACACCCTCTCTATTTGGCCTTGTATGCCCTGTATACCTGGGTGACTGTTAGGACGGCAGAGATCTGTGTAAGACCTTATCTCTGCTTCCTGGATCTCTGGTTCGTCAGGAACTAGCCACGGTTAAGTGACGGTCTATGTTCCTTGAAAGGAGGGCAGTACCCTCCCATGTGGGATGGATACCGTCTCTTTTCAACAGTCCAGGTTTCCCCCAGAAGGAGCTAAAGTTATCTATGAAGCCCATATTGTTATTGGCACACCACTTTGACAGCCATCGGTTGAGGTCTGAAATTCTGCTGAGCATTTCATCACCTCTTTTAATGGGTATGGGTCTGGGTCCAGAGAAAGTTACAGAGTCAGACATCTGTTGCGCGAACCTGCACACGGAGATAAAGTTTTGTATGGTGATCTCCGATTGACGCAATCGGACGTCATTAGTGCCAGTGTGGATAACTATTTTCGAGTATTTACGATTAGCTTTAGCCAGCACTTTCAAATTTGATTCGATGTCGTTAGCTCTGGCCCCAGATATCGATTTTACTATGGCCAATGGAGTCGCTAGCATCACGTTTCGTATAGTAGAAGCGCCAATGACCAGAGTAGCAGGTTTCTCGGTTTCTCTAGCTAAGGGGGAGAATCTATTAGAAACATGAATAGGTTGGTGGTTAGCAGTGGGCTTCCTTCGTTTGGATTTAGATCCAGGCGAAACAGGCCCAACGGGCTGCTTTCGCTTGGGTCTGGCTCCCCTAACAGTCACCCAAGGACTATCCCCTTGCTGCGAGGGGGCTGTCATGGTTGCGCTAACTGTGCAGTCAGCTGGTGCATCCACACAATTTACCAAGGGTTCTGCCACTAGCTGTTTGCTAATCTGATCCAGTGTGTGGATGCGATTCTCTAGTTCACCTATCCTCGCCTCCAAGTTAGCTATTAGTCTGCATTTTTTACAAGTAGCATGTCCACTAAAGGAGGCTGAAGAGTTAGCTAGCATGTGACACGCCGGGCAACGGAGAGAATCGGAAATAGGAGAGGCAGGGGCAGCAGAGGACCCTGCCATCATCCTTAAAATAGATTAGACAAGTGAATTATATTAGACAAGTGAATTGGCTACATGAGTGGTTAAGAGTGGAGTTTTTACGTAAATAAAACCCTAGGTGTAGTCTAATTAAGTGGATTACGTGGAAAGAAAAACAGGAGCGAGCTAGCGTGAGAGCAGCCACTCTGACACTACAAACAGGAAATGACGTAAATTTGCTTACCGTAATACCGCATAGTCCACTCCAGTTCTTGTAAACGGAGGCTCATCTGGGACAAGACGATCTCTCGGCAAGTCGGCCATCTGCTGCTTGCCTACGGCACCATGAAGACGTCGACACACCACACATTTCGACAGGACTTTTCTGATGACTGAGTGAGAGTTGGGAACCCAATATCTCTGGCATAGGTGGGACAATACGTGGTTGCCAATGGCCAATCTCCTTGTGAATAGCTTCGATGATAAGCTCAGTCACCCTTAAGTCCTTGGTGAGGATGGTGGGATGTTTACCTTCTTCTGGCATGGCTGCACGGCTCAATCTTCCCCCAACTTTAAGAATGCCATCTTGCAGGAATGGGTTTAGTTTAAAGATGTGACTCGTTTTGTCAATGTCCTTTCCTTTTTGTAGAGCTCTGATTTCGTCCGAGAATTTTTCCTTTTGGCAGTGACGAATAATTTCCAGCTCTGCCTCCTGAAGATCTGTCACGGTGAGAGATGGCTTGTTTTGGATCTTTGTTTGGCTTCTGGTGACTCTTCTTCTGGTCTGCAGGGATTTTGTGTCTTTGTTCGGCATAGCCTTGTTTACACCGGCTGACTGTCGCAAGAAGTTCCTCACCCTCACGATCCAAGCCACCGCCCTCTTCAGCTTGGAGCTGATGGAGCTGACTGTCGAGAGAATGTTTCGTCTGGTAGGTGGTCTGTCTTGGATGATGATCTTGAACTTGAATTGGTCCGTCTGGACACACCATTGGACCCCCAGCACTCTCTCAATAGGAAGACGATCTCGATCCAGGTCCAGTTCCGACGCCTCCTTTGCCCTCTCCACCTCAGGTATGGCTGTCAGCACCGCTCGACTATTGCTGATCCACTTCATCAGCTTGAAGCCTCCCCTCAGACAGATGGCTTTGAGGTCCTTGAACAGTCTTACAGCCTCCTCCTCCGTTTCAACAGACTTTAGGCAGTCATCTACATAAAAGTTCTGCAACACTGTATCTACTGCAGTGGAATCAAACTGGTCTCTGTTGTCTTCTGCGGAGTGCCTGAGGGCATAGCACAGCTTGGAGAAGATGTGGCACCAAATATATGGCTTCCACATCGGCCATCAGAGCCACTGGTGCTTGGCGGAACCGGAGGATGACGCCAATCAAACTGCTGTTGAGATCTGGCCCCTGCAGTAACTGTTTGTTCAGAGAGGTCCCTTGATAGGAGGCACCACAGTCGAATACCACCCAAATCTTGTTTTTCTTGGGGTGGTACACGCCATGATGTGGGACGTACCACACTTTCCCATCATCCCAAGCAAGGTCTTCTGATGGAACTTTTACTGCATTGCCTTTACTTATAATGTCTGCCATAAATCTGATGTAATCTTCATGGAAAGATGGGTTCTTGAGTAGCTTTCTTCTGATGTTTAGAGCTCGCTGTTCAGCTAGAGTACGGTTGTTTGGCATGTAGACTTTACTGTTCTTCAGACGAATGCAGTAATGTCCCTCCATCATCTGGGTTGACTGTGTGATACTCTCCATAAACTGAAGGTCCTCTCTTGACATCTTTAACTCTTCCTCTTGTTTACTTTCTGGGAAGTCGTACTTGAACTGTTGGTGCCACAGATCGTCCAGCTTGGCTACATATATTCTGCTTGATGAAACCGCCACTGTAGTCTTGCTCTTTGTTAGGGTGCCACCCTCTCGCAGTGGTCCATTAATCGTCCAGCCCAGAAGAGTTCTTACTGCGTACGGCCCATCCTCAACCTCCTGATGACTTCTTCAGGCTCCATGGCCTTTGGAACGTTCGTGCCAATCAACAGCTCGATGCCCGCATCCAGATGAGGAATTTTCAGCCCTTTCAGATGTGGCCATCTGTCAACGTCGGCCTGCTTGGGGATGTTGTTTGGATGTGCCGGTATAGTCTTTTGGGTGAATACTTCTGGCAGCTGGATGAGGTTGCAGTCGTTCACACAGCTCACCTCCAGCCCGGTCACCTCATGTGTTGGAACAGCTCTCTTACTCCCCATTGTTGTGAGGAGAATGTCCATCCTTCTTCCTTGTAGCTTTAGGTTATTCATAAGTCTCTCTGAGCAGAAGGTGGCTGTACTACCTGGGTCGAGGAAGGCATAGGCTTTGACAACTTTAGTTCCTTTGGCAGCCTTCACTTGGACTGGCACAATAAGAAGGATAATGTCCGCACCTCCGGCCCCAGTACAGTCAGACAGCTCACTTGTCGTTCCCACAAAACCACTTGTCACCGGTTGCTTTGTAAAATCTTTTGTTGTTGGCCGATCGCAGGTCTTCAAGTGAAGAACGGTAGGATGAGTCTTCGAGCATATCTCACAGCTCAGTTTCTCGCCACATTGCCAGCTTGTATGCCCAGATTTTAAACAACTGAAGCATAGTCCATTGTTATGAAGAAAGTCTATCTTAATCTTATTTAGCATTCGTCTCATCTTTTTACACTCTGTCATGCTGTGGTTTTAAAAACAACTGAAGCATCACTGTCCATTGTTTTCTGGGGCCTCCTTTAACATCAGGAAGAAAGGAAGTTCTTTCAGCTCACCAAACAATGGATGCAGTGCCACCTTTGCTTGAGTAGTGATGAAGTGAACAAGGTCCTTAAACTTTGGTCTTCGCCCTTGCTTCTCCTGGATGTCATATGCCATACTCCGCCACTCCGCTCTCTCTCAGTTTGTAAGGAAGCTTGTAAATGATGGCTTTCATGTTGGCCACATTATTCATCTCCTCCATGAACTCCATCTCTGTCACGGCGTTGTTGCAGCTTGCCAGGAACAAGGCGAAAGCGTTCAGGGCCTCACCGTCATCTGGCCTGATTGTTGCAGGCCAACTCAAAGCCTTGTTAATATATGCTACCGCCACGCTGTAGTCGTTTCCAAAGTGCTCTTTGAGGAGACTCATGGCCGTTTGATACCCCAACGCTGGATCCATGTGCAGGCAGCTTCGTATTAGTTCTTTAGGCTGTCCGCTAGTGTGCTGCTCCAAGAAGTACAGCCGATCCGCATTGCTGTCGGTCTTGTTCTCCACACCATGCTCAAAGGCTCTAATGAAAAGTCTATAGTCCAAAGGATGTCCCTTGAATATTGGGATGCTTTGTGGCGGTAGCATAGTAAGTCTTTGTTGCTTCACCAGAAACTCTGTAATGTCATTTTGGCGCTTAAGTACATTGAACAACGTTTCTGAACCACTCATCTCTGCCTGGAGCTGATGGGTGGCGACTGGCGGCTGCTGGAGCTGATGGGCGGCGACTGGCAGCTGCTGGAGCTGATGGGCGGCGACTGTTGGCAGCTGGTTTTATTTTCCTGTTGTGCTTTTTTTGTGTGTCTTGATTCATTTTGTCTTATATTATCTATTTATTTATCTGTTTTTTTTTTGTTTTTTTTTTAAGCACTTTGGTCAACCACAGGTTGTTTTAAATTGTGCTATATAAATAAACTTGACTATGACTATGACTATCTTGTAGAATTTTGGGGTATTCACATTGTATTCCGATGTGTTCATACTGTATGTTACGCCTGTGTGTGGTATATAATGGGGAGATGTCCATACCATTGTATACTACCTTGTTTTGACCAAAAGCTTGACCAAATGTGGACACGAGTCAGGGAGGCTTAGGCCTATGTCACAAGCACGTAGGATTTACCATCGAGAGTCATACTGCCATGTAGGTCGGAGACATTTCTGAGGCCTCAGCCATAACATGAGCCGAATAAGATATCATCTTGTTGTAGTCCGGGGTCAATATTTTTCCATCTGGTCATAGCCGGTTTTGTGCAATGGTTGGTACCTGCCACGTTGCCATGATTTCAATTTGTATGTTTTAGTATAACAGGCTTTGTCTCAGGTTTTGACTTTGAGACAGATCGAGGAAGCGATGCTCTAATAACAACCCTGACAAGCCTGTTTTCTGTTATTCATTGTTTTACCATCTACAATAAATTAATCTAATCACCGATCTTGATCCAACCATCAAGCCTTATTGAGACCATCTTCAATACCGACATTAGTACTAAAACACAATGCAACATTTTCCTATAGGGAAACCAGAAAATCCAACAATCTTTTACTAATTAACTTTGGCCTCACTCTGCCAACGTGCATCAGATGTGCATCTGACTTTGCTCTGGCCACAGTGCGCTTGCACTGGCAAGTAACTAAGCTTTCAAGCGAGGAAAATGTTGTGCCTATGGATTGTGTTGCAAATCTGATACCCGGTCAAAGAATATAGAAGTAACAAGAGGCGAACAAATAGCAACAAATGTGTCCATGACCAAGCTGCGCCTCCACCATCTTGGACTGAACCGCCATCTTGGACTGAACGCAACACAACTATCAGAGAACTTAATGATACCGGTCCAGATTAAAAAAGTGTCTTTACTGTTTTAAAACCAAATTCTCTCTAACATTTTCTCATACCCTTAACTGACATAATCAGTGTTGAAAATTGTAAAATATGATGAGTATACAAGAATTTTACAGTTAAGAAAATGGATGGTATGGATGTCTCAGAGGAATAAAGCTGGTATGTAAGATTAGCCTATGTACCTTTTCATCCAACGCATGTCCCTCATCATGAAATTATTGAATTATCGTTTTGCCACATGCTGATAGCCTAAACAAACAGACTTCTACAAACTCCTTGAATCTGTCTGTTGTAAAAGCAATGTATGCCTAGAGAAAGAATGCATCATATGGGTGATTTTAATACAAATGTATTATTGTATAGCCTGAAAGAGTCTCTATCTTGTCTCTGCATTGTGTCTGGTTTACAGCAATTAATTACAGAGCCTAGTAGGTTGTCTATGTGGCAAGTGGTATATTTTTTAGGGGGCTTTAGGCCCCGATAGAATAGCTGACTACACCACGATGGGACTTGCACTCAAAGATATAATTCAGATATCAGTATCCTTAAACCAGTAAGGCACTCGGGTTTGTAGAACTGACAGACATGGTTCCATAAAAAATATTTATTTTCACACTGTAGATTGTACACATAAAACAGAAAAGGGGCAGGGTTGAGGCTTACCGGGATTGGGATGGCAGTGGCTAATGAATGAGTATCCAAAGGAGGCACCCCAATCACATGTGCTTGGTCACACCCACACACAAGCAAGGCAATGATAACACTCAGTGAGAGACAAATGTCAGCACATAAAGATGGGTACCCTTCACCAAAGGATACTGCTCCCACTTTCAGCTCTCAGCACCTAAAAAGAGGGGGACGGACAAGGGTAAGCCTACAGACAGCACACACTCACACATATACAAAATGTAACAAAGTAAATCACAAACAAACAACAAAAGAAACAAACAAACTGCCACACTAAGTATCCACAGCTTCATAGCCTCCTCTTAGTGAGGACAAAACAAATTAACAAAAATTGAGTGCAAACAGAATGACAATCACAAAACAAAGAGGTCAACACTTTGGCGATCAGCAGCAGGGAAAAAGGCCAAAGAAGTTTGAGAAAGGCAGAATTGTAGGCGACAAAGCAGCAAGGAGGCGTCGTATGATCATTTAAATGAGTTTTATGACAAGGTCGGTGAGGATGGGGGAAATCTTATGGTTCTGTGCAAACTTTGCCCTCAGGCTTTCAAAAAGAAAATCCGCATTTCAGTCACATCCATAGCAAACCTGAAACGGCACATTGAACTGAAGCACCCGGCTAGCCTTTCAGGGTATGTGCAATCCAATAAAAAATCAAAAGACAGTAAAGACAGATCCTTGACCCTAATCCCTTTAACTGCGTTCTATATGGGCTCTGGTAATAATTTGGAAAAATAATAGTTCGCAGCAACATATGAAAAAAATAACTATGAACTAAATTTTGAATATTGAACTATGAACTGAACTAGTTCATTTTAAAATGTGTGAACTGAACTTTGAACTAGTTCACGTAGAAAGTGAACTTCCCCAACACTGGCCATTTACATCGAATTATATAATGTTTCTATAGTTCAAAATGTTATTTCACTCTGTTTTTACGTGGTTAAAGCCACCGCACATCCAAATAGGTGCCCTTCATGACCCACAGGCAGTTCTTCTCCATACAGTAGGTTAACATAGCAAAACTGATAGCCCCTATTTGCATCTTTCTAAAACTGCTTTTCCATGTCTCAGCTGTATAAAATATAGTATAAAAACAGATGTGTGTGGATTGACTTAGAATAAATGGGGTTTACTGCCTTCAACTCCAACTTATATTTTACTGTACACCCTACTCTAGAAACATGGGTGTCATCTTTGCTTTAACAATCAAATTGCTGCTTTGGTCAAGAACAGCTTTTTACCAGCTCAGTCATCACTAAAATGAAACCCTTTCTGTCATTTAACAACCTGGAGAAAGTAATTCACGATTTTATTATATCAAGGCTGGATTACTGTAACTCAGTCTACCTGGGACTCCCTTAATCACTGACCTCTCGCCTCCAGCTGGTACAGAATGCGGCAGCAAACCTGCTGACTGGATCCAAAAATTATCACCCCCATCCTAGCCTCTCTCCACTGCTGGTTGTCTACCCAACACAGAATGGCCTGGCCCCATCCTACATTGCAGATTTAATTTACTGTATCACCACTCAGCTCCCAGGTCCCTTAGATCCTGCTGTAGCATGGGTCTACCTGCATGTTCCACGTACCAGACTCAGGCAGAGAGACGATAGAGCTTTTGCTGTGGTTACGCCACGCTTATGGAATCAGCTGCCACCTTCCATCATAGACGCTCCCTCCATCATTAGTTAAATCTAGGCTCAAAACTCACCTCTTCTCCCTGGCTTTTCCTGCCCTTTTATGATTGTTATTTCTGTGCTCATGTATCGTCCTTTAACGTCTGTAACTTAGCTACAAAAGCGAGGGAAAAGTGGTAGTGGCCTAGGCTATCACGCAAACACAGGGGAGAAGTGCTAATAGCGATTAGGTGCTCCACCATATATGAAAACAGTGCACATCTGTTTTGCGGTGAAAAAATTAAATCCAAATTCCGGTTAAATGCATCAATAGGCCTTTATCACGGCAGCCCACGGGCAGCTGAAGCAGGGCTGTTCAATTTCCTGTTGGCAGGCAAACCACAGGTGTTCCTAAAAACATTAACGAGGCCTCTGGTTGAAGTAACTGTGGCCGAATCTGACACTTAATTAGAAACACCTGTGCTCACACAGTAACAGGGCTGTTCACTTCCTACTTCGGCTGCCGTGATAAAGGCCAATTAGGCTATAGAAACTTTCAGAGACGGCTGATTCAGTATTCAGAGCATCCGTTTGTTCACTTTCACGACATCCACTTCTCAATCTGCTAGACTATACTAGGGTATTTGAAGGCATAGCCCTAGTCTACGTGCAGTAAATAGTTCGAGGAGTAGAACTACTAGGGCTACTGTATGTCGCTTGTTGACATCTTATTATGAAGCCTATGATCGCTAAACTTTGATTATTTTTAATGTCGCAATCGGTTATCTCCGTTCAGCAGTGCTTGTGGTTCAGCTGCGGGCACGCAATTAGCGGCAGTGACGGGCGGTGATGAGCGATGTTTACGTAGCCTAATGAAGTGACAGCTTAGTAAATTCCACGCAGTAGGCCAATGGCAAAGCACAGCGTTTGCTGCATAGAAAAACTAAGCCTATTAGCGCTTTGTTTGTAGCCCTACATCCAGCCCTGAGTGTTGGCCTGGTTGCTAGCTTCTTCAAACTTTGCAAACTCAGCTAGGTGTTGTTACAATTGCGGCGCACGAGTGCATTTGACCGGCATAAAATCGGCATGTCTCAGACTTACCGGCCGGTCGCCCGTCATGGCCGATCACGTGAAAATCGGCCGATTCCGGTCACCAGCCGATCTATCGGTGCATTTCTAATGTCTGGTCAAAGAAAGCATCCGAGTGGGGCTAAAAAAAGAAAGTGAAAGGATCTAAAGGATGTAAGAAGATTATAATTACTAAAGAAGACACCAAAATTAACAAATATGTGGAGTGCTTCCACGAATCCACAAACTAGCCAGCCTGCTGAGGATGCCCCCCCCCACCATGACTAGCCAGACTTTGCAGACACAACTGATGCTGATCGAGAAGTGGAAGAGCCAGGTACCAGTTCACAATCACAAGGTTGCATATTGGTTCTGTTGCTTTGGACATCAAAGCGCTGATGTGTTAGTGCATGTGCCTTCGAGTGTTCGTGTGCGTGTCATGTGCGTCTAGGCCAGAGTTTCTCAAACTATGGGCCGCGGAGCCGCAGTGTGAAATTATGCCCGGTGCTTCGTCTGATAATTTGCTGTGCAAATTGATCAAAGAACTGCGGATCGACATAAAAAGAAAACAAACGTTTTTGCAATCAGGAGGAAATACTTGCTAATTTGGTGTCATCAAACATAGAGGCATGCAATTAAGTGGTGGTATGAGCATTCATTCAATGCATGCGTGTGCGCGTCTGCGCGAGAGAAACTGAAACCACTTGATAACGTTGGTAGCAAAGCTCTGCTTCAACCTGTTGGAAAGATATTTAATTATGTAACTAATGACATTTAATAGAACGATGTGGATTCTTGCAACTTCCATAAAAACAGAGCAGAGACTATTTAATACACTATCTAGCATTGAGTATAGTATAGGGCAATTCCACAGAAAATTGACTTTTTGTCACATCCATTTCCATTTCCTTTGCAGTGAAATGCCTTGGGATTTGTATGATGTGAATGATAACATTCATTTTTTGTGCATTTTTTCTCATGTATATTCTTCAGCCAAAAATAGCAAATGCTCAAATTTCATGAAATCATTCACATCATACCATACCATCACAATTTATTGGCGTTATGGATGTTACAAAAAACATAATTTTCCATGGAATTGCCCTATAGTCAAATTTGAATATAACGTGGCCAAAAGCTATTAATTAGTCTTCCTGTTAAATATCTCCAGATCAGTGATTTATGCCTATGCTCCTCCATTTACCATATACAAAAGCTGGTATTGTGTTTCCTGAATCCTTAAATTCAGGCATTCGAATGAAATGTCATTGAAAAGCATGTCAGTATTTTTCTTTTTGCCAACCAGTGTATGATGCTTGCATAAGGGAAACAACCCAAAACAATGGCACCCATATAATTGCTGTTGTTTTGAGAAGTATTTCTCATGCAAGCATCATACTTCAACATACTACAATTATGTTTTACATCAGTAAAGCAGTCCTCTGATGTGCATGTTTTCACAAACTTTTTGTGAACAAATGTTAGCACAAACTGTTTGAAGTGCATGCATAACAATATAGCATAACAATAATAATTGTGATAATAATAATCATAATGATAATTTGAAGGTCTGCCATGACCGGGCCTCAGATCAAAGAAGTTTGAGAAAGGTTGGTCTAGGGCCTCCTCCTGGCACATAGCCCCGGGCCTAACAACTCTTTAATATGGCACTGCTCGTGGTGTGAGCTGTATTGGAGCGAAATTAGAGCGGAACAGAGCAACCACTCCAGCTTCTAAATGAAAAAGCGCTTCGCGCTCCAACAAAATTCCATCCGGTCTGGTCCTCGCGCTCCGCTCACTAGCTCTGATACACTACGGCACTCTATATATCTACGGCACTTAAGTCAGTGTAAACTGTATTTTAAATGTGCTTTATAAATAAATTGTACTTACTTGCTTTGGATTGGAAGTGCAGATATTTTTATCAATGTCTGTCTTATTTTTTAACCTTTTACCTTTTTACTACAGTGCATACCTGATTGATAAAACAGATGCGGGTGGTCTAGAACATGGCACCATGTCCATCGATATGCAAATTAAGGTGACACATCGACTGAACCAGGGGTTCATTATCCTCTGGTGGCCCCCAGTGGCTACTCACAGCTAACTGAAATGGACAGAGCCAGGGCCATGCCAGGGGCGTAGCACAAGATCCTGGGCCCTGTGCATGGGCCCCCAAGATCCTGGGTCCTCATGCATATATTCCAGACTTTTCAAGGGGCCTCTCCCCCCTTGGGGCCCTGGTAATCAGTCCCACTTTTACCCCCAGTTTGACGCCCCTGGGCCATGCACAACCTATATCAAAATTCAAAATAGACAACATATAGGAAAATTTAATTCCTAGGTAAATCAGTAATTTCCAGAACTAGTACTCATTTGCATATTTAGTGATGTCATACCTATAAATACACATGTATTACAAATACAAATATAATATGTTTGATGGATGACCCATTATATGGCAAGGTCACAAGCCATAGCCTACTTGATCCTATTTTTCTGGTGGGTCTATTTCCCATCATCATGTTATATCTTGCAATTATGACCAGCAGGTTGTCAGAACAGCTGCTGGTAGATTGGAGAAAGGATAACTAACAGCAACTGAAATGCGTTATTACCCCCCAAAGCAGCTCATACTGCAAATGTTTCCCATCACTAATGCATGGTCAACAAGCAACTATGTGTCAGCATATGGACCATTATCCATTGCCTCTAAGGAAATCCTTCCAAACACCAGCATTTGAGAACATTATGAAAGTGTTATTCACAAGTGTATATTTAGTGGATATAATGTTTTTTTTTACTTTTTAAATAGAACACATATGTCAAAGACAAATCATTTCAAATCAAAGACACTGTGCTGTAAGTGTCACTAGATGACTTTTGGTTTGCTCTTCAGTACACCAGATAATTTCATCAGGGCTTTTTGCTTTACAGATTAGTAATATGACAGATTAAATATGGATTAAAAGCGATACTGATGACGGGGATCAAATTACTGCACTACTGGAATTCTGGTCCGACATAAACTGAGCTTTTGTCACTTAAATAATTTATCACCATCTGAGCATGTTTTTCCACTGGCTCATGACCCATTTATGATAATTCCTCTCATCCAATATGCACATTATAGAATCTCTCTCATTGCAGATAATTTCAAGCATGAACCACCAAATCAGTGTGCTTTGCTTAATGACACTTCAGTTCTTTGAATTGTGTTTAAACATCTTTCCTTTTTAGATATATGCAATGCAATTACAGTAAAAATGGTATTGCAGTGGACGATGGGTAATGGTATTGCAGTGAGCGTGAATTGGTTACTCGTGCTGAAATATAGGCCCACATGTAGGCATACGAAAGGAGCACTCCAACAATGTTCACTTTGAAGCTTTAATGCTGGCTACTACAAAAAGGGATGGTTGTACTCTTGCTTTCCATCCATGTCTGTTCACTACTCTCTCCTGCTGTTCTACCTCCATGCAACAATATCTCCTGCTTCAATAGGCCTTAAGCATTCTTTCTATTCCATTGTACCAAACAACACAAAGAATAGAGAGTGTAGTTTTGAAAGAATTTTGAATGGACTGATAGAAAGGCTTGCCTGCATGTCGTGGACCTGCATTACCATAGGCTAGCTTTACTGGCCTTTAACCACAAGAGCTCCAAACACATTGTGCAAGGTTAAGTAAATTATAGAATTATGATGACTCAAAAGGTTTAAACAGGAACAAACATGTTAATTACATCTCATTGACATAGCCTCTGTATGCCGTGTGAGATAGAATACCAATGTCATGATGATGAGCCATTCACAATGGGAAATACTGGCTTTTGCTTGGGCTGCTGCCAATAATTTGAACTATTTTGCACCTCTCACGGAGACATTTTTTTCTGGAGACAAATTTGTTTGTAGTTTAGAATGTGAAGAATAGTAGCCTACTTTCAAATGACACCAAAATATTTAGTGAAGTTAAGAAGTGAAGAAATAAACAATTACAAAATGGATAAAATAACGGAAGAATAGGCTACCCTACTTTCAAATGACACCAAAATAACTAGTGAAGTTAAGAAGTGAAGAAATAAATAATTACAAAATAGATAAAATAAAATAAGAACAGATAGTAAATAAAGCTGTATGATTTAAAAATAAATAGAACATATGAAAATGACTGAAGTTAAAAACTTTAGGTACGGAAGGAAGAAGACATGAATCTATTCGATTCTTCTTCACTGACTTCTCTTTACCTCTTTCTTACCATCTATTCTCCCTCTGCCAGAAAGCTGGGAACTCTTCCACATGTTGCCTGTCTGGGTTGTAGATGGGCAACAAGGGGGTGGAGCAAGCATAAATGGATAAAAGGTTCATTATTCTCTTCGCTCCACAGGACTTTCCTCTTTATGTCAGTAAGAAAAGAGGTTTCTAAAGCAACGAGGTAAAGTCTCTTCATGCCGTGTGAACTGACAGCTTGTTTGGACATTTGTTCCTGAAAGTGGTTAGGTCAGTGTGTGAGAGAGCAGAACTAAAAGAAAAAAGATAGAGAGACAGCAGAGGGACTAGATTCGGGTTGGGATTGGTCTGATGGAGTTCCTAATCAAATCCAGTTATCTCTCTACCCTTTTTACCATATTTGACAGTTATTGAGTGAGAAATGGGTGAATGTGCAATTTAGCATGTGACGTATGGACAAGCAAGTTATAGAAATTATTGTGGGCACTAGTGCATAGCCTCTCATTGAACTTGGCTCTCAAGTGATATACTGTGTTTCTTGATAACAGGAGATGCTGAGACTCAGTTTGAAACAACTTTTTGGGTGGAGGATAAACAAACAAAAATCAGAATAAACTGTTGAAAACACTGTATAACTGCTGTATAAACAGGCAATATGGCACTCTTGATTGTGCATTTGGTAAAGGATACATGCTGTAGGCCGAATGACAACAGTGTGCATATCCTCAACAACCCCACAATCATGAATGCCATATTGCTGAAGTATTTTGTGAGGCTGACTTTGGGTTGTCTGTAGGGACCTTCTCCACAGTATCACATAATTGTGATAATATTTCAAGCCCTGGCTTAAGGTAGTGATTTACACATAGCTAGCTTGCCCAAAGGCTATTGCTATATGCTATTTCAATGTAAATCCATATTCTGGTCTTACTCAAAACAACTTTGATTAACATTGTTTTGGTCCCGAACGAAAGCTTACACTGGTTATCATCCAAAAATAGACCCTAGGTTGTTCTTAGACCGGAGTTGTCCTTTATCTTACAGTCCTGCAAGACCACTCAGATCCCCAGGCTCTGGCCTCCTAGCTGTTCCAAAGTTGAGAATCAAGGTACAAGGGGTTAGGCAGCGCTTAGTAACAGTGCCCCTGGCTTTTGGAACAGTCCGAGTTGAGAATCACAAGCATTTTAGACCTATTTTTCTTTTTACTAGTTCTTTTCATCTGTAGGCTGAGAGAAAGTGGAATAGAACATTATGTCCAATATTCCAATATGTGGTTTAATGTTCTGCATTTCTCATTAGTGGGTCACTTTGATACTAAAAGTATGATTCTATGTAATGACTGTATGATATCTGTACTGTCCCTGTGTATATCTGTGTGTGTATTTAGAGATAAGCGGGAATATTATGATTCAGTGTAGTCCACGTGAGATGGGATGACCAATGCCATCTCCCATCAGCCTGGAAGGATACTTAAACCCTAACTATTTCCTTGTCTAGTTAGAGCAGCTGATGGATCTTTAGGTGAAGTCATGCTGTCTCTCCCTTGATGCGCATCATTGTAAATGTACTCTGTTCCTGATTTTTCATACTATTGGTCTGACTGGGTCTCTATTAAATCTATGGTATCAAAATTACCATCAAGGCCTACCTTTTTTTACCATATTATGTTACCTTTATTTATTTTTGTTTTATGGTGTATTATTTCTACTCTATCTATTCTTTTCTTTTATATTTATTTCATTGTCCTTTGTTATGATCTATATGTTTTACCATAATTATTCCCTTAGCCTTTTAGCCTGATCTATTTATTTCATGGTTATTTTACTATGTTTCATCATATTTATATCTTGTCATTAATATTGCATTTATGTATTTCATAATACTTTTTACTCATTTAGTTTATTTGATTATTATGTTTTTATACCATAAGTCATGGTCCCTCCATTTAGAAAGCACCTTGTATCTACATTGCATGAAAGGTGCTATACAAATAAAACATGATTTTAATAATAGCCTGCAAGCACTGGCAAACTGGGTCAGACTGAATTACTATTTGCATGCATTCTCCAGATTCGTATGCAGCTCAGCCAATCATAATCAAACTATCAGTTACAGTATAATAGTATTTTGAAACTGTTTCTCTTTTATGTTGAGTAAAGTGTATCTTGATCCAATTTAAATATCTAACCAGTCATGATGGCACCACAAATGACAGGCTAAATACAAGTTCATGTTTTGGCTTCCCCAATTTTGAAAGTCAGGTGTCGCTACTGAACTCATCCCTGCCATATTGCACTTTAGGTATGTACATGTAAGCCTATGTTTGTCTGTAACTTATTTTGACTGCTTTGGCAAAAGTAGGCTATGGGTGGTGTCTGATTAATAAAGTAAGAACATAATGTGTCAAGCTATTTATTTGTGCAGCACTTTGCAAAATATAAAACTTGTTTTTCGACTGAACTTGGTAGCTCCACCTATTTCTCTGGTCACGGGCTGCCAGGCCTTTATGCAGCATTCTCTTTTCTCATACAAAACCTTTTCAGACAGCTGCAGTTCAATCCTTGAAGCACAGCTGCAAGGATTCTCACAAGGAACAAAGTAATCTTTTTAACACATTCTGAGATCCGCATAGTCTTTCCCAGTCTACTGCAGATTTTTAAAATAGAACTGCTTGCAGGTGAATCTGAACATGTTAGGACATTCTTACCACAACAACACAGTAGCCCAATCTCCTGCTTATAGCCTCACCTTAAACCTTCACTTTACATTTAGTCAGAACATTTAAACTTCAATCAATTGTTATGACTTGACTGCTTTTAGGCTATTTAAACATATGCATTCAAATTATATTTATTTATTTGGCAAACATTGTTATCCAAAGCAGTGTGTGTGTGTGTGTGTGTGTGTGTGTGTGTGTGTGTGTGTGTGTGTGTGTGAGTGGCTTGCGTATTTCCGTCAATGATAGATTATTTCAAGGGCCAGAGGTCCGAGATCAGGCTACAATTAACACGCCTATCCTACCCTGCTCTCCTTGTCACACCACCACACATCTCGTCAACTCAGCACTGAAAGAGCAAGAAGTTCGATTCTCGGCCAAACCGCATAATTCAACGTTCCACGTTAACCGCGCACTTCAGAACAGATTATTCTTAGAGTGAATCAGTCGACGAGGGGAAAAAATACGAACAGTAGACCGAGGAGAGAGGGGGGATTTCATGGCCATTTTCGCATCTGGTGCAGAAATAGTAGGGTTTTCCGCACTGTAACGCATTGCAGGATGGAGGACTGAAGTGGGAACAATCAGGAGGTATTCTCCGAATAGTTGACAAACCCTACAGCCTGAGAGTGAACTGTTCGAGGAATATAGCCTATTAGAAAATTATAATCGATCGCAATGGCCTGAAAAGTTATAATAGACGTACAAGAAAGCATTAATGGTAGCCCGATGCTAAGAGTTCGTGAATGCCATAGACTGATCATTGCCAGCACCCCACTTGCACTTGCCGCTCGGACAGTCTCTGAATTTCAACGGAGCATACATTTCATTGCTGATTAAGCGGAGTGGAAATAATGAGATTCGGTCTAATTATTTGCCTCTTTGGAACAGGTAAGATACATTCTAGTTAGCTAGTTAGGCTATGATGTTAATATCGCAATAAAAAGCGTAATATCATTGACTGCTCTATGGATTGCGGTAGGCATATCAACATCAACATTTGTTGTGGTGTGGATATCTATAAAAGACGATAGCGCATAGGCCTTTTGTGTGTTCGTAACTTAGAGGGATGTGAACAATAACATGTAAAGCTTGTATTTTGAGTTTCCTTGAAGTTTGCTCTGCCACAGCCTGCTCACGAGGACACGGGCAGCCTACGACCTCGCGATTGGTCCCGGTACGGACCGGTAGGATATTTCTATTCTGGTCGCGTTTGTCCAAGGCTATTGAAAACAATGAAGAGAGATCCATGCAAAAGACGCGCTCCTGTTTCATTAGCTGATATCCCTCCTTTTTAGTAAACACTGCCTCCTGACCTAAATTAAGATTTATCTTAATTCTTAGAGAATAACAACACTGATTACTAATGGTGCATATATATCATTTTTTCCTTAGACCTTATTGTGATTAATTGTAGGCCCAGATTGCGTGAATACAATTAAACCCCCTGCAACAATAAATCAAATAAGGATAATGCAGGCTACAAAAATATTATGTGTAGACTGTTGACTCTTCACATTACAATAGGACAGGCCTACTTGGTGTAAGCTTTTTTTTATCACCTTTTCAGCGCTGTCATGCAGTTTTTTTTGTTTTGTTTGTTTCACTGGTGTGGACCACCCTGTTCAGGCCGACACAAGTACTGGCGAACATATCATTATTGATAATAAGGGTCTGTGGATATTAAAAAAAAAATGGAGTTTTACCATTGAGTTTGACATTAAGAATTGCTCTTTTGGGTGAGACATGAATAGCCTAGTAGAGCGAGATGGAGCTGCCTCATAATTATATTATGTTTTTATTGATTCAGTTTTTATTTCTTTTTTTATTAGCTTAATGTGATAAGTTTATTATGAATGCTGTAGCAGCTGATGTGCTAGAAGGTGGGATAGCCTATACTGCACCTGGTCATTTCACACACAAAATTCTGCCTTGATGTATTTATTTTCTCTGTCATTGGTTATCTAGCATTGTAGGTAGGATGTGTGCTGCATTCTTATTATATGTATGTATGTATGTATGTATGTATCATGGGCGTAGGTTTAGGGTGGGACGCTAAGGACTAGTCCCAATCAATATTTTAAGATGACAAAATTGTCCCCACCAATATTTTAGCGAACTCCTCTGTGCTTTTTGGACCTTTCCGACGGCCAGGACGTCAGTAAAATTTGATTGGCTGAAACCGAAGGGGGGTATCTGACACGCACAACAGCGTGTCAGATAATCTAGGTCTACTTCACTTTGTGGTGACACTGCCAGAAAAGCGAGAGAGTGTGTTATCGGAGATGTCTACCAATACATAGCCTAACCCAAAAAAAGCCAGTTTAAAACATTTTAATATTCCCTTTGCTCTTAAGCATGCACATTTTGCCCCCTTTCGTGCTTTGTAGATCAGCTGTGCAAAGAAGATAAGGCACATTCGAAGCTTTTTGTCTAAGTAGGCAAAATAACTAGACATAGGCCTACAAACTGGCAACTGGTGACCAGGCTTTTAAATGCAGATTTTACTGTGCTGTTAGCTGTTAGGTTAGGATATTACCCAGGATATTGTCACAGCTAAACCTAGTTTCTGTAATCTTTCAAGCAAAGTTAGGAGTCATGTTGAATAAGGGTGTGCCGCACAGACAGTGGCACAGACAGTCGCATAGCATCAAATAGAAGAGACCATCACTAACTGTTACAGTAATTGGGCTACCAATCTTGCAGTCTCAATAAACAATGGATCCGAGACATTTTCCTTATCCTATATTCTGTTTATGTAGGCTAATGTATTTGTGAATAGCCTGCACAACGCAAAGAAATAAAATATAAACTATGGTGCATTTCCATACTCATATAAATGAACATTGCAGATACATCTCTTCTATGATCTCATCCCAGAAAGATTTTCTTTGTCTTGTTAGTTTTTTGAACATTTATTTTATCTAATGACATAGCAAACAATGAATTGAATCCACATATCCTTGCACTTGCAAAAACGATTTTCCACAAGCCTAAAACTGTGAGACTGAAAGCTAATTGCGTTCACGTTCTTCTTAAAGTGACAGACGCTCAATTATGATTTTGATGATATTAAAGACAAGTAAAGCCTTATAATTTAAATATCAATATGAAGTATTCCAATTACTAAATATGTTTAGCTATTAGTAATTATGCAGATCATAAAATACTATAAATAATTAACAATATAAAGTTTATGAATTAAAAAAATATTAAATAGAAACATATGACAACCATCACTTTGTGTGTGTGTGTGTGTGTGTGTGTGTGTGTGTGTGTGTGTGTGTGTGTGTGTGTGTGTGGAGGGTCAATCGAATTCTATGATTGCCACTGATGTGAATGATCACACAAACCAAATCAAATTTTGAAAAATCGCAAAAGAATTGAAATCGAACATGTTGTAGATTTTTATTTACATAATTACAATGCATGAAAATGCACTGTTCCGCTATCCGAAGTCTTCTTCTTCTCAACTATGACTCCCGCCAACTGTTTCCTCTGCCCACATCTAAATAAAAGTTTGTTTTGCATTTTATGTTCATATATGTTTTGCATTTTCATGCACTGGTAAATTCCTCGAAATTACATTTTCTAGTTACTAGGTTGTTGCCTTTTCTATCCAGAAGGTGGCAGTTCAGGATAAGAAATTAAGCAGTTCAAGTTTGGGTAGAATAATATTAAACTAAACAGTAGGAAAACGAGACAAAGAAAAGCAGCATAGCCTACAAGTGCAAACGGAAATGTAATGTGTGAAGTTATTGGAATGGAAATAAATGTATCCACCTTCAACATAGTTTTGAAGACATTTTGTTTCAAGTGTGCAACAAATGTAGTCAATTTAGTAAGGGAGTTTGTCAGTTAGTTAGTTAATCGGTCATAGGGTTGGCTAAGCAAATACTAGGCTACGTTAGCAAAGTTAACTTTGACCAGGCTGGCAGCTAGCATTATTATCATCAAGAGGTGTGCTGCTAACTTGTACCTCCATAATTGCTTTGCATTGAGGTGATACTTCAGACTTGACGAACTCCTATGGTAGGCAACGGAAATTCCTTACTGCAGACATAGTAGATTGATGCTCCTGTCAACAGGATTGGTCTGGTCGTTGTTTTTAAAAGGTAGCCTATAAATGCTAAATGTTTTAATCAAGGCAGTGCTTTCTCGTCTGCCTCCTTCACTCATATAGTCAGACCGCACTGTGTCAAATGTCACTATGAAATGCGATTAATCAGCTTTAATTTTTTTAATGTGTTAATATTTCTGTAATTAATTAAGCGAAATTAACGCGTTATTTTGACAGCCCTAATAGATCATTACTATCCTCATTAAGCATAAGCTAATGGTAATAATAAATATTAGTATCAACATAAAATATACATATGAAAATAATTCAGTTTCAGTTTCATATTAACAAAACCATGAACATCGACATACAAACCATACCTCTGTAAGAAAATGAATTCAATAAATATAAGGTGAACAGATCAGTCTTTAAACATTTCTTGAAAGTCCCCAAACTATTGCAAGAATGCTGAACACTAGGCAATTAATTCCACCAATAAGGAATCCGAAAACAGTCTTGATTGTGACCTCTTAGCATTAAAGGAAAATTCCGGTTAATTTTCGCTTGATCCTTGTTGATCGAGGTCACTGAGTAGGGCTACTGTGGGTATGAAATCAAATGAAAACTAGAAATGCAATTCCGAGGAATTACACGAGGGGATGCAGTCTGCTGGTTAGGGTGTTGGTGGGGCTGTTGAGCTTGCTGCTAGCTGGTTGGTAGGGTAATTGTGATACATGCAAAGGTGCTTTTGGAGTAACCAAATTTGAATCTTGTGTGACATGGCATTATTCAGATATCACACTCAAGGTGTTTTTGACCTTGACATTTGACCTTCAACCTCCAACTTCAACTCACTTCATCTTTGAGTCCATAAAAACACTCGTACCAAATTTGAAGCATGTACGCCAAGCCGTTCTGGAGATATAATGCTGAATGCATGAGATATGGCTGGGACTTTTATTTTGACACACAGGAAACACTTTAACAGGATGTGTAGTTCAGGTAGAGCTAGATTGTATGCTTAGAAGCTGAGACAGTTGGAATCCTCACAGGTGACACCTGTGCCAGTGTTCTGATTAGCCTGGGAACTGCTCTGAGAACTACTTAACGAAAGAGCTGGCTCTATTATGACATCACAGCCCCCATTCAAGTCTATGGGGAAAAATACACTTTAATTACAAATATCTCAAAAGTATAAACTTCTCAAAAATGAAAACGGATAGGACAGTAAAGCCTTGAAGATCTAACGGAACGGTGTTCCAAACCAAATTTGTAATGTTAAGCGGTTTGGGCTGAATAAGCTGCGACAAAAAAAAGGTAAAAAGAAAAATAACTAGAAATGCAATTCCGAGGAATTACACGAGGGGATGCAATCTGCTGGTTAGGGTGTTGGTAGGGCTGTTGACCTTGTGATACCTGCAAAGGTGCTTTTGGAGTAACCAAATTTGAATCTTGTGTGACATGGCATTCTTGAGATATAACACTCAAGGTGTTTTTGACCTTGACATTTGACCTTCAACCTCCAACATCAATTCACTTCATCTTTGAGTCCATAAAAACACTCGTATCAAATTTGAAGCATGTACGTCAAGCCGTTCTGGAGATATAATGCTGAATGCATGAGATATGGCTGGGACTTTTATTTTGACACACAGGAAACACTTTAACAGGATGTGTAGTTCAGGTAGAGCTAGATTGTATGCTTAGAGGCTGAGACAGTTGTATTCCTCACAGGTGACACCTGTGCCAGTGTTCTGATTAGCCTGGGAACTGCTCTGAGAACTACTTAACGAGCGCAGCTGGCTCTATTATGACATCACAGCCCCCATTCAAGTCTATGGGGGAAAAATACACTTTTAATTACAAATATCTCAAAAAGTATAAACTTCTCAAAAATGAAAAACGGATAGGACGGTAAAGCCTTGGAAGATCTACGGAACGGTGTTTGAACCAAATTTGTACGTTAAGCGGTTTGGGCTGAATAGCTTAGTTTAGCATAGTTTAGTTTTATTTGACTGTTGTGTATGACTTTAAACAGGGTGTGTACTGCTTTAACAATAGTAAAGTACTGGGCTTCACTCAGCATGATAATCCAGCTTCTCTAATGCTGATGTTTTGACAAGCACATTTTGTTCTTCCATCGCAAATGACTCCTCTACCTTTCCTGCCTGCATCCTTTCTGTTTTTGTTGTTCAAAAGCCGTTTTATACTACGTCCTGCGATTGACAACTTGATTGACAACATTGTGATAAGTAGGCTAATAACTTTGCAGAGTTAACTTGAATGCATCAATTTTAAACAAAGTTGTGTACTGTAGGCTATGGCACACCAGTTGTAGTCTGCATGAACAGTCCACTAGTGTTTTGATTTGCGAAGGGGAGGTGCGGGCTGAAGCCAACCTGCGGAGAGTGATGCAGGGGAGAGAATGCATGTTCTCCCCTACCCACATCTCTACAATGAAATAATTTATCTAGGCTAATCTATATTTAAAATTCAGTTCAGTTATTCAGTAACTGTAATTAATTACTGAAATTTGAATTGTTACCTTACTTCTTTAGCCTACCCAGTTAAGTAATTAAATTACAGGAATGCGTTACTTTGTAACTTCTTACCCCCAAAACTGTCAGTTAGTGTAGCAAAAAGCAAGTATGTTGGCTTTCTCTGTAATGACCCACTGCTTAAAACATTTTTGCTTAGCTCAAGAGATATGTTTTCCTTAACCAAATAATCAGTGTTGATATACACCAATGATAACCCAGATAACTTTCAATCATGTAAAGGTTCTCAGCTACATTACCCCCTCTCCCTCACCTCTCTGTTTGCTTGCCTTTACATTCTAAGCTGTGTGATTGTTCTAAGCTGCTTTTAGTTTGAAGGAATTGGGGTAGGGGTGGGGGAGTGGAGTCCATTTTGATTAGGATTTAAAGAAATCCTCCCAGCAGATTACAGAAAGAGTAGTTTTAAGACATGAACACTGCTTTCTCTTATACACTATAACGGTTGAAGAGATTTACTAGGTCAGATGGATCACAGACTTATAAAAAGGAACTGTAGAATATGTTTATTACAACGAAAGAGAGGGGAATCTAAGGGTCTAAGACCCAAGTGTTTCCAGGTACATTGATATGAACAAATTTCAGTGATGACAAATTCAAACATCCAGGGACCCTTTCCCAAAAGCAATATGAATTTATAGTCCACAGAATCCAGCTTACAAATCATTACAGGTTTTTTAACCATTTCTTTAAAAAGCATCTAGATAGATATCTTAGGTACTAGGAGTAGTTTTAGACAGCTTCAGTCAGGTCCATAAGTAGGCCTATTTGGACACAATTTTGCCTCTGTTTAACCCCACAGAATGGAAGTTAAACAAAGCAATCAAGATGTGATTGAAGTGTACTTTTAGCTTAAACAGCTAAGGCCAACAGTTAAACAGACTGTTGGCCTGGGTGCACAAAAGTTCAGGAGGATTGAAACATCACAATCAAATATGAGACCCTTATCAGCATGTAGGCTACAAGAGAAGGAGTAAACTAAAAGAGCACAAATAGCCTTGGACACCACACAAACACACACACACTAACCAATAGCCTACTGGTTCTTACCTTCAGGCCAGTGATACAGATCACTCACCTTCAGGACTAAGAGACCATGTCAAGTTTTGTGCCTGCATCCACCAGATTCTACACTATTTTTTAACTGTTATTTTTGTTATTAAACATGGTGTGGTCAAAAATTCCAGGTACTCTCAAGTGTGAGAAAATACTGCAGGTTTATTCACAACGCCAGGGGCAAGTTAGTCTACCAGCAACAGCACATTACAGTAGGCCTATCAAACCCAAAGCCCCATATAATACATGTTAACTTACCAACTTACTTAGCCTGATGAGCCAGACCTACATTAAAATGTAGGGTCTGGGCACTCACCGTTCGCAGCGCTCAGTCCGAGGGGCAGGATAATCGGTTGTCTTTCAAATTCCCTCTGCACGCAATAGGACAGCGCTATGAGTCCTATGCGTTTTTTCCACCAGCAGAGCTACAGTAGTTGGCTAGTTCAAACTTTTGCCAACTTAAAAAAAGCTTAACTCGTGTCACACTGTTCGCCAACAGCAACATCCATCTTCTTTGTTTTCAAGTAGCAGGGGATTCAAGCCAAACCGTTGCAACTCTGCCATCAATCATTATGTTAAGCCCGCTTGACGACTCTATACACGATTTGATTGGCCTGATATAAGTTTAATTTTTTGAGCTCACAAGCCAACGGAGAGTTGCTAGACTAGCCCTGGCAGCAAATTTAATTTGCTGCCGCTAGGGTGCGTCTAGATTTCTAGGCTATTACTTACTGCTATTGCATTATATTTTGTTAATTATCCAAAAGTTCTACCACAGTGGTATGTTATATGCATGTCACTCCCAATGACTGTTGCCTCACGTTTAGATGAGCAAAGCACAAGCAGAAAAAAGTGAGGCTTCTAAAAATGCAAGATGCTCAGAGATAAGAATAGTTCTTTTGAGGTTGTGTTTTTTTTTGTTTTTTTGTTTGTGTTCAACAATGGGTCAGCTAAGCTAAGTAAGGGAGCTAGCTATTTCGCTAAATATACTGTATCATAGCAACAACATGTACAGTACTCACTCAGGGTACATTTGTAAATTCAATCTGACACTCTGAAAGTAGAATAACGCTCTGAAGTTCGAAAAAGATGAGCGTTCTAACTCCCTGTGAATTTACAAACGGTTATTTGGGATTACAGACAGTATGGTTTACAATATGGACGCCACTACAGCACTTGTGAAACAGGGTTTATGTGTCATTCAGAACTAAATTCCACTAATGCAAGAGCTTCTTGACAATGATGATGAGGAACACTGTGTGAGCAATTATTTTAACCTACTAAATAACAACAGTTAGCTTGTAATGTCAACTCGAAAGCATTAGCAGTAGCACTAGCCTGCTACAATCTATTCTCTTTCAACCTATGGTGTGACATCACGCTCTGCCACTCCGTCTCTTCAGCTGGAGTGCCCAGAGGAGAGTACGTTCTGGACGCTCGAGAGTGTGATGCTCTGAATAAAAGAACGATAATTCTATCCACCGAATTTACGAACGGTTAAAAAGATTCAGAGTGTGCTCGGAGCGCTCGGGGTGGCAATTTACGAACGCACCCTCAATTTCCATCTGGAATATTTGTAACACTCACTACTTTGGAAAACTTGTGTTTTGGAGATGAAAAAAGCTTGTCAGTGGCATACAGTAGGCCTATCAATTCTCAGTGCAGCAAAGATAGACGTTGACTGGACAATGCTATTTTAAAATGTAATTTCCTGGTGGCTGTTGTATCCCAAGATCTTTGGGTTCTGAATGAATATGGTTACATACCTCACATACATTCTGGACTTCTGGTGTAGTAGGCTGTTGTAAACTTATGGCAAACTATTGGTTCTTTTGGTTTTTATGGTTCTTTTCTTTGCTACAAGTTTGCCCGAATGTGTGCTGTTTGTAGCAAGTTTGCTGCAAGTTCATATTTTTTTTACATTTCTGGATACAGGAACATAAGCTACATCAAGTAAAACAGTTGAGTAATAATTGTAATTATAGAAATATCAGAATTAGGCAAATTTGTCACCAGAAGTTCACTAAAAGTTTGCCATTACTGGCACACTGTGATGACAAAACTGGCGATTGCCACTAGGCCTACTGGCAAATTTGTCATCAGAGGTTCACTGGAAGATTGCCTGGCTTTACTGGCTAACTGTGGCAGCAATTCATTGGCCAACATTTTCCAGTGAACTCATTTGTTTGTCACAAATCACCCACAAGTTTGCCGCAACCATTTTGTTTTTGCAAGGGAGTGTGAATGGTATGAGGAGCTTTAGTGCCTTTTGTGGCATCTTCTCCTTGGTGAATGTATAATTTCCAGTGCCTCTGTCTCTTTTGCCACTTTCACTGTTGTGAGTTGGTTGGGCAGATCTTCTCTGTGGGAGGATGTTTGGCAGCACAGGGGGATCTGGACTGACCTGAGAGGGGAGTTTAGTTCTTTTGTGGTTCTATGAGTTCTGTGAGTGAGTACAACTGCTTTTGAAGACACTGAAGTGTATTGTCTGTTACTGTCTCTTATATCTCCTCTGACTGCTGAGACCTTTCTTTTGTAGCTGTCCCTTTCCTCTTCAGCAGGTCAGCTGAAGCAGTAACTTTCTAGCTGCAAGTCTTTGATCAACATTATAAAATATGCCATTTCTCTTGTATTGTGCCTCATTCTCTGCGTGTTGCTTTGAAACAAGTTCTCTGAATTGGATTGAATAACTCAATCTTGGAAAAGTGTTATTTTATAATATCTAGCAAGAGTTGTAGACAGAGGCTGGACATGCTTTGATGGACAGAGGTAATTTTCCTAATGAAGGGCATTCTCCTCTGAGGACTCACACATATTGTTTCTTCTATGACTCTTCTGTATGTTGATTCATGGCCTGTGTTTTAAAAGTAGGGAAGTTTGCTTGAAACGGTCTTATTTTATCTGGATGGATTTGCTATATTTCATATTTAACTATACACATTCAGTAGGAATACCCGTGGGACCAGTGTAACAGCAAGAGTAGAGGACACTGATTACCAGGTATATCAAAGCCAAAGCTTGTGTTAGTTTCTGCATTTTATATTTTGTATAATCTGTTGCTTTATTAATTGCTTTTTTTTTATGAATTGCTTTTTTGTATAATCTATTGCTTAATGTTAAGGTCTTGTTTTAACCCTGCTTGTCTTGTCATGATTGGCCACTGAATTTAGCAAGTGGAGGACATCTAAGTTATACAGAAAAAGACAAGTAAAAAACACACATGAGGGTTAATGGCAGTATTTAATATGGCAGTATTTAATATGGTTAAATGCAGATTTAGGTAGAAAATTATTGAGGTGGTGTACATTAACTGAGTGATGTTGATTGAATGAATCTATATAAACTTGGAAAACCCATTTTTCACAAAAGTGAACAAAAATAAGCCAAGGTGGATTGTCTGAGAAAGAGGGTGGCCCTGCTCGAGAGAAAATATCCACCTCTTGGGGCCATAGACAAGCAGCTTTTAAGGGGCTGTTAATCTTGCATTTAGTGGGATTGGTTGGAAAGGAACATGCCTATTAAAAGGACAACACAGGGTGACAATAGTCTTTGACACAGCACCATATGTTACTCTACACCCTCCCCCTTGCTTGCCTGTTTAAAATGCCCCCCTACTTCTGGGGGGATCTGAGAAGCCCTTTTCATCTGAAGTTTCAACCATCATTACTGATACCACTCTGATAGCCTACTTAAATACATTCAAAGTGACGTAGAAAGACAGAGCTGTTTAGGGACATTTTCAGAAATGGTTCTTATGAAACAACCTGTCCCCAAAACCCATCATCTTATACACTGTGACACTACCAGAATATTTCCAAAAATACTTTGTCACTTGGGAAATATTACTGTGTACACACTACACTCTTATTAAGTTGTCCAGTCAAGCAGTACCTAAGAAGACAGGAAATATGAGCACTCACTTCACTATGTGTTTTGCATCCCTGTGCAGCAAATTAAATTTACATATAAATTAAGATTAGATACATTTACACTATAATGTCCCCTGGATTAAGATCCAGGTTTAACATTAGAATAGATTGGTGTACAAAATGTACAAAATGACCTGATGGCCCAGGGAAAGAAACTGTTTTTAAAAGCCTGTCAGGGGGCAGAGGTTGATATTCTTTGTGCAAAACATGCAAGGTATCATATGATATGGTTAGGGCTGGTGTTAAGGGTAGACGTGGTCGAGGCGTTGTGAGGTGGATGTTAAAGCACTGAGATCTCAAGTAGCAAGATGGTTATTTATTTTTTCCAATTAAGGCCGATGGGCAAAAATAATTAAGAAAAGGTTTAACAAAAACAAAATAATAATAAAAAAATACTTTCAATAAACAAAGCAAACTGACATGATAGTCAAAAACAATAATTCAATACCAAATTGTCGACAATAGACTAATTGCAGTCAATAACAGTTAGAACACTAGACTTACGTCTCTTCACCATTCCTTCCCCAATAGATTGAATCCCCCAGTATAAATAGGCCTGAACATTACCTTCCAATTGGACCAATCCAATACAATAAAAACCATCAGGGGTGTTTACAGGCCAAAATATAACTAAGCTAAAAACAGCACAAAATAACACATTCTAACTAACTAGAAAATAAATTAATACATTTAAACTTAATTGCTCATGTTTGGCATAACCAAACAGTACCCAACAGCTAAATAATATTTTATTACATTTTAATTACAACACGGGTGAACTTCCGGTTAACCCAGGAAGCCTCAACGTGTTTTTAAACAGTGTAAACGCGGTGTCACTCCCCGATGTGAGTCGCTACCGGATGTGAGTCGCGCATGCGTCACTTTGCTACTTTGCGACTACCAGTGCTGTTAGCCACAGAATAATGACATTAGCCTACACAACGTTTGCTAACGTTAGCAATCAAACAATCTTAGATAGCTAAAACATTTTTTAAACAGAAAAGATTGTTTGATTGCTAACGTTAGCAAACGCCATTCAAGTGACAGCCTTTGTTGTGCTTGATTGCTTACTTAGCCTAGCAGCTACTTGCTTACTTGCCAGCAGTGAACAAACTTCATTATGTAGGTCAATTTTTATTGATATTACAGAAGTCTCTCGCTAGCAGGCTACTTCAGCCTCTAATCTAGAACTGACATTAGAGATCATGCCGTGAAAATGTGATGCCTTACGCTAAATAATACATTACTGCTGTGTAGGCTAATGTCATTATTCTGTGGCTAACAGCACTGGTAGTCGCAAAGTAGCATCTGGTAGCGACTCACATCGGGGAGTGACAATGACTAAAGCTAAATAAACGGAACATTTAAGACATGACATAGTGTGATTATTTTAACAGACGTAACGTGATTGAATGGTGAATGTTTTAAACTGTAGGGAGTTGTGGTGTTGTGTGTAGTTTTAGCGCATAGCTCGCCGTAGTGTTTGTGTTTAACTATAGGCCTATATATAACAACTACGGGGGAGCAACGGGGGAAAGGTATGATGAATGACATGTTTGACTGATGAATATAGACGGTATAAGTGTAAACCGAAAACACAGACACATTCAACAAACATACATGTATACATTCAAGCAGACATACATGCAGTGTTTTAAATGAAGGCAGTGCTATGCTGCCGTGACGGTGGCTTATCGCCCCGTCACAGCTGGCCTGAGCATGCTTCTAATAGGGTTTCCTGAAAGGAGTGGGCCACAGGTAGGCCAATACTCTTTTAGCCAATTTTTATTTGATTATATAGTTAAGTTTTATTTTTCACAGATACAGTAAGTTGCTGCCGTACAGCACTACACTCTGAATTACTGATTTAAAAAACAAGGGCATAATCTGGCTACTGGCTCCAAAAGACCTACAAAGAAAATAAATTTGTTGCTGTATTTTTTTGCAATTTGCAAATAAATTTTATATGAGGGACCAACTAGAGATTATCGTCTATCATGACACCCAAGTATTTGTATAAAGAGACTTGCTTGATTTCAACATTATGAATTGTCAATGGGGACAGCTGTCAGTATAATATAATTGCTTCTGTATTAACAGTGTTAATGATAACAGTGTTTCTCTTCTCTAAGAGAAAATTAAAAATAACACATTGACGAGTCTCAGAACTTAGTCACAAAATGGGTACTAACAAAATAAGAACATGATGCAGCAGATCAAGACTCTCTGAGTTTCTGAAATACAGTATCTAATTTGTCTCTACCAATAGCAGTGTTGGTAACGGATACCTGAGTACCTGATACCTACCTGAGTGCTGGTCTCCATGCCATGGTATATACACCCAGGTATAGTCAGGTTGATATAGGGGCTTTTTAGATGTCATTTCAACCTGTGTCAATGTTAATGGCCATTGAGGGGTACCTGGTTTGCTTCTTCTGATGGTGTGCCTCTGAGTTTCTCATTTTGAGTTTCTCTACCCCCAGCTACCCATGCTGCATACTTCTCTCAGCAACCACAGGATGAGATTGTGGTTGCTGGCCAGTCTGTGACCCTTCCATGTGTTATAATTGGATATCAAGGCATGGTACAATGGACCAAAGATGGACTTGCCCTGGGTGGGGAGCGAGATCTGCCTGGTATGATCTAATTATCTCATCCTCATCAAAACAGCATTTTAGAGGTGCAAGCTGGCCCATTTATATTATAATAATGTTGTAATGGACTTACACATTTCTTTCTACAGGTTGGACAAGATATTCCCTGATGGGTGACCCACTACTAGGGGAGCACAGTCTGTTAATTCACTCAGCGGACCTGGCTGATGACGCAACTTATGAGTGTCAGGCCACACAGGCAGCAATACGCTCCCATAAGGCAAAACTCACTGTCATAGGTAAGAAAACTTTGATGTTAAAAAGGTAAAAAGTGTTGGCATTTTATCTGAGTTTCACAATGAAAATAATGAGGAAAATCCGATGTTGAGGGGAAACAAGCATTTATTCTGAGAAGAAAAACATATTCTGAAAAAAGAAATATTCTGAACAGAAACCCATGTGCCACAATTATTGGGCTGCCTGTATTTAATTATTTGTATAACTCAATAATGTAATAATTTCCCAATAATGCAATAACTTCCTATAATGTAATACAAATCTTCTCTTTAATTCCATCAAAAATATAATAAAACCTGATAATGTAATGATATCCCAATATTGTAGGTAATAACTTGGTCAATGTTTTGGCAGCATGTCACAGTTCTGGCCCATACATTGTGTGTCTACCTTTTCTCATGAGGGCAGAGAAGTTGTGTACAGTAGGCCTAGCTTGGATGAAAGCCTAGCACAGCTAGTAACATAGCAAGAGGCTAAAAATTATAACATTTAATTAACATTAGCCTATTTAATTACATGTGTAGGCTAATAGGCTACTCATAAACAGACACCATAGCTGCATTAATCTTTTACTTCTCTCTTCCCCTTCTTTGCTCTTTTTCCTACCTGATGGCTTGACCCTTTCTTGTCCTGTGTTTATTTGGCAATCCAGAATCAAATCACCTATCCCTCAACACCGTCAACAAAATGTCAAAAGGAAACATTCATTTTGGTGTGCAGATTCGTTTTGTATTATTAAAGTGCATGAAAATGCACTGTTCTGTTATCCAAAGTCTTCTTCGTATTACAGTGTATGGAAATGCACTGTACTGTTATCACTGGACTTCGTATTATTATTACAATGCATGAAAATGAATTATGGTTATGGTTCTGGGATTTGGCAGACACCTTTGTCCAAAGCGACATACAATGCAAAACAATATAATACTTAAATTTAACAGGGAACCATTTAAAATGTTGGTCAGACTACATTAAGGAGAATATCAATAATAAACAACAAATGCCAATCAACAGCCTATTGAAAATAAACAATACAATACAAAACCATAACAAAGAAACGCTTAGTAAACTGCTGAACAGATATGACTTTAGACCCCTCTTGAAAGACCCAAAACTATCACAGGAACGGAGAGCACTGGGCGACTCATTCCATCAACAAGGGACCACTAAGGAAAAGAGTCTTGAATTTGACCTAGCGTTTATGGCTGGTCGACACAACATGCGCTCATCAGAAGACCGCAGTGGGTGGTTGGGGATATACATCTTGATCATTAAATTAAGATAGCAGGGAGCAGTCAGCCTCCTATAGGCCTAAGTGAGAGATTTACATTTAATTCTGGCCACCATAGGGAGCCAGTGGAGTAACTAGGAGAGGAGTTACATGTGTTCTCTTTGGCTGATTGAAGACCAGGCGTGCTGCAATTACTACAACAGAATCCAAACCTCAGACATCCCAACCTCAGAGTCATGCCATGTACATGTACACACACACAGTCCCACATGGTGTACAATAATATCCTACTGAAATATGCAAGGTATTCTGTTGACATAGAACACTTCTGTGTCCTGTAGTGCCACCAGCAGACCCAGTAGTGGAAGGAGCCCCTTTGCTCAGACTGAAGGCCCATACCCCATACAACCTCACCTGCCGGGCCTCAGGGGCCAAACCTGCTGCAGAAATCACATGGTACCGAGATGGAGAGATCCAGCACACCTCTTTTTATTCCAAGGTAAAGAGCTATTCTGCAATTGTATCAAAGTATCACATCACATGACACTGAATGAAGGCGCCTGAAAAGGCAATGCTTGCTAGAGGACTACGATCACTAGGTTTGTAATGGTAGAAACATCGTCGGGACATATCTATTTCTTCCAGCAAAAGGTTACATTGATTATAGGATCTGTTTCCTATATTGAATGGGCATTTAATGGCCACCTCTAATAGGTCAGTCCCTCCAGTATTTTACGATATCGCAATTGCAATAATTAACACAAACCAATCCCCACAAATTGTGGGTGACTTGCCGCTTTCTCCAACCACCACAACTTTTCCACTAATTTGGCAAATGACCAGCTTCCTCAGAAATTTCTTCAACCACAGCAGTCCTTAATGCAAAAGTTACAGCCAGATGTCACCACACTCACTTCCATGTTTACGGATGATTCAGACTGGAAACGCTTCCAACACGCTTGTGTGTTGCGAGAAAAATAGGCCTTTCCTATTTCCAGCATGCACACATTTTCAGCGCGGCTCGAACCGCATCCGAGACGTGCGTGTCATGCACGCAGTGTGCACGCTCCAACCTGTTAACATGGGCGCCGAAATGAAAACGGACAGGAAATGCAGCTGACACGCCGTCACCACACATGCGGTGTGAATCAGCCGTTAGTGTTGTGAAGAAGATGCAGACATGGGACACAAACACCTCAGTCTACCAACAAAAATAGATCCCATGCACTTTTTTTTATTCTGCTGACTTTATGTTTCTGTTTATCCAAAGTGACTTACATGAACACTACATTAGTTAAAAATAATAGTTAACAATAATTAACCATAATAGTAATAGTTATAATAACAACAATGCCAATTATAATAATACCAACAATACCAACATATCAACAATGGCAACTAGAAATTCAATTCCTAGGAATTACCAGTGCATGAAAATGCAAAACATATGGTGTAAAATATAGTGTTAAAACAGATGATGTAGATATAATTACAGTGGTTTTGCTTAGGTAGATATGGTTGATGCAATGTTAAATAAAGCTGTTTCTATGGTTGCTAGGGTAATCATGTTTGTTGCTTTGGAAACTGAGGTAGATGCAATTTTAATGGTTGCTATGTTGCTAGGTAGGTGGTGGTTAAATATAGTTGGTTGGAGGCATAGTTAATGATAACTGGCTGAACAGTTTAAATACATACAGATGGTTGAGAGGTTCGGAAAGGTTACCGGTAACATGGTAACTGCCCATGATAGCGCACGTCTGTTTTGTGGTGAAATATTTACGCCTGGTAAAAGCAGGTGTTAATCCAAATTACGGTTAAATGCGTAAAGATGAGGAACTTTCAAAGACAACAGAATTGCTATTCAGAACACCAGTTTTGCGTCTTCGTACTTTATCCAAAGCAACCTTAACTTTCGTTGGGCTTTCGAAGGTCTTACTTTCGCTTTCAAGTAATCCACTTAAACTTGCCTGTTTGCTAGATTTTACCAATCTTCCATAGCCTACCACAAGTAGTTAGAGTAGAACCACTGCTTTTCATTATCTCCCTGCTTGTTGACATCTTATCATGTATTGTATTATTTCATGATCGCTTGATTCGTTTTAATGTTGTCATCAGCGAACTTCATTCAACTGCGCTTGTGATTGAAGTATGCCTTTCAGTTGTGGATGCTAGTAAATTGCGGTAGAGGATGGAGAAAGGTTAGTTTCCAGATGAGCTGCTGGTTTGATAAATACTGCGCACAATGAAGAAGCGCAGCGTATACTATTACTGAACTCGCATAAACAGACGCAGCGTAAAGTGCACTAGTGTTAGTAAATCTACCCCTTAATGTCTTATACAAGCAGGCTGTATGAAACATTGGCTAATTATCTTCAGAATTCTACAACTAAACAATTAAATCTGATTATGCCTCCACCGCCATTAACAACAGTGACATAAAGATTCCAGTCATTTAACTTTTTACAGTTTTTGTACATCTTTTTCCTGTTTTTGAGTTGTCATATACTTTTTGACAGTTTTGTTTTTTATGCGTGCTTGAGTTCTAAAAAAGCGCATTCTTCTTTGTAAATAGATACCCCAGCTACAGGACTTCTTAAAATGAGAAAAAATCCAACCTTTAAACAAATAAATGTTATTCCTTAAAATACAGGGGGCATAAGTACCTATGTTAAATTCGCATAGAGGCAGGCAGATTTTTATTTTTAAAGGCCAGTTATTTCATGGATCCAGGATACTATGCATCCTGATATAGTTCCCTTGGCCTTTGAAATTAAAATAGCCCCACCCTTCACCCTAGAGATTGACATGGTTTTATTTCAGTTAGCCTAAAAGCTGGTTTGATTTGCATTGAGAGATAATCTTATGGAAAGTACTCCACCCCATCTCTAGGGATGGTGAAGGGTATGTGATGATGTGGAAGCAAATGCATGGTGGACATTAGATGGGCATTAGCTTGCCAAAATCTGTGGCAGGATAGAATACAGAGTATGTAAGCATTCAGCATGTAGGTCAAAGATATCATCAATGTAACTGTTGTTAACATAATATTTATGTATTTGACATTGTTGTAGACCTTCATGGATGATGGAAAAAGGGAAGTAGCGATTAGTCTACTATCCATCACACCTGAAGATAAGGATTCTGGACGCACCTACACTTGTCGTGTGTTGAACTCTGCAGCACCAGCTGGACGACAGACTTCGGTCACAATCAGTGTTCAGCGTAAGTTATGTTTTTGACCAAATGGCAAGTGCCTTCACATTGAAACAGCAGTTAGTGCTTTCAAATTAATTCTAGTTTGGACATTTCCTTCTCACAGACCCACCATCAGTGACATTGTCTGTCCAACCACAGACGGTCTTAGAGGGAGCTAAAGTTATATTCATTTGCTCTGGATCAGCTTATCCTGAAATCACTGGATACAGGTAAATACAGTATTTAACAGCAATCTGTATGCTAATTATATCTGAACTCAAACTAAAGATAGTGTTGTGACTTGATTGATATCCATGCAAAACATGTCTGAACCACCACAATCTTGAAAAACAATCATAAACATAAATACTGACAAACATAAATATTGAACCATCTTATCTTCGGCCACAGAAAATAGTGCATATAATTATATAATCTATGTAGTTTTAGTGTAGTTTTTGAGTACCTAGATAAACATGAAGTGGGACATTGCTTTCCAAAAGATATTAGGTATTAAGGATAAAGAATTATAATAAATTCATCACCCCAAGCTGTGAGAAATTATTGTACATTTAGTTTACGGGTTTTAATCAACACCTGGATCAAACAGTGTTTAATCAGTACCTGGAACTGGTCTCGGGAACAAATCAGTGTGTGCTAAAAAAACTGAATTAATTAACTGAAACTAAATGAATCATGAGGCTGTGTTATTAGCAACAGTTGTTAGAATAGTAACTGCTCTACACTATTTAATGCAAAGCTGGCAAGGTGGAATATACATATTGTACCAGCATCTGATTAAATAGCCACTTAATTTAGAAAATGGGTAATACTTTACTTGGACAGTCCGCCTTCAGAGACTTAACAGATCATCTGTTAAGATTCAAGTTTGGTATGTAAAATTGTTGAGCAATTACTTTACATCACCTAACATAACCAAATCCAATTCATAAACTTAAACTTAACCATAAATTGAAGTGTCAACAGATAGTTTGGTGATAATCTGAGCATCTGTAGATAGTCTGTGGGTGGACTATTCAAGTAGAGTGTGACCAGAAAAGGTTTTTCTCTTGACTGTTGTGTCAGATTATGCTGATTCAAGAAAAAATGCAAACAATGGTTATTGTCTAAATAAATTAGATGGTCGAAAGCAGGCATTCCTATTTCTGAGGCAAATGGAGACAGCCTGGAGGTGACAGTGGATCCCTCCTTTTTCACTGATCCTGTCTCTTGTGAAGTCTCTAATTCCGTTGGCAGCACCAATGTCAGCACCCTGGTAGATGTCCACTGTGAGTTAATATTTACTATTGATCTTTTGTACATACCATGCACGGTAACACTTTATTTTAAGGTTCACATGTTAGCCACTAATACATTCCTAATTACTGTAATGCCTGTATTAGTGACTTGTACTGTAAGGCAACATTAATCATTTGTTAGGCGTGTATTCACAAATTTCTTGTTCATGACGAATTAGGCCTTTATTCTTGAAATAATCTTTCAAGAATCTTTATTCTTGAAATAGTCTCCAAACAGGTCTCTGACTTCCTTTCACAGAACAACCTTCTGGATCCAAATCAGTCTGGGTTCAAAAGCGGCCACTCTACCGAAACGGCTCTGCTGTCTGTAACAGAAGCCTTAAAGAAGCCAGGCGACCGCCGGTCATCAGTACTCATTGTGCTTGACTTATCGGCTGCCTTTGATACGGTTAATCACCGTATCCTTCTCTCTATACTACGCTGACATGGGAATCTCGGTTCTGCTCTCTCCTGGTTTGAATCCTACCTCACAGGGCGCTGTTTAACGTATCATGGCTTGGTCAGCTATCCGCACCTCACCATCTCACCACAGGGGTCCCCAGGGCTCAGTGCTGGGCCCCTCCTCTTTGCTATCTACACCACCTCCTTGGGACAGATTATCCGTTCGCCGCGGCTTCTCATACCACTGCTATGCAGGCGACACACAGCTCTATCTGTCCTTTCCACCTGGCGACCCCCTGGTTTCAGCCGCGGATCTCAGATTGCCTTTCAGACATAGCTACATGGATGAAGGCACACCACCTCCAGCTGAACCTCTCAAAGACTGAACTGCTGGTCATCCCAGCTAAACCTACCATACACCACGGCATCAACATCAAATTTGACTCCCTGTCTGTTTCACCGACCAGGACTGCAAGAAATCTAGGAGTTGTTCTCGACAACCAACTAAACTTCTCAGATCATGTTGCCTCAGTCGCCCCGGTCATGCCGTTTAGCACTCTACAACATCATAATGGAAAATCAGGACTTACTTGACTCAAGATGCTACCCAACTTCTGGTTCAGGCAATAGTCATCTCACGCGACTCGACTACTGCAATGCCCTCCTGACAGGTCTCCCAGCCTGCGCAGTGAAACCACTTCAGATGATCCAGAACGCGGCGGGCGCTGGTCTACAACCAACCCAAAAGGGCACATGTTACCCGCTGCTCATCCAGCTACACTGGCTACCTATGGCGGCCCGCATCAAATTCAAGTCTCTAACGCTTGCTTGCCTACAAAGTAGTCTCGGTTCTGCTCCCACCTACTTGAATGCCCTCATACAGACTTACACTACCTCCAGACCTGCGGCTCCTCTGATCTGACGACGTCTAGCTCTACCACCCGGTGCGCTCAAGCCAATCCAAACTTTTCTCATCTGTTGTTCCTCGTTGGTGGAACACACTGCCAGTTCCTACAAGGGCAGGGACATCCTTTTCCACTTTCAAAAAACTCCTGAAGACCCAGCTCTTTAGAGAACATCTACTCTCATAGCCAACACTTACAACAAGTCTTACTGATCCTAGCACTCACCAGCCGTTTTAAACTGACAAGTAACTGCTAAAACAGCACTCACCGGCCTTCATTCTTACTGTACTCTAATGTTTTTTGAAACTGTCCTAAAATTGTGAGAATTGTTCTAAAACTTACTGTTTACCATGTTGTTAGTCGCTTTGGTTAAAAAGCGTCAGCCAAATGTAATGTAATGTAATGTAAATGTAATGTAATAATGACCTAGTAAGCCTTGATCTCTACTTACTAATTAATAGTAAGTACCAAAAGAGAATATGTATAACCCACTAGTATACTGTCTGAATAAATCCGGAATAGTGGGAGAACAGTTGTAGAATAAGCAAGGATATGGCTCAACCTCATTGCTGTATTTCACTGCCAACTACTAGCAATGAAGGGTAAAGAATGTTTGTATTGATCAGGGGTTATAGTCTCTAGACTGTTCCCAACATGTCATTTTTATCAGAGGGAGAGCAGAGAGCAATTCATGACTAGTAAGTACATACTGCAGAGGTATTACTGATGATAATAATAATGTGCTTGCTGCTAAGGAACCAGTTTCCACTTTAGAATGGGAGCCAATCTCTCAGTTAAGTGCTGTTTGACACAGCAACATGGGCAGTGAAATACAGCAATGAGGTTGAGCCATATACTTGCTTATTCTACAACTGTTCTCCCACTATTTGGGATTTATTCAGACAGTATACTAGTAGGTTATACATATTCTCTTTTGGTACTTACTACTAATTAGTAAGTAGAGATCAAGGCTTACTAGGTCATTATTAAGATTATATCAAGAATAAAGGCCTAATTCGTCATGAACAAGAAATTTGTGAATGCAAATGATTAATGTTGCCTAACACATGCCTTACAAGTCACTAATACAGGCATTAATTAGGTATGTATTAGTGGCTAACATGTGAACCTTAAAATAAAGTGTTACCCAATGCACATGTTAGCCTTTGAGGTACATTTATTTAACCTGTTATGCTTATATTATGTTTATATATAACAAAATATGAGATGGTCAACAAGATTCCTCAAATTCCTAGGTGATTTGACATGGATTGACCCAATGTAAATCTTTCAGTCGGCCCCAGGCTACTCTCTGAGCCAAAGCCCATGATTGTGGACATAGGAATGGAGGCAGCCTTCACCTGCTCATGGACTGGGAATCCACCTCTCACTATTGCCTGGACTAAACGAGGATCCAGCGTGGTATGTTTATGTACTGAAATGTCTTTATATTAATTTTGTGACACACCAGCTGTTATATACCATTATAACCTAATTCAAATTTATATAATATGACGTTTCCAAGGCAAACGGAGCTTCATATAAGGAGTGACTCATTACATATTGTGTTTGCACTGCACTATTGTCAACATTTGCCCAGACTTGTTCTTGAATAGGGGGCAGTGCTTTAAAATTCAGTATTGTGGGTTATAGTACATTATTTTTTGTATTTGTTAAAGAACTGTAATGAACCTAGTCCTAACACATTTATGTTCTTGTTGGTTACCTTATATACAGGTCCTCAGTAATAGTAACACGTTGCATTTGAAGTCAGTCACTCAGGAAGATGCAGGAACTTACACATGCAAGGCCATTGTTCCTCGTATTGGTGTGGCTGAATCAGACGTCACCCTCACTGTCAATGGTCTGTAGGTCTAATGGTACTTTCAACTATCCCCTTGTGTTGCTTTCTGCTGTCTGTTTGTAATTATGTATCACTTAAAACATAATTGTGTTTGTGGTTCATTGCTGTGAGAAAACAATAGGCTATCACTGATAATATGCACGTTTTGCTGCAAGTGTGATTTTGGTCCTATCATTTACAATATTACATAAAGGCAACAGAAAAAGCTTCATATCTAATTGTATTAACATTATTGAAGTGACTTTGACTATGAAATCTGCTGTGAAGTGACTCTTGGGTAGACTGCAAATAATCTAATTTCCCCCAAAGTTGTTGTGTTCTTTTAACTTCATGTAAATGAAAACAACTCAAGAACCGTTCAATGTGTGTGCTTGGTACGCAATATTGATGGTATAGGCTGGGGAATGCTGCACCATCAAAACATTGATATGATTAAAATGTGTCTGGGCTGCCATTGTTGCCCATACAACATGGATAGCTGTTTATGTTTCATGCTATGTTCTATGTGCTATGTTCTTTGTGCACAGGTCCACCTGTTATCATAGCTGATGCTACACAGCGTGCTGTGAGGCACACCAAGGGCAAGCTGGAGTGTTTGGTGAAAAACAGTCCCCCACCAGAAAGAATTGTAAGTTAGTCTAGTATGCATGTATATACTTTGCCCTGTAGTGAAAACAATTTTCATTTATTTATAGACAATAAGACACTTTGGTAAACCACCTTCACCCTCATTTGGTAGGGAATGTCAACAATGTAAGTATTAAAAAGCTTGATTCAGGGGTGATTAAGTAGCTGCAGCACACTACTTAACATGAAAATGTGTTTTTGTCAGACCTATGTCTTCAGGAAACAAGGAAAGGATACACATTTACTCATCCATTTTCACACTTCTTGGTTGAATAAGTCAAAGAGTAACCTGACATCATGGTTCTGATGTTTCCAAATACCAGATAAGCTCTCCCTATTCAATTATGATTGCCACCATTTAAAAAAAAAGAACAAGTTAAAAAAAATTCCCCCCTGACTTAAAGGCTAATCTAAGAATGTGGTAATATTATGATATCAAATAAAACATAGAATATGTCCTACACTGAAAAAATAGATAGCCTATACATGTTGACCCTTCAAATGATAAAGATAAGTGTTTAAAAGTAAAGATAGTGAATTTACCTGAATATAGCCAAGGGCCCGTAGGGTAAAGCTCATGGTGCAGTCATGGAATCTCAGTCAAGTTTGTAACAGAACTAGATACAAATATCTAGTTCATAATGATTGTTTGACACACTGCGGACTATTCATGTTCCAGCAACATGTTTTGGTCCAAAACTAGCGAGTTAAACCATAAAAAAACATACAAAATCTTAAAGAACCATCAACAGCAGCACAGTTGCCACTGATGAAAGATTGCTAGAATACCAACAGGTGCCTTTTGGCAATATAGTTGGCTGTGAAAGCTTTTGTTACATTTTTGCAGGGTGGTCCATCCTGGACCAAAGACCTACATAATGCATAGCCTGGACAGCTATTGGTAAATACACATGTGTTTATCTGTCCTTCATATGGCCATATACTATCAAAATAATTTTTTAGTGATACCAAAACTAGCGTAAAAAAACACATCAAAGTGGCAAATTGCATACTGTTGTTTTAGTGTTCTCTTGTTTCAAATGTATTAAATGCTATTTACAATGATTCTCAATTAATTAATGTATCTCTTATAGGTATGGACATTTGGAGATTTGAGTCTTGGACCAGGATCTTATGACCGATTCACGGTGCAGACATTAGAGAGGCCAACTGGAGTTCTTTCTACACTGGTCCTGTCAGAGACCCTTGCTACAGATTTTCAAATACACTACAACTGCACAGCTTGGAATCGTTTTGGTATGGGTGCTGCAGTGGTCACACTTGAGGAGCAAGGTAGATGATTCTTTTGAGACCAAATTCAATTTGAAATTATTTTAGCCAGACTCACTCTAGTACTCTGACTCTTGGCTTTAGACCATCAAATGAAGTCAAGTCAAGTCAAGTCAAGTTTATTTATATAGCACATTTCATACACAGAGGTCATTCAATGTGCTTTACATAAACAAAACCAAACGATAATAACAAATAAAAGCATAGAAGGGCAATATAGTCAAAGAATAGTTAAAAGGTAAAGATCATAATAAAAAAGAAAACATAAAACACAAAGGTAAAATCATTTAAAAATAAAGAATAATTAGTAAGCAAAAAACAAAGGCAAAAGTAGTAAAAAAAAGTAATAAAAGACAAAGTAGAATAATTATCGAGGCAGATTCAGAATTTGTAACTCGGCACAGTTAGCAGAAAGCGTCTGAGAACAGTTTGGTCTTAAGTCTAGATTTAAAACTGGCTACACTTGGGGCCTTTTTAATGTCATCCGAAAGTTGGTTCCACAGCTGAGGTTTTAGCTAAAAAGCTGCTTCACCATGTTTAGTTCTAACTGTAGGTTTTACTAGCAGGTTTTTCACCTGGGACCTGAGAGGACGAGAAGGTGTGTACTGCTGAAGCATGTCTGACAAGTATTTAGGTCCTGCTCCATTTACTGATTTATAAACAAGCAATAGTGCTTTAAAGTCAATTCTGTGACTTACTGGAAGCCAGTGCAAGGACTTAAGAATTGGAGTAATGTGGTCAGTTCTTTTAGTTTTTGTTAGTCCTAGCTGCTGCATTTTGTATCACCTGAAGCTGTTTAATAGTCTTTTTAGGAAGGCCTGTGAACAGTCCATTGCAGTAATCAACCCTGCTGGAGATAAATGCATGAATGAGTTTTTCTAAGTCATGTTTTGACATCAGCCCTCTGAGTTTGACAATATTTTTGAGGTGGTAAAAAGCTGATTTAGTTATCGCTTTCATGTGGCTGTTGAAATTTAGATCACTGTCAATTAATACACCAAGATTTTTAACAGTATCCTTTGCCTTCAACCCTTTTGTGTCAAGGAGAGTGGCAACCCTAAGTCTTTCCTCATTTTTACCAAATATAATTACTTCAGTTTTTTCTTTGTTCAGCTGAAGAAAATTTTGAGACATCCAGGTGTTGATTTGTTCTATACACTGACACATAGATTCAAGAGGACCATAGTTGTTTGGTGATAGAGCTAAGTAAATTTGTGTGTCATCTGCATGAAGAATTTAGTTGACATGTGTAGAAGATACTGTTCTTCACAGCACCAAACTTCGTTTCACTTCACTTGTTTTTAAAAATGTTGTGTTGATATATGCTTTGTGCGGATTGTGTACAACTTGTGATCTTGCTAAATCATTGAATCCCCTTGAAATGAATCAACATTTTCTGGATTAGAAAGCATATTAACAGATTTGCCATATCAACATTTATGCTTCAAATGCTTAATTACATCTACAAAGAGACAAAGTGATTCAATGCTTTAGGAAAGGCCACTCCTCAAAACACAAAAAGTCTAGCTATCACTCAACCCATGTAAAATCAATGGTTCTCCACTTTATACAGTAATTTGTAATCCAGAAATGTGATTACAGTGATAATTTTAGGGGGGTTGCATATGCTTTCTGCTTTGACAATTAACATCTCCAACTTTCTGACAGATGCCTTCCCCATGGTCATTATGATTGGGGCATTAGTAGGTGGGAGCTGCATCCTTATCATCTGCTCAATCACTCTTCTCTCAATTTGCTGCAAACGCTCCATCACAGGTAATTCAAACTAAGTGTTATAAACATGAATGTTCCCATTATGTATGCTTTGCTGATATTTTCCTTGCATAAATACCTTTTAACTATCATATCTTTGCCCAAATTTATTCAACTATATCTCAGGCCAAATGAGTACACAACTTACCAAAACTGACCTCAGAGTCCAGATAGGACATAACGATGACATCAATGCACGAGTGAATGGAGATTTGAAGGAGCCCACAGTGAGTGTCTATCTTGCTGCATTCTTCATACCAGTGTGCTTTATGCACCTCATTCACTTATGGTATTGTGACTAGTATGATTACAACCTACAGCACTGTTAACCCTTGTGACATTCCTTTCAACCATGCATTCTTTTCCAGATATCTTTATTTCCTCTTGTACTGTAGTATGATGTTCATTGTGGTATTACCTCCTAGGCTCCACTCAGCAGTGAATCTCCTGCAACATCTCACACTGAACACAGTGATCTGCTGGATGAGGATGACGAAAGATTTGACTTAAAGGTAACACAAATCAAATCTCTAATTTCGTAAACTTTATACTTTTTGAGATATAAAAAAAAAAAGATTTTATACTTTTGCCCATTCTGACATCAACATCTGAGTTGCACCCCTGCCAACTTTCAACATCTTCTTTCTGTCTCTCTGTCGATTCAACTAGGAATATTGATACAAAACCCCAATTCCAACATTTCATCCAACATTCTCTCCATCCATCGACTTAAAACCATTCATCCATCCATTAAACTATCTGTCTATCGATATCTATTAAGCTATCGGTCTATTAACACCCATTAAACTAATTGTCTATCGACAACATCCATTCTATCTGCCTATCATCCATTAAGCTATCAATCAACATCCATTAAACTATCTATCAACATCCATTAAACTATCTGCCTATCGACATTCATTAAACCATCTGTCTATCCACAACCACTATATGTCTATCAACATCCATTAAACTATCTATTAACATCCATTAAACAATCTGTATAAACATCCGTCCACTTAAATTCCTATCTAGCAACCTCCATAGCAACCAACATAATTATCCTAGCAACAACCTAGTAACCACTACCATGTCAACCTAGCAACAGCTATAGCAACCAACATGATTACCCTAGCAAGCAGCATATCAACCACATTATGTAGCATAGTAACCAACATATTTACCCTAGTAACACCATAGTTTATCAAAATGGGTTCATAACTTACATCGCTGAATGTAGGGATAATGGTCATACTAATCCGATATAATGCTTGGTCAAGGGCTAGCACTCCACCAATCAGATTGGTCATTGAGGCCGATTGCCACTGGCCGATTCGACATGTCAAATCGACCAAAATGAACGCCGACTCCGACTGACGACGGCACGGGACACACTGAACCGACTCGAGTCACCAACCTTGCCCGACTGCCAATAATCTGGTTGGTGTGTCTGGGCCTTAAAGGACATTTCGGCAATGTATTTATCATTTCTGAAAACTTTATACTTTTCAAAATATTTGCCATAAACGTGCGAAAAGGTCCCATTGAAAATTAATGGTGGAACTTTCATGGCTTTAAAATAGTGGCATCATAATGCTGTGTTCTCAACGGCCCCTTTTCTCTCTCCCAGCCCCTGGAACGGGACACAGCTTCTGTGTATCTCACTCTGTTCAACCACATTAAAGGAACACGCCACCCAATGTCAGTAGTAATATATGTTCTTACCTTAACTTTCACGAGTTGAGTCATACCTCTCCCGTGTCGGTACGTGCACTCAAACGCTCTGGTCCGCGGACCGAATGTGTTAGCATGTTGCTATGCTAGCGGGCTCAGACGTAGCCAGACGTAGAAGTAATCAAAAACATCCATGTTTTCCCGACTTAAATACAGTTACACGAGTAGTTGATTAAAATGTCTACGGTCAAACAACATGAAACGTGGCGATTTTCCAAGCGAATAAACAGTAGAACTACAATGTGTGGCGCAATAGCACTTGGGAGTACTTCGACCTAGCGTAGTAATATTAATTAACACCTAATTGTAGATCCTATCCACCACAGAGTTTAGAATCCATGCTTGATCGGCCTCCCCCTCCCCTCTGAGCGAGAAAGAGGCACACACACACTAGAGATGCACTGATGGGCTATTATTTCAACCATAACTGCATAGCAAAACTTATCATCCATATGCAAAGTTTTTTGACCAATTTTCAAAACCGCACCCGCCCACCATCCGCTGGTTGTTTTAATGTATATGGGTGATGCAGCGCTGCTGACGTGAGGCTAGAAAGCTCTTGCCTGTTCTAGAAAGACTGATCCAATGCAGCAAATATATTAAAAGGCTAAAGTCATACATTGGCTATGTTGTAGCCTATCCCCAGAATATTAGCAGCAAACTCAGTCTCTGTCTCGCAAAACAGTCTCCAAATAAAACGCACATCAGCATGTTGCCTATTCTGCCAGCTTGTGCAAATATATCATCCAAAATGCTTGATTGCATTGCATTCTCCACATTTTTAGCTACATTTTCATGTACCACATCAGCATTTTTGTTCAGTGAATCTTTTGTAAATTGCTTTACAATAGCGTCATCTTGCCTGTTCATAATTCTGAGAAATTCTTGAATTGTGTGCATGTGTGCATGTACATGTTTATGTTTATGTGTGTGAGTATGTGTCATACGTATGATTACTGTGAATGTATGTGTGTGCGTGTGTATCTGTTTATGCACATGTGTGCATATGGAATGGGTTAACATGACCCCTGGAGGCAAACATACGGAAAAAATTGGTCATCCTAGGCCCTACGGTTCTCAAGATATTCACAGAAAACTCTGTTGGTGTACGGTCACTAAATGTACACATAAATTATTTTATTGTAAGGCCCCCCATGAACGAAAGTTCATGAAACTTGGCATGCATTTAGAGGGTGTCATAATGATCCTACACTTTCAATTTCGTGCAGTTTTGACCATGTCAGCCAGAGATATTGTGATGAAAACTTTTTAATTTTTAACTTGGTGGCGCTATACATGAAATAAATGGTAATGGGATGGGTTGACATGGCCCCTTAAGACCAACATACAAAAAAAGGGGGTCCTCCTAGGCCCTACGGTTCTCGAGATATTCACAGAAAACTGTCTCCGGCCACCTACAGGCCAGTTGGTGTATAGTAACATAAATTTATTTATTGTGAACGGAATTCCACGAAACTTGGTGTGCATTCAGAGGGTGTCATAATGATCCTACACCTCCAATTTCGTGCAGTTTTGACTATGTTAGGACACAGATACCTGCGATTACAACACCTCATTTTTACTTTTTTGTGTTTAACTAGGTGGTATACATGAAATTAGTGGTTATGGAATGGGTTGACATGGCCCCTTGAGATCAACATACAAAAAAAAAACTGTGTCTGCCCTACCCTCATTTCGGGGGTCCAGTCCAGCGGGGGGGCTACAGATCAAAACGAAAAACGATGATTCCATGCTATCCCTGTGGGGTTACATGCCCACCAAGTTCCGTGTACCCAGGTCTTTCAGTGTCCCGGGAATCCTTGACGGAAATTTGGACGTGAAAAAAAAAAAAAAAACAATCTGACTAAACCTATATGTGGCGCGGCGGTCATAATAATAGCCCATCAGTGCATCTCTAGTGTGTGTGTGCCTCTCTCTTGCTCAGAGGGGAGGGGGAGGCCGATCAAGCATGGATTCTAAACTCTGTGGTGGATAGGATCTACAATTAGGTGTTAATTAATATTACTACGCTAGGTCGAAGTACTCCCAAGTGCGATTGCGCCACACATTGTAGTTCTCCTGTTTAATCGCTAATCGCTCTATGAAAGAGGCGTGATTTATTTCAAATAGAACCAAACTGACCCACCACCTCGTTAATATAGGATGATATGAAAACGTGGAATGTGGACTTTCTCATTGACCTTCTGAATGCCATTTAAATCCAGAAAGAACACAAACCAGTCTTTGATTTTGAAAATGTAAGCATGGTGAACTGAATAGTGAACGGCCTACAGTAAAATGGTGTGTCATCACATAGCCTAACAAAGAATTGACTTAACAAAATTTCACTTTTGCTTTGAGGTTTGTTTATAAAGAGTCAAGATGTGCTTGAGGTGTGTAGATACATAATTTAAAAACTCACTGTTGAGAAAGAAAGTTTCAATGGCAGCTGCTTCTCATAATCAATTTATCTATGCTAACCAAGCTGTAGACAGACACCTGCAGTTTTGAATACAGTAGAGAGACTGGCATATCAATACCAACCTCCATTACAAACAAATCAAGAGACAGGAGAATATTCAACGATGCTACTCGACAATAGTGCAGGCGATTGTGCAAATGTATGGAGTTCTTCGGTCAAGTAGGAAAGAAATGGACAGATTCGAACGAGGTAGGCTATTGGATTATGAATTCATGTTAAAACTGAAGGTGCACAGGCGGTAAACTCTCAATATCCAAAGGGGATGATTATAACAGGGTTTTCCCTACTTGACAATGTAGCCTCATGGATAAGGTAATGTCGAGAAAATATGCCATCTTGTGACACTGTAATGGGGGGAAAACATAAAGTCGTATCAGCATATTAAGCACCAAATTTGATACTGTAATGTTAATTTGTAACATTCTGTGTAACCTACATGTATTTAGAACTGGGTCTACTGCCAACATCAAACAATATGCTGTTTCACCTTGTAGTGGCGCTCAACCTTAATACAGCCCTCGGGAGCGCGTAGCTGAAAAGGTGCTTAAGTCAGTGGCAGAATGCGCGCAACAGTTGGATACAATAAAAAAGCCCAGATTTTGGGGTTGCTCCTCTCAAAATGCGTAACTCCCTCCACTGCGTGTACATTAAGGTAGGGGAGAATTCGCACAGGCTTATTTACACGTTTTTTTTAACTTATGCACCCTTATGTACATGGGAGAATTCGCCCCAAAGTGATTAAATCAAATACTAAATAATGCTACTAAAACAAATAATGTTATCAAAACAGGCATTACTTGATACTTGAATGAAAATAACGTTAACCGCCTCAGGAGAGACCTATATACACTGCTCAAAGAAATTACAGGAACACGTCACAACACAACACTTCACATAATCTAATCTACACTAGACAAACACCGGTATGCAGTGGCTATTCAAAATTACGTAAAATTATTTGCAATAAACTGACAGTTCGAATAGCCCAGGCTACTTTGGACTTGAGACTTTGAATAAACAAACAACAATTCCGAGAGGAGAGGAGATAGAGATGGTTATGGAATACAAATACCTCGGTCTTATCATTGACCATAAATTATACTGGGATCAGTGTGCTGATGCTGTTTTTAAAAAGGGTCAACAACGTTTGTATTTTACGGAGCCCGGGAGGTGACATGAAAAAAAAAAAAACGAAGGTTAAAAAAAAAAAAAACTGAGAAAAGGTATGTACTGGGGACAAACACTGACTAGGTTTGTGAGATCTTGAGTTTGTTTTTGCGAGATCTTGCGTTTGTTTTGTAAGATCTCGAGTTTCTTTTGCGAGATCTCTAGTTTCTTTTGCGAGATCTCGAGTTTCTTTTGTGAGATATTGACTTTCTTTTGCGAAATCTCGAGTTTCTTTTGTGAGATCTTTACTTTTTTTTGTGAGATCTTGAGTTTGTTTTGCGAGATCTCGCAAATCCATCAATGCATATGAGAACCACTAGAAATGTTCCGGAGAGCTTTAGCCACTGAAATTAGGTTGAAGTTCCTTATTTTTCCATCTGCGTTGGTCTGAGGTTGCGTTCCACACTGACTGACAAGCCAACCTAGTCAGGGTGCGATTTGTGAAAAAAAATCTGAGGGGGGATGCGTCATCGCTCCTACACATCACTCCACCATAAGCCTCGATTTCAATAGTCAATTTGATTTTAGAGGCTCTAAAAATATGAAGTTTTGTTTCCTTTTCTTTAACTTGTTTAGCTGGATTCTCCAGTGCAGTGAACAAGCCGCTGCATTCTGCAGTGAGTCAAGACCAGAAGTTAACGTTACCACACACGCACAGTGATACAGTCTTTTGATTTTAGACAGGGCCGGTCCTACGTTATTCTGGGCCGCCAATGCGCTGAGGCTCAAGAGTCAGTCAAATCGCGAACAGCCGGCAGCTAATTGTCAGGTGTGATGAAATGCGTTCATATTCCACTTTTTATGTCATAAACATTGCATGCCTATGGAAAGGCTTTGCAGTAGGATTGTCCGATGGTCAAGCTGTTGCTTCAATTTGTGTTTTAATTTATGCGACGCACTGATGCTGGGTTCATGCAGTTTTGCGCAGGTTTAAAATGTTTAGCCGACTGCGTAATGTGTCATTTTTGTTCAATAAGTTCCACTTTTCATGTCATGAATGTAACATGCCTATGATAAGGCTTTGAAGTTGTCCAATATGGTCAATCTATTGTCTCAATTGTGTTTCATGTGACACACCGAAGCTACATTGATGCATTGTTTTGCTCCAGTTGAAAATGTTTCTGCGTAATTTGTCAGCTGTGATCAAATGCCTTCAATAGATTTCACTATGATTAATGTTTGTATGGCCACCCATTTGAACATTTCTGGCTACGCTACTGCTACCGAGAACAGAATCTCTTAATCTCACATCTGACACTTGCATGGGCTAACGTAGCCTACTACTCCCCACGGGGGAGGGGTAACTTTTGACTTTTTTACATTTTTAAAAATAAATCGTTACCAGCCAATATAAGACCAGAAACAACAAGCAACAACGCGTTAAGCTGGTAAGTGAGACATCAATGAATGCACTTAATGCAGAATCACCACAGAAAGCGTTTATTTGATTATTTATTTGATTATTTATTTTTCTGCCCCTCCCCCCTCCCTGTCCAGGCCCGGGGCGGTTGCTCCCGTTGCAACCCCCCAGAACCGGCCCTGACTTCAGAATAGCCTTCCAGTTGGAGCAAAAGAAAATAGCCTAGGCCTACTCTTAACTTCAATCTTTGAATTAACATAATGTAGCTATTGAGCCCCATCTCAAAATAAATTGCTATTTGTCGATCTATCACTAACATATGTAACGTAAGCGGTACCACTTCTGAGGTCTCTTTCAGTGATTTCGCCGACTGACACTGCAGCCTGGCCTGCATTTATGCGCGCAGCCCATTTTGGTTTTAGTTTTGCTCTTGTTCGCCTCATGCTGGCAAAATAAGGCACTGCAACCTAATTTCAGTGGCTGAAGCTCTCCGGAATATTTGTGATTCTCATATGCATTGATGGATTTGCATTGATGGAGATGGATCTCGCAAAACAAACTCAATACCTCGCAAAACAAACTCAAGATCTCGCAAAAGAAACTCGAGATCTCACAAAAGAAAGTCAATATCTCGCAAAAGAAACTCGAGATCTCACAAAAGAAACTCGAGATCTCGCAAAAACAAACTCGAGATCTCGCAAACCTAGTCAGTGTTTGTCCCAAGTACATACTGTACCTTTTCTCATTTTTTTTTTTTTTTACCTTCGTTTTTTTTTTCATGTCACCTCCCGGGCTCCGTAGTATTTCTTAGGAAACCTAATTATTTTAATGTTGATAACAACATTTTTACTCTTTTTTAAAAGTCCTTTATCAAGAGTATTCTACCAGAAAGACTCAGTAGACAGAATAGAATCAGTTAACAATTTAATTAGTAAAGGAACGGCTTGATGCAAGCATGATAGAGTCCTGAATAGGTAACAGTCTTTGGCGTAGGCCCGCCTCGGATCCGTCAAGCGATGAGCGGATCTCGCCTCCCGCCGATGGATGAAGGCAGGGCGGGAGCCTACCCCCACGACGACGGGACCAACTGGTGGCGGTGGCTGAAGGAAGATGTGGTAGGCAGACCGTGCCCGATGGACGTGGACTGCTGGCAGAGGTGGCTGGAGGGGAGGTGGAGGGGACGTCAAAGTCAGCATACTGAGAAGCAGAAGCAGTGTTAGGTGGTACGTATTTAAAGAGCCCACTGAATTCCTATAGGCTAGCACTGATTGAATGAGTGAATGATCAGATTGCAGGGCTTTCCCGAAAGTAGGCAAAGCTAAGATTGGCACCGTGTAAGCATGGGAGGAGTAAGTTACACTACGAGTCTTCCTAGTAGAACTTTCGCTGAAGCTATCATTTCTACCAGAAAGACTCAGTAGACAGAATAGAATCAGTTAACAATTTAATTAGTAAAGGAACGGCTTGGATGCAAGCATGATAGAGTCCTGAATAGGTAACAGTCTTTGGCGAGGCCCAGTCTCGATCCGGCCCAGCGATGAGCCGGATCTCGCCTCCTACCGATGGATGAAGGCAGGGGCGGGAGCCTACCCCCAAAAGGATGAGTGATGCCCGCCAGGGCGGTGACTCAGTAATCTGGTTCTGAGAGGAGCAGAGACATTAGTATACATACAAGATGAATTAAACAGCATGACTGGGCCTGGGTGAAGACGTTGTGCCAGGACGCCGACAGAATTTTAAAGTAGCTAGGTGTTAACCATAAACCTAGGGTTGTAGTGGGGCCCGCAGCATGCTTTCGCTTTAGTGGGATTTAGAAGCTTGACGAGCTGGGCAACCAGCGTCTAGGGCAACCTAGACCAATGCGGCGGCGGGAGAACCGGCGTCCAGGGCAACCCTGGACCATAAGCACTTCACGATCTGGGCGCCCAGTGACTAGCAAGCTAGTACATCGTGACGAGCCAGGCCACCGGCATCCAGAGCAACCTGGACTTTAGTGCTTATGCGAGCTGGGCAACCAGCGTCTAGGGCAACCTAGACCACGAGACGTGCCGGGCTACCGGCGTCCAAGGCAACCTGGACCATTAGCTGGGCAACCTAGACAGACATGACGGCCGGGCAACCGGCATCCAGGGCCATCTGGACCAAACTGGGCAACCAGCGTCTAGGGCAACCTAGACGAGCGTCATGAGCCGGGCAACCGGTGTCCAAGGCAACCTGGACAGTGAGCTGGGCAACCAGCGCCTAGGGCAACCTAGACCAACGTGACGCCGGGCGACCGCATCCAGGGCAACCTGGACCGAACTGGGCAACCAGCGTCTAGGGCAACCTAGACGAGCGCCACGAGCCGGGCAACCGGCGTACGGTGCGACCTGAACCATGAGCTGGTCAACCAGCGTCTAGGGCAACCTAGACCGATGTGATGGCCGGGTGACCGGCATCCAGGGCAACCTGGACCAAACTGGGCAACCAGTGTCTAGGGCAACCTAGACGTGCATCACGAGCCGGGCGACCGCCAGAAGTGACCTGAACCATAAGCGTCGAATCCAGCTGGGCAACCAGTGAAAAGGGCAACATGCCCATGGCTGAGACTAAATCACCACAAGCTACCGGCATGCTGGGCCTCAATATGTTTCAGCGATTAGTGCAAGGCGAATGCCAGAATTTAACCACCGCCACCAGGATTTGTGAAGGTAAAATGAGGTACCTGAGTTAACATGGGAGAGCAACTTCTGAGCATCGAAAATGTCAAGAGGAGTTAGTTTGATGCATCCTGATGGATGACGGGATAGCCCTTTTGGCCGGGTAGACTTGGCTGCGCCGATGCGAATGAGTGAGAGGTGAACCTCTTTGAAGAGAGGTTACATTTAAGCAGCACGTTAGCTAGATGGCTGCTGAAAATCAGGTAAAGTGTGAGCCGTAGTTTAAGGTAGTGAACGGGGACCAGGGAAGCAAAACATGGTTAGGGTTAAAAGGTTAAACATAATGTACTCAGGATCAATGCAGGGGAATAGAGCTTGTGGTTGCAGATGCTTGGGACCGGAGCAATGAGTTAGTTGATATGGGTGCTTGAGTATATTTACATCGAAGTCATGTGGTTTAATATTTAGGATAGATAAGCATGACTAGTTTTGTAGAAGACTAGTGCTTGTGAAGCCAGATGTGTGTTCTGGTTCGATAGCTCACCTGCAGCGGCTAGAGTGAGATGAATGCATTGAGCTGCAGACCCAAGGCCAAGATGGATGCGTGTGCTACGCCTTAGCACCTGCTCTTGGAAAGCCCCCCAAAATAAGATGAGCAGCATCAGTAATGCGAGGGAAGCATGACCTTGCGAGGTAGACAAAGGACTTCAGGACAATTCATGCCTGTATGTGACAGGAGGAAGAACATATGTAACTGAAATATGACGAGACAACGAACAGATGAGTGCTGGGGTACCACCATGGTGCTTATGCATCTCAGAGTGCAAAGGAGCTCTGAGAATGACTTAACGCGAGCTCGCTATACCAGCTGCACCACTGTGGCAGGATAGGACAGTTTAGAACTGGCTGCTGGAGAGACAATGAGTAAAGGTAGCAATGAGGAGAGAATAAGCAATACATATCGCCCAACTGGATGCAGAAATTATATTAGTCATGCGCCAGCACTGGCCCCTGAGTGAGTGGAGGGGTGTGCATTCACGTGACATTCCATGTGGCCAGGACATTTTTAATCAAAGCGACTGAGAATGTACCCTGGGAATCCAGAGTTCTCACGGAAGCGTTTGCTCAGGGAGAGACTCAAGTCTGGCAAGGAGTATGATGCACGTAACTTTTGCCCCTTGCATCGCGGGGAACCAATATCTGTGTAGCTGGTATAACGGGCCAGAGGCGATCTAAACAGACGACAGACGTAGTGTCATCCAATTGCGTCGAAGTCCGGGATCAGGCAGTTAACATTGACCGTATAGCGGTATCCTGAACCATGAGCTGGGCAACCAGCGTCCAGGGCAACCTAGACAGACATGATGGCCGGGCAACCGGCATCCAGGGCCACCTGGACCAACTGGGCAACCTAGACGAGCGTCATGAGCCGGGCAACCGGCGACCAAGGCAACCTGGACAGTGAGCTGGGCAACCAGCATCTAGGGCAACCTACTGTAGACCAACGTGACAGCAAACAGGTTAAAGCTAAAACAATTCTCCCACAATGCCAGTGCAATTAAAACAATTTAGAAGGTAGAGCGCAATAACGAAAAGTGCATCAGTGAGTTTTACACAGACAAGTGTTAGTTCTAGACAGGTGATAAGTGCTGGGATTAGGAAGGCTAGTTTTAAGCCGTGCTACAAGAGGAGATATCCTCGAAAGCGCTGGCCTTCGGGAGATTTGTGAAGACGGAGGGATGACCCCCTCCAGGATGAACTGGAAACATGATCCACGCGATTGCATGATTCCGTGAACCGGCACTGCCATCCCTGTAAGAAAGTAGATGTTAGTGTGATATGTGGAACTGCTTCTCCATTGACGAACTGCATCCCCTCAACGGAAGAGGGGAGGCATGATGCACCTGCAGGGGTTAGCAAATTAAAGATTGGGAGGAGAATGTAAAAGGAACTTGCACGTCCTCCCTGGCGCGATCACTTCGGGTGAGCATATCTGCCAAAACAAAACAGCCAAGGCAAAATAGGAGAATGGAAATTAAAGTACACATTATGCAGAGGATCCTGCTAAAACGGCAATTCGAGTCAGCAATCAATGTGACTGATGGCGTGACTAGATGGGCTGAAATCACACAGACACGCAGAGACCCGTTGTGTCTAAAGAGAGTGCATGAAGGGCGCGGCGTTGGCCTGAAGGAGACTTGAGTCTGCCAGTGATGATGGACCGCCCGCTTGACCTCGAAAGGAAGGAGTGGTTAGACAGGCGACATGTAGCATCGTCATCGGTAAAACAACCAGCCAACGGCTACGCTTGGTAGTCGGATCAACGAACTTCCAGCATAGGCCACCACTTAAACCACAACTAGCAAAATGCAAAATTGCCGACATAATCATGAACAGCCGGTAACCATTAACACCAATATATGGAGTGCTGAAGCGACCCACTGGTGGGCAGTGAGCAAAGTGAGGCCTGCCATAGAATTCCTAGGAACCCAATACACAATATGGAATCAGAAAATACATTTTAAACATACAAAGACGCTAGAAGGATATGTTACATACACAAATGACACAGCTTCTTAATTAAAAGCTCAACCATGTGGGCATGAGCCCACACTGTGGTGTCAGCTCATGAACACTGACATAATACGGGCATTGAAAAGAAAACACCTATTATTGCCTAGATAATAGCTTGTGTGACATACTGGCAATTGATGACCATGGGCCGGCGTGCCGTCATTTTGGTTCGAGCTTTGGTGTAAGACCCCCCGAAATTGAGAACCCAGATAGCCGAGAACGTCGGGGACGTCACGGCATACCTGGGAGATGACAGATCAGCGGTAGCTGAGAGTAGTTTGAGCAACGGCAAGTGCATGCAGAGAATCACCCGAGGAAGGCCGTGTAGACTTCCTACCAGAAGGTATGGGACGCAATCCCAGATGATTAAATGAATGCAACGATGAACTGGCTTCCCGCACAAGGAGTGATACCTGAACCGAAGGTCCAGCAGACGAGTAGCCTAGCCTAAAGCCTATGCAGCCCAACGAGCAGCGAGGCAAATTAAGAGGCTACACAAAGACAACTGGTTTGACGACGCTCAACCAAGGTAGACATCGAGATAACCACAGTGAGTGTAGAACATCAATTAAACAGGTCTTAATACAGGGTTGGGTTCAACGGCAGCGTGGTGCAGGCCAGGAATTTACAGCACAAATCGCAGGGATTATAAAATCAGCAGGAATTATGTAAGGAGGCTTAAGTGAAAGTTAAACCTTGTCAGACAAGTCAGTTTGTTTGCTGCCCGCCGAATATCGTTGGCAAGCAGGTTGCATGACTGTGGGTAGAGTGTAGCCCAGCTCGAGGAGCTTGGGAAGAGAGAGCACAATAACCTTACCAACCAGACGCTGAAGCTTGAGAAATTGTTGCCGAAAATGACATGGGCCTGCAACAGAGTTGCGCGAGGACGGCGACCCGGCAGTAGGTTATCGTGAATTGAAGGCTGCAACGGCGTGAGCGTGACTGGCTCCGATATGCAGAGATTAGCGATGAAGCAACATGCAGTGACCCTGACTGAAGGACGCACAGGTCTGAACAGCGCAGCAAACGAGCGCGGTAGGATTGTAACAAGTAACGCCACTGAGGGCAGAAGGGGCGAATGTAAAAATGCAGCGAGCCCAGGTCCACGCGGAAGCCTGAGCTAGGACGTCAAAGTCAGCATACTGAGAAGCAGAAGCAGTGTTAGGTGGTACGTATTTAAAGAGCCCACTGAATTCCTATAGGCTAGCACTGATTGAATGAGTGAATGATCAGATTGCAGGGCTTTCCCGAAAGTAGGCAAAGCTAAGATTGGCTCCGTGTAAGCATGGGAGGAGTAAGTTACACTACGAGTCTTCCTAGTAGAACTTTCGCTGAAGCTATCATTTCTCTCCTATTGTATTGTATGCTGGTATGGACATTCAAAAATCACACATAGTAACAAATTGGGGAAGATTGTTAAAACCTGTGGAAAAATCATTAGTAAGCAACAGGTAGACCTGTACCAACTATATCTGATCAGATTGGCACAGAAAGCAGACAAAGTTTGCATGGATACAACCCATCCACTTTCAGTGGAGTTCATGCCGCTCCCTTCTGGTCGTAGATATAGATATCCTAATGTCAGAACCAGCCAAGCAAAAAACTCCAATGGCAATAACCCAATTAAATAAGATGTGGGGAGGGGTATGACAGGAGGAATATATGTGAAGTACTGTGCAGTAGTTTTAGTTTTATTTATTTATGACATTAGGCCTTTTAGGGAAGTGCAATATACTCTTTTGTACTGTATTCTATCTATTGATGTATGTATGTTATGTAAGGGATAAGGTATAGAACGCCGGCCATTATTGGGAAAATAAGTCCCGACAGGGCAAACCAGAACCCGACGCGCCAGCGGAGGGGTCTTGCTTTGCCCTGAAGGGACTTATTTTCCCAATAATGACCGGTGTGCTATACATTATCCCGCTTATTATATGGCTACTTGCCAAAACTAAAAAATAAACTCCACAATATGTCTCTTTACACTTATTTGTTACCGTTTCGTCGTGGCTTTTGCTGAGAAACAAATAGTTCGCAACACACGCTGAACTTGAATCAAACATTCTTTAGAACACAGCTGATCAACCATCTGCTTTCACTTTTGAATGAAGTTCCAATGCAAGAAGTGACCGGACTACTTGCGGAGTGATATGAAAAACTTAAATCAGCAGCACAAAACCTGTTGCCATTGACAGCGGTAATTATATGTTTGCAGCGGTAATTACATGAAAATATTTTACCGTAGAACGTTGGGAAATCCCATTCAAGTCAATGGAGCGTTCTACTACGGTGCGGTGGTAGTGTAGTAGTGTGGTAGTGTAGTGGTTAAAGGAGCTGGGCTAGCATGCAGTAGACTGAAAGTTGTCGGTTCAATTCACGGCTTCCACCGTTGTGCCCTTGAGCAAGGCACTTAACCCCAAGTTGCTCCGGGGACAATGTGATTCCTTGTAATAAAGCTGACATATGTAAGTCACTTTGGTCAAGAAGTGTCTGCTAAATGTAATGTAATGTAATGTAATGTACTAGCATTGTGAAGAGCTGTATAATAAGTGCTAGATAAATAGTGCTGTAGATGTCTGGTTCAATGTTTGTGTTGTGGATTATGTGTCAACATGCCTGCACTGTAAAACAAATTGGCTCTCGGGGACATTACATTTTTACAAGATATGTAAGATATGTATGTAAGATATGTATGTAAGATATTTACAAGTCTAAATCTAAGTCTAAGACTGCAAGGTCCCAAATTAAAACGAGCGATAGGCTAATGGTTCTGAATTTAAGGATGTTTCAGAATGCCACGTAGCTAGACAACGAGTGGCAGACAGAGCGACATGTCACTTATGCTACCAAAGACTGTTTTTGAGTCAGTAAAATTTTCACATGTATAGCATGCATAGTAACCACTATGATTACCCTAGCAACCATCTCATTTACCATAGCAACAACCTAGCAACTGCCATAACAACCACTTCATTTAGCATAGCAACCACCATATATACCCTACCATCACCCTAGCAACCATCTTAATTACCCTAGAAATATTGATACAAGGTCTTTCCATACAACTTTCTTACTTCAAACCAGTCATCCATCCCTTAAACTGTCTGTCTATCAACATCCATATTAGACTATCTCTCTAAACTAATATGAACATCCATCAACCTACATGTGTAATTCAACTACTACCTAGCAACATCCTTAGCAACCAACATGATTACCCTACCAACCAGCATACTAACCGCTTTAATTAGCATAGCAACCACCTTGTCTAGGAAAGTTTTCAGACCCTTGCAAGTTTTCCACATTTTGTTATGTTTCAGACTCATCTTAAAATGGATTCAATTAATTTTGTTCCTCATCAATCTACACACAATACTCGTGTATAAAAAATAAAAGACTGAAATATTCCATTTATAAAGTATTCAGACCCTTTGATATGAGGCTTGCAATTGAGCTCTGGTGCATCCTATTTCTATCAATGGTCTATCAAGTTGATTGAAGTCCACCTGTGCCTGGATCTCATTCATAGTGACCACTGGGTCCTTGGTTACCTGTCTGGCCAAGGTCCTTCGTCCCAGATTACTCAGTTTGGCTGAGCGGCCAGATCTGGGAAGACTGTTGGTTGTTCCAAACTTTTCCATTTGAGAATGATGGAGGTTACTTGACCGTATTTACAACCCCATGTTGAAGACACAGTAACGCCCCTGGTAGTGGATACACAATGGGGGTAGGAAGTGATCAGGAAAACAGAGGCAGACACAAAGAATAAATGCTAAACTAAAGTATTTAAAGAATATGTTGTTTTATAGTTTAAAAATAGTATGGCCTGCAGAGAAGGTCTAAGCAGGCCCTGATGGTCCACCCCCACTGCTGATGATTTGCTTTCACCTTATCATTATTGTCTACTTTTGCTTCTCTCAAAAAACAGGACCCCACAAATGGTTATTACAATGTCCGGGATCATGATGACATCAAAATTCACAGCAGCAACTTCTCGGAGTATTCCTCCACCCTGCAATCTGTGTACCCTTCAATGCCCTCACAACCAACTAGTCTGATGTATGGCCAGCAAGACATCTATGACTACTCTCATCAAGGCACACAGAGACCCTATCGGCAGGTGTCTGTGCAGAAGACACAGAATAATGCAGAGTCTAATGTCTTTATCACTGATCCCCTGTGCAATGGTTCAACTTTCCATCCTGCTACAAATGGGCGAGCTTTCACTAGCTACATGAAGCCCAACATTTCCTATGAAAAAATAGATGTCTATGAACAATCTGACCAAGCCAGTAAAGTTTCTAGCTCTTCACACTTATCATATGCTTCCTCGCATATTTCTTCACAGCAGTCTGACTACAGTAGACCCTCACAACAGCACCAACGCATGCAAACACATGTGTGAAATTTGTATTAGTGTCTCCCTCAAAATATGATTGTGCTGAAGAAGTTGCAGTTGACTGAAGAATATATCATCCTTAATTCAAATGGATTACTAGGATACCAGGGGAATATGAAAATATGTACATACTGTAAACAAAACTTTGAAATAAATGAAAATTGACAACAGGTATCAGAGTAAGAGAAGTAAGAGAAGAATAAGAAAGTAAGAGAACTTGAAGCGCTTAATATAGTTCTAGAAAGAATGTTCTTTTTGGCACAAATTGGATGAAAGTGGCCCAAGTCTGTTGTACATGTTATGAACTATCAATGCTTTGTTCTCCAATGCATAAATAAATAACTATTGATAAACTATTGGCTTGAGTTTGAATGTGTTATGTATAGTTTATATCTAAATTAAAGATGATGATGTTTCTAAATTCAAATTAATACTTGAAAAATATCAATAAACAGCAAGGTGCCATCATCAAGGTCCAGCAATGTTGTGTACAGTAGGTGGCAGCAGAGACAAAGCTACCATTTCTCTTTACAAAATCATCATCCAGAGGTCCTAGGTCCACACTCATGCATTCTCCTCTTTGACTCATCCCACTATTTTTCAGATCAGGGGACTGAGATGGCCATGGCAGAAACTTGATTTTGAGTTCAGTAAACCATTTTTGTGTTGATCTGGACATGTGTGGTTCATTGACCTGTGGGATGATCCAAATCATGACCATATCTTGGAGAGACTGAGAGATTTGTTTTGAAGATTTTTCTTGGAGTTCATGATACCATGCACCCAACTGAAGTTCCCAGGGCTATTCGTGACATAGACCCACAATATCACAGACCCTCTGCCATATTTAACATTAGGCACAGTTGTTCTTTTCAGTATAGTCATTGTACACCAACCTTGAGTGTTTGTTGCCAAATATCACAATTTTCATTTCATCTGACAATAGAACGTGATTACAGAAAATGTTCCTGTTGCATGCAGTGACTCCAGCAATGTATATTTGTAATTAAATGACAGGAAATGCTTTTACCTGGCATACCGTACATAATCTATTAGTACAGATGTCACTTTTGAAGATTATTTGGAGACTTGGTGACTCAAAGATCTTTTTTCTGTAACTCTCCAACAATGACCCTTATGGAATTCTTTGCCTCTCTTACCATTCCTGTCACTGTACATAGGGGCAAGATAAACATGGGTCTTTGTTCAAGCAGATTTGTCACATTTGATCGGAACTTTTCAATTATTGTTTTAACTGTAAATATGGGCATTTTTAACTGAGTACCTACTTTTTTTGTAGTCATTGCCTGACTTACGAAGGTCAACACACTTTCATTTTATTTGAATTGGGTGTTATAGAGGTATTCTTTTTTCTCAGAATAAAATTAATTCAGCAAAAGATGATTTTGATTTTTTGATGATTTTATACCTGTGTTTTGTCAACTTAACCAGAGGTGCCAATAAATGTGGAGAGCACTGCAAGAAATGGCACTGTAATGAAATAAAAAAAAGAATTTGCACAGCTATGTGAAATTTTACAAAAATGTGTTACCCTTTACAATATGAGGTGTTACTAAATGGTTAATTATATATTCAGTATCAGCCATCAGATAACAATAATTAATGGTGCTCTAAGCGATGGCACACGTTTTTTAGGCATTTTATGTCACTTACTGCAAACAGCACCTAACTGTCCTGAATCACTGTAAAACAACGCGATCTCTGTGGACAGCCCAGGCTCTAAGAACGGCCCTAGCCCATGAAAACATAACAAACTGTTCCAGCAAATCACAGACGAGATGCACGTTTAGGAGAGTTACAATTGCACGGGAGCAGCATGGGAGGGAGGGGGAGGAAGTAGCGAGCTAGCTTTCTGCTTTTTTTGAAAGTCAACAGAAGTGACGTTGCCCAGCATCGCTTAAAGTACCTACAAATAGTTTATAAGACACTCAAAACGCATTGTATGCACTGTGTAAGTTATGCCGTACACAGTGCATACATCGCTGACCAGGGTTGGGTAGTAATGGATTACATGTAATCTGGATTACGTAATCAGATTACAAAAATCAAGTAACTATAATCAGCCCAGATTACAATTACAAAAATGTCAGATTACAATTACATTGTTGGGGATTACCTGATTACATTTTATCATGCAAACAATGCAACTTTTTTATGATAGCCTAGCTACTGTATCTTTTAATTTGACAAGCTTTGGGCTTGCCGGTTCGATCCCCGACCAGTAGAAAAAATGTGGGCAGGGGAAGTGGTTGAGCACTGCTCTCCCATGCCCACATCCACGGCTGAAGTGCCCTTGAGTAAGGCACCTAACCCCTCACTGATCCCCAAGCGCCGCTGTAGCAGACATCTCACTGCTCCGGGTTGGTGTGTGCTTCACCTCACTGTGTGCTCTGTGTGCTTCACTAATTTACAGATTGGGAGACCAAATTTCCCTCACGGGATCAAAAGAGTATCTATACTTACTAACTTATTTACTATTGGGGCAGGTCTCTCGGCACACTGCCTGATCTTTTCCTTCTAATCTTAATGCAGCCTCTTGTTTTAGTGTTTTAGTGTTTTAGCGTTTACTTTGAGAAAGTCACCAGGTCCCCCTGGTTGAAAAACATCCCAAAGGAATAATTTTCTCACCCCCACAATTGAAATGGACATGGTGTCATTCAATCTCAGGCCATGTCCCTGGGTCAAAAAAATCCAGCGAAAGCTAAATTCATTGTCCAGGTGTGCCCTGCTGAGTTGTGCATGTTTGAAGAATAGTGATCCATGATCACATCCATGATGACTAAGTGATACATTTTGGGATGGGGTGAAAATTTCAACCACCAAAACACCACTGCCAAAGTGGAGAATAGCTATAGAAATGTATTAGTGTGGGGTGTTTTTCAGACAATGGGACCTGGTGACCTCAAAGTAACACTAAAACAAGGGGGCTACATTAAGATTTTTGGAGGAAAAGATCAGTTAATTCACACAGGAATGCTTTACTCAGAGCAAAGAGATTTCTTAGATGTAATGAAATAATAAAGAGAAAAATAGAATGAGAATCCTATCATCAATTCAGTGGTGGTGTATTTTACTTAAGCAACATATTTATTGAAGTAATCTAAAAGTAATCCTAAACTAATCAGATTACGTTACATGTTTTTGGTAATCCAACTGATTATGTTACTGATTACAAAAATTGCCATGTAATTTGTAGTCAGTAATGGATTACAAGTAATCTGACCCAATCCTGTACGTGACTTACAAACTAGTTGTATGACCTACGAATGAATATTAAATAGTTAACTAACCCTTTAATAATACCTTGTAAATGGTTTGTTAAAACACCTTATTATTAAGTGGTACTCAAAAACATGCTAATTACAAATCCATGCAAATTTATTAAGACACTGCGGAACATTCCACACTAACCACATAACTGTAGTAACCATTCATTGTGATGTGTAAGCACCAGGGCTTTTATGTCCCTTGTAGTTAAGAGCATTCCTAATTCTCCGCTATCCACCAGCAGAACATCTTTTTTTCCTGTACCCTCTTCCTTTACTTCCCTTTTCACTTTCCTTTCCATTACATTCTACAACTGATATCTTAATACCTAATGTATCTTGCTTAGATTAGTATTTATTAGGCTCACATGTATATTTAATCATGTCACAAGTCCAGTAATCTATGCATTTCAAGGTTTTGATTGTGCTTGGTTGTTGTTGATTAATTGCTATAACTTAATACAATAATGCCGTTTTAAAGAGTATGTGATTGTTAAAACAATCAGGCGTGAACTGTTAATCAATGCTACAGGTAGATTAAAGTCGATATAGGACCACAAATGTCTGCTGATTGTGTTTTTTTCCACTGTTGTCATTAGCCAATCATTGATTAACACATCACTCCGTGCCATGGATTGTCTACCAACAGTTTACCAACCATAATTCCAAAAAGTTGATGTTTTCACTGCATGTCTTGGTGTCGGTTTGTGTTTGTTGTCAGTGCACACCACATTTTTTTGCCGAATGTACTATAATGTGGCTCTCAGTAGCACATGAATAAACAGCATTTTTCTTTCAGTTTAAAGAAATTATTTAGGTCTCATGTAAAACAATCAAAACTCCAGCAACTTCTTCCAATAATGGTTTTAATTTAGGTTACATGAAATGCAGTTTTTTATTATGAATTATTCAACATGATACTGTTATGCAGGTTTGATAAGCAGGCACACAACCAGCATAATTTTATACATATATCAAATTTTGCAATGCTACTTGTAACTAGATCAGGGGTGGGCAAACTTTTTGGCTCAAGGGCTACATTGGGTTTCGAAAATTGGCCGGCGGGCTGCACCCCCCCACCCCACGCCACACGCATAAAAAAAATAAATTTTTTATAGCCTATAATTTAGTATGAAAAGTATTTGTTTTAAAATATTAATTGCTTAAAAATACTGCTAATTTTATGCTGTTTAACAAATGTATAAATTGTGCACTGTCGCTTTAAGACAGTCGCTTTAATTCACGTTTATTTCTCAATGATCTTCTGCCTGCTCCGCTATGGCTAGTGCTGTAGCCTACCTATACGGCTGGGCCCTCTCACAGTTTTTAAATGGTCAGTAGTGGGAACTACTGTTGCCTTCATGATTTCCTTTTAAAACTTTCTTATAAGAAGGAGATATCAATTATCAACAATCACAAGCCAGCTGGAACCTGCGTGAGTGCAGACGCGTTCCCAATTAAATGGATTGCATAATGTTCACGTTAGATCTGCTACAAAGGAGATAACTAAGAGTTAACTTAGTTTAACATGATGTTATCTCTATTTAACATGATGTTTTGACATTGACATTGTAAACGTTATCTAAGGAGAGTGAAAAGCAGTTTGCAGTAGAGCTAACCAACGTCGTCTCTATCGCAGGAAAAAAATAGCGAGCAGCCTGATAACTAAATGAAATGCTCGGCGGGCCGGATGAAAGTGCTTGGGGCCGCAGTTTGCCCACCCCTGAACTAGATCAATATACTGCAATATCACTGCTTCAAACAATGACATGATCTAAATAAGCCGAGCTGCAATATTTAGAGACATTCATTACACTGAGAAACAGTCAGTACGTTTACATGCACAATTAAGCCAAGCTACAGTTATAGCTCGGCTAGGTGATTTGACTGAACTGCTGTCCGTCTCTGAGTATACTGTACATCAAGGGGAATCACTTTATTGACCAAAGTAAAGTGACTTGTTCTGCTATACGATTTGTCCCTTCCTTTTCACAAAACCCAAAACATTCCAAATTAGCTTTGTTAGCATAAATTAGTTAACATTTTTGTATGGGCATTCTGGGGGATGTAAATTCATATATGGACACTCTGGGGGATGTAAATTCATGAAAGAAGGTTCAACTTATGAGTATGTAGGTAGTTAGGTTGCTAACTGAACTAAAAAGACTGAAGACAGTGCCAACTGTAGTGTTAGCCAGAGGAAGGCATGCTCAGAGTGCACAGGCCAAATTGAGTCCAATTGATCGTATACATGCATGAGTTATTCAACCGTCTATCACATTATATCTGGGTTTTTAAGTTTGGCTGAAAGAACTTCAATCGGACTAACATGTTTACATGCATGCAAGTCCGGTTTTGGTTGGACAAACACAATAATTCAAGTAAACGTACTGAGTGTTATCAATATGTTATTCGACATGTTCATGGTATGCATGAATAATAAGGTACTGCACAGTTCAAAGCAAAGACAAACAAAGACACTAAAGTTGTATTGGTATGTGAGAAAAATTTACATTTGGAAACATAACAAAAAAAATGGTAACACTAATATCAGATTAATAACTTCATTGTTCTTGCTAAGGTTGGTGGGATTCATTTAACAAAGAAGGGGTGGCAAGGTTGTATACAGACCCTTTGTCAGCATTTCCATTCCTGGTTGAACTTTGTTTTACCTTACATGATTCAGTTAGATAAATTGAATTCTGTGTCACACTGTTGATATGAACTTAAAGGATAATTCCGGTAGCACTTTGAGTCCCTTTTCTTATTTGTGTTGGATGAACTAGAGTGGTGAACACCAGAATTTTGACGATGGGTCCTGTCTCGACTTTCTGACTTGTTTTGAATCGCCTTTGACTCTTTCAGAGTGGCTAGCTATGGGCATGCACAATCATGTTCTTAAAACAACCCTTAACGTTGGTTTTCAAAACTGTGTAACTCACCAAGTGGTTAGTGGTGTTCGTTGATTAGTAAAAACAAATATATCGGCACAATGTATGATTTCAAGCCATTTAATTTGCTATTCACTAACCACTCAGTGAGTTGCACAGTTTTGAAACAAACGTTAAGGGTTGTTTGTGCATGCCTAAAGCCAGCCACTCTGAAACAGTCAAAAGCGATTCAAAACAAGTCAGAAAGTCGAGACAGGACCCATTCTCAAAATTTCGGTGTCTACCACTCTAGTTCATCCAAAACAAACCAGAAAAGGGACTCAAAGGGCTAAATACCGGAATTAACCTTTAAGATATCAGTTGTTCACAATAAACTTTGTACTTCCAAAGGGAATGATAACCTGCATGACCATACTTTACAGCAGACACACGACATAAGCTATCATACAATTTTGTACAGAAGAAATAGTCTACTGGTAACACAAGGTAACTAGCAAGTAACAGAAATGTTGGGTTGAGTTAAGAAATCCGCAATTTGAGGACAGTGGTTGCAACATTACATCATACTACCGAAGCTGAATGTCAATGTGATAGTACCATTGTCTTTTACAAACATTCCATCACCAGAGTTGAACACTTTTTAATGAAAGCCAAATATGGATCATTCTGGACTCTATTTTGGCGGTCAAAAACAAAGCACAAAGTTTATTCTTATCATGACGCAAAGCTTATTCCTATCTTACACTCAAATTTTTCACCATGCGCTTCACTTTTATTAAGCCTTGCGCCCAGGGGTGTGGCAGAAGGTGTGGTCTGGCACATGACCCAAAAATTGCTATCTTACACCCTTTAAAAAAATCATTACGCCACTGACCAAGAAAAACCTGGTCTATAGCGAAAGGCGCATCTAAAGCACAGCTGTGAAGATGTGAAGCTGTCATGAGATGTAAGCAGCCCTTAGCAAGCAGTCCCAAACAACATTTTTGCAGGATAAATAGCCTTAGGATTTTTATTCAGTCATTCTAACATTATTGGGGTAAATGTTGCTTTTTTCAGACTATGATTTCGATGGTAACCCCTTGTCAGTCAATAGTGAAAGTAATTAACTGTTTATAACTGTTTTGTCGTTGACTATGAGACGACGAAGTTAATTTCACTTTGCCAATAATAGACGAGTGTAGATGTGTGTAGGCTATACTCGGTCTCGCGTGCAAGCAGATTCCTTCAAATGTGCCGCTGACTATTAAAATACTGATGCGCTGTTTAAAGTTGCACTGCTTGCTGTTAAAGGGAATAACAGATGTCATTCTCATTGGTTTAAAGGATGTTACACCCAAAACACACCCATGACTGATTAAGAAACGTAAGAACCGCCTTTTTGTGCCAAGCAACCGTCGTTTGATAACAAAACCACCCTGAATGTGGACTGGACACACCCCTAAATGTATTTAAGCTTTTCACCAGTGACCATACGTTTTAGATCGCCAAGATAGAGCCCTCTATGTTAAATCAGAATCAAGAAAATAGTTGCTGCATCGTCTGAGATTTTGTTCAGAGTTTGTCTACATAATGTTTTAAGTTCCAAAGCTAAGACCTGTCTTCATTCTTAAATATTCTATCTTAAATATTTAAATTTTCAATTCCCAATGTCCCATTCAATTCCCAATTCCCATTTTTGCAGCCTTGATTTTTCATCATTTTTACTATAAAAAATACCTTACCTCCAAAGCCATGTTTAGACATTAATGTCTTAAAAAGTATTATTCCAAGCCTGCCCAAACTTACAAAAACAAGTATATACAGTAGTAACCTGAGTGTATTTTTGCTCTTTTTTCCAAATCTATATGGAATGACCCATATATGACCTCCAACCCAAACACCTCTGCACTAGATACCTGTTTTTTCATGGATCCAGTCCCGCAGTTTAGTTACACGAGTATATACACCAGGCTTATTGCGACGGGCACAACCTTCACCCCAACTCACAATGCCTGATTGGAACCACTTTCCAGCCTCTGAAAGACACACCAAGGGGCCACCCGAGTCTCCCTGTAATGAGGGGGAAAAGAGTTAAACATATTATAGAAAAATTCAATCACTGCTTTGTACAGAGGTAGGTAAAGTATCCAGTTCAACTAAGTTACCACTCAAGTACATTTTTTTATTTGAAGACTACAGAAGACATATAGAAAGTCTTTTTTTCTAAATTTATGGTGATTTTAAGGTTGAGGGTGTTCAATAATCTACGGTCACATAGTGTAGATGCATGCATTTGTCTCTCCAAAGTATGTCGTTTTGCAGTTGGACACATAGCTCAGTGCACATCAATTACTTAATCAGAGTTTATGAAATATGTCATTTTTTCAGCCAGCGCTACACTCTGGGGGCATGTTCATGAGCCCCCATGTTCATGCCCCTAAAGAGTAGCTCTGTAAATGCCTGGCTTCTTTAGCTGTTTAAGTTTTTAAGTTTACTGGCAAGGACATGAGTCAAACTTCATGTAGTCCTTACCAGGACTGGAGTTAGCTAAGCTACCAATTACTCTATATTAAATGAAGCTTCATTATACACAGAAAGCAAAACCGGCAAAAGTTGTTTATTTCATCAAAATGCCCTGCATATGCCAGGACATTGTGCATGCACACACGCATGCACACACACACCTGCAAGTATCATCTCTCTCCTTCACATTTGAGGAGTTTCATTTTGTGTCATGTGTAGGGGTGTCACGATATCGTTTTTAAGTTGAAAATCAATCGAAATGACATCACAATCTCAAACTTCAAAATCAAATGTAGAATCGACGATGCAGCCACACCCCCATGTCACATCCAGCATGCATGCCAAGAGGGAAAAAAACAGACAGCTGAGCCGCTCCAAAGTGCTTCACAATAAAGTGTTTAAGCGCAATAAACAAAGGAATGATTTAAGGCAAAAAGAAAAAAGAAAACTCGGTATCATGTTTCAATACACTTTAGGTCAATATCACACCGGAATTCTCCTTTAAATGGGACTTAAAAATATTCAGAGACTGGGCTGCACGGATGTGGAGGGCAGTTCTAGAGTCTGGGGGCTGCCACTGCAAAGGCTCTGTCCCCCTTGTTTTTTTTGCCTGGACCTGGCCACTTCCAACAGCAGTTGGTCAGCTGACCGTAGTGCTCTGGTGGGGATGTGGTGGTGGAGAAGATCAGACAGGCATGTGGGGGCCAGACCATGGAGGGATTTGTAAACACTCAGTAGAAGTTTAAAGTCAATGTGGTAGTGGATGGGGAACCAGTGGAGCGATGCGAGGACTGGCGTGATATGTTCGCGCTTTTTTGTACAGGTGAGGAGTCGGGCAGCTGAGTTCTGAACCAACTGCAGGCGGCGGAGCTGTGTTTGATCAATGCCAGTGTATAGAGCATTGCAGTAGTCTAGTTGAGATGTTATGAAGGCATGGATGACTCTCTCTAGATCACTCTGGTGCAGGTAGGCTTTGGTCTTAGCTAGGGTTCTCAGGTGGAAAAAGCTTTTCCTAACTACTGCACTGACCTGCTGCTCGAACTTAATAATAATAATAATAATAATAATAATAATAATAAAGCTTTATTTGTATAGCACCTTTCATACACAGAATGCAGCTCAAAGTGCTTTACATTTGAAGCATGTAACACAATAATAGTCAGTCAGTCATTATCAATCACTTTTCTTTGCTGTTTATGATCTACTCAGCAACATATCAAAAATATAAAAAATGACGTCATAAGACTGGCAGCCTTAACCCTCTTACCCCCCACAAGCACGCCATATGGCAACTGTGGCAAGAAAAAACTCCCATATTCCAGGAAGAAACCTTGAGCAGAACCTGACTTAATAGGGGGAACTTGAAGGCACTGTCAAAATTCACGCCCATATTTCTGACAGAAGGCCTGATGTAAGAGGCGAGAGGGCCCAGGGCATCGGTTGAGAAGGCCGGAGAAGTTTTGCCAAAAACAATTATCTCAGTCAGTCACGTTGTCTAAAAATCACTATCATACACCACCTAAACCTGGTCAGAAGTCAATGGCGAGTTGTTCATATGCTATTTTAAGAGCGCATGTCAACAGCAGTGATGGGCAGTAACGCCTTACTGTAATCCAATTACTTTTTTCAAGTAACGAGTAAAGTAAGGGATTACAATTGCAAAAACAGTAATTAGATTACTTTTACTTTCCTGCAAGCAGCCTGCGTTACTGCTTACTAAACCGTGATTTTGCCATAGACAGTAAAAGAATTTGGGATTTTGCCATATGGATTTTGTGACACTAACTCGTGACAATGACGTAGGCTATAGATGTGCAATATAGATGTAAACAACAGACACACGTGTGCAAGACATGGAGTGCAGGAGAGAGCTCGAACATGGAGCATTTAATTCATTGCAGTTCAGACATTAAGAAAAAAACATTAACGCTATACACTCTTTGTGGGAAGAAAAATGTTGTCTAGCGAAAAATTCCACCTCAAATCTGAGCAAGCACCTAGCAAGCCGGCACAGGAATGTGAAACTCATTGAGACACCCCCAGATCCCGACATGACGGCTGCAGCAACAGGTGAAAATAGAGGACGTCGCAGGTTCCCTGTAGCTTACTGGCCCGTTATAACAGGAGCCAGGGCATTATAATATTCTGGCTGCATTCACTGTGATTTGGAAAATGGGCAAAAATATAATGTGGTCTTTGCCTTTTTGTAATGGGGCTGGTGAGTGTTGAAGTCTTCAATAATTCGTTTCCCTTAAACCAGCGTTTCTCTACTGGGTCGCGGAGACATGCCAGGTAGGGCGCGAAAAACAGGAGTTTTTTTCATTTATTTTTGTATCTGTAGCCTAGGCCCAGGTAGCACCCGATGCGCAATGGACACACTGTGTTATTCATAGGGAAGCACTCGTGTCAAGGCAGCGTGAGCGCATGTTTGAATCTGCAAGCACGTTCACAAATGAACATTTCTTGAAGCTGGCCTATCTTAGCAATATATTTGGAAAGCTCAATGAGTATCTCCAGTTACAAGGCAAAGACAAGCACCTACCTCACCTAGCAGATAAGATTACTGCATTCCCCAAAAAAACTTGAGGTATGGGACAGGCGCCTCGATCGCAACAGTATGCCTTTGAGAATCTGAGTGAAATCGCTGAAACGTCTGCTTCGGGAGCCACTCTTGTGATCCCATGTATTAAACAGTAGGCCTACATCACATCCCTGCAAAGTTTATTTCAAAAATATTTCCCAACCAGCAGTGCTCAGTATGACTGGATTATGGATCCATTTAATGCAGCATGTTGGTATTTCATTGAATATATTGTACAATGCTGTAAAATATTGGCCTATGCTTCCTAATATGTTGCTGGAAAACACACACACACAATGGCACATTATGTATTTATTTATTATTATATCTGCAGCACCAGCTGATTTTAGCTCTGCTGAAGAGGATATATTTAGAACTTGTCATTATTTCAATACATTTGACAATTTTAAGCTTGACCTACCACTTTCTTAGAGCGATGAGGGACATGTGGGGCTCGAAAAGGCCCCCTTGATCAAAGTGGGGAATGAAAGAAAAAGTTTGAGAACCACTGCCTTAAACTAAGCATTTACATGAAGCACAGTAGCCTATGCCGATTGAAACACATTCCACTCAGATAGGTGCTACCAGGCTCATATAGGCTATCACTTTTAATTGCAAACAGAAAATGTCTAGCTAGCTGTTTATACCAACTTAATATCATGACTATTGCTAATATAGTGCCAAATGTGGAGTTTGTGGACTATCCATAGGCTTATATTTGAATGGAGCTGATCATTATGAGAGTTGTGTAGATGCTCTTAAAGTGACAGCGCACCATTTAAACTGCATCAAATTAGTAGTATTTCTTAAGAAATAATTTAAACTAACAGTTCTGCTTTGGGCACCAAAATAGCCAGCAGCGGCACTGCACACACACAGTTCAAACACATAGCCTACTCTTCTTGACATTAGAACAGCCTAAATGTGGCATGCAACAGCATTTTCTGTTTTGGTAAATGCATTACTCCTCTCTGCACTGCAACTGTTATAAGATGTAAATGTTAATAGAGACTTTGGTTTTAATAATTTTTTTTGCTGTATTTTATTTACATCTATTCGAATGAAGGAGTATACACACCAAAAAGTTAAGATTGAAACTAATAAAACCAAGTTTTAAAAAAGCGTATTCAGGTTGTGTATAGCTAGTGTGTTTTTGTAAAGTAACTAAGTAAAGTAATTAGTAAAGTAACTAATTACTTTTGAAAATAAGTAATCAGTAAAGTAACTAGATTACTTTCTTGGATAAGTAATCAGTAATCAGTAACTAATTACTTTTTCCAAGTAACTTGACCAACACTGGTCAACAGTCATATTGGCAGGTGCACGCACCATCCTTCTATCATTCATGAACACACACCAGCACGTCCATGCAAAGCATTACACATTGCACGATTACAATGGGAAACATAATTAGAATAAAGATATTACGAAATACTGTACATCTCATGATGAGTAGTTATTCACCATCATTTGCAAATTGGTAATGACGGTTAAAAGTGATTAGGGGAGAGGATGGAGCACAGCTGAAGACGCACTGTCACGAGATATAAGCAACTCCTCTGCAGGATAAATGTTGTTTTATTCAGTCATTTGAGCAATATTAGGGTAAGTGTTGCTTTTTCCAGCCTATGTTTTCGATGGTAACCCATTGTCCGTCAATAGTGAAAGTAACTGCATATAACTGTCTTCGTTGACTGACATCTTGGTGAAGTTAGTTTCACTTTGCCAATGAGTTCAAATAATAGACGAGTGCAAATGCGTGAAGGCTATGCTAGGTTTTAGTAATGCATGGTTTAAGAATGACTATTTCATACGGTCTCGCAAGCAGCCTCCTTCAAATGCGCCGTTGAATGCCAAAATACCAATGCATTTATTTGACATATCGCGCTTTGCGCCGTTAAAGGGAATGCCAGATGTCATTCTCATGTCACCCATATGACTGATTAAAAAACCTAGGAACACCTTGTTGCGCCATGCGCTCCACTTTTGATAACGAAACCCCTCCGAATGTGAACTGGACATCCTACTAAATTTGAATAGATTTTTGACGAGTGACGATGCACTTTAGAATGTCATGATAGGGCCCTAAAGGAGGGACCAGGAAGAGATATTTATGCACTGTAAATATTTCAAATAAGAAGTTTAGAAATGTCAGAAGTTCAGATGGTAAAAAGTGCCCCAAAATGAAAAATCATATTGAGGCATTTATATATTTATTATCACTATTATTTATTATCACTATTACAACAAGAACAAACCTGGCAGGCATCCACCCCTCCTCTGAGAAATCCACTGCACATCATTCTTGAGGTGACCTGGCCCTCTGTCACCACATTACACACTGTGTCATTAATTATCTTGACCTCTGCTTTTTGCAGTACTTGGGCAAGGAGTCCTATAAAAAAGTAATACATAAACCCAGGATGGTTTTAATTTCACATACTGTATCCTATATGAGTGAACATGAACTCAAATATCAACTTCACATAATGTTTAGGTTTTATAGCATTCTCAAATATATTTCATGGTTTATGGCTATGTGCCTTTCTTACAAGCCACCCAAACTTTTCATTGTATGGTACACAGTCATCTTCTACAGGATTACTTCACCAAATACACAGAATAAATGCACCTGTTATCCATCTGGCTTGTGTTGCCGAAAATCTGTTGGCTAATAGCTACTTAGCTGAAATATATCCCTAACACCTCAATCCTGTTGCACACCCACAGTCAGGTCCCTCACACCTTGGACCTCTAGTTAATATTTTACCAAATAATGCTAAAGGGTCCTATATCCTGAAATTACCAGGAGTCTGGCTTGTTCAAATAAGTATGACTTTTATGACCAGAACATTTCATCCAAATCAATCATAACTGCTATCTAAAATGGCTTGTGCCACAAATGTATCTCTCCCAATCATATTAGCATTTGTCTCAGCATAACTGAGATTGTAAAAATGCAGTGAACTGACCCAATCTCTGGCTCTACACCTCTTAAGTGTACAGGATTGATTGGGAACATGAAAAGAATGACATGGATTCCAGAGACAGAGACGTCTTGACAACTGAAAAACCCCACAATAAACACAAACTGCATCCTGCAAATTTGGCTAATTTTAAGAGTCCAAGAGAAACCTACCTCCTTCTCGTAAGGTTCCCCAGCCTGTAACCCAGCAAGGTGTACCTGCTGAGAAAACATGTGATTTGGCAGGCAGACAGATAGGGTGGATCAGGTTAGTGAACTTCAGTGGCTGCTCTAGTTCTAGCAGAGCAATATCATAATCAAATGTCATAGGATTGTAGTCAGGGTGTGGAATGATGGTCTTCACTTTACGCAGTTGCACATCCTTATCAGTGACCTTGAACTGATCCCGAAGACCACTATATGTCAGCCAATCTCCTGCATTATCATTCCTGTCATGAAGCAGAAAGCCATGAGAGAGCAGTAAAAGACTGGGTAGTTCAGAAAATAACAACTCCTGTGTCCTTTTGGTCCCTTACAACCACAAAGTCTTTCAGGAAATTTGATATGCCTAATATTTTTTTATTTATTTTCTCCCCATACTGTTGATCTCTGATCAATGAAGACACTACATACAGTATAGGTTAGCTACATATTTTAAGAATTCATCATCAGCTTCATGTTGTTTGGTATTGTTCTATAAGTTTAGAGTGACATCCACACTACTCTGTTTTCATCATAATACAGTGTTTTTAAATAGATAGATAGATAGATAGATAGATAGATAGATAGATAGATACTAGATAGATAGATAGATAGATAGATAGATAGATAGATACTGTATTGATCCCCAAGGGAAAATTCAAGATAATTCAAGATACGACAATACGATGCATCTACAATGCCATTTCCAATTGCAAGACAGAAATGTTTTTCGACCACACCACTGCCTTCATACATAAATCACAAAACCATACACCTCTGTCAAGTCCAGCATTCCCGTCTTACTGTTGCTAGGTCAGACAAACAACGGCCAGGCAGGGGTCGATTCCCATAGAAAAGCCTTTAAAACCTATAGACTTAGTAGGTATTAAAACTTGTAATTCTGATTCTTAGAAATCATAACAAAATACAGTCTAATACAGTCAAGTATGGGTACAGTGCAAAAAATTACCATAACATAAAATCTGAATACTGCTGAAAATTGGGTATATCTTTCCAATATCTGACAACAGTTACTGCCTAGGAGCAATAGACAGTGCTTACGGTTTGTTTAGCATGCCCATTCCTGGTAACACTTTATAATAACCACACACAATTCATCATTTATTAAGCCTTTGTTACTTATTAATTAATGGTTTGTTCATCATTAGTAATTCATACATAATTTTCCGGTTCCGGCGCCGACGAGGTAGCTCCGTGTCTTTGTGTTTTTCTTACCGTCTTTTGTTTACTTTTTACTTTTTTTACTTCACAACTTTTTTTTGTTAGTTTTCTTATCTTTTACTGTCTTTATTGTTTATACTTATACTTATGTTTACCATTTCTGCTGTAAGTGCATGTTGTGTGTGATGTCTGTATGCTACTGAGACCCTTGAATTTCCCCTTGGGGATAAATAAAGTATCTATCTATCTATCTATCTATGATAGATCTATAGATCTATCTATCTATCTGTGGTTATCTATTTATCATCAGTAAAGCATTTGTTCACACAGGTATTGTTTGTTCATAGGTTTGTTAATAAGCCTATATCTAAAATATGTTTATACATTATTATTAATACTTAATAAATGATGCAATAATATGTTTTTGATGAAGTAATATTTCCATTATTTAACAGTTGTTACACATTCACTAATGATTAGTTAGGGTGAGGATACATATTTTCTAAACCACTTCCTAATTGTTCTATCTATCTGCAGAGACAACTGTTTCAAAATAAATGTCCTCACTACAATAATTCACTATTAAATAATTGAACTATTTAAATTACTCAACTATTTAACTGTTCAGCCATCTCAACTGTCAGTTGTTATTAACTTTGACTCCCACCAACTGTTTCCTCTGCCCACAACTGTTTCAATAGCCCAGGCTACTGGCTCGCATGCCAGCAGCACTCTTGAGGCGTCGGGGAGTGAGGTTTACCAACGTTCCACACGCACAGCTAAGCTAGCTGGCATCCGTTACACCAACAGAGGGTCAATTGTCAACAAGATAAAAACACAATTCACACAATTGTAAAATGCAGTTCAATTGCACTAAAAATGCTACCAAAGATGGCAAAATCAGTAAAGCTTGTACTTCGTTTAACCATGTTGCTTTCACTGCCAGCATGTGGAAGTGGAAGTGGGTCATGAAACATTGCAGGGGATTTTTTTATTTTCTTCTGGAAAAGGGGCACCTGGCCATTATCACAAGATCTGAACACAACAAACCAGGGAAGGAAACATCAGACTGACCACGTCCAATCATTAAGGCCCTGTTTACATGACAATGCTCACGGGTGAAAACATCAACACATTTTTATCAGATGTGCCTTTTCGGCGTTTTGAGGCTTAAAAACGCAAAAAAGTGAGACCAAGAGAAATGTTAAAAACGCTCCACTGTCACGTTCCCGTCTAAAGGGTAAAAACGCAAAAGTCTGCTCCAATCTGGTAATGGTTGCTCTCATCACGTACACGTTTACGTCACAGGCATGCGCCAGTACAGGAAAATAACAACAGAGCTCAGAATTTCACCACATATGCTAAGATCTAGGTTCTATAGGAGTTAGGAATGTTAATTTTGGGCACGTTTTCATGATCCTCAAACCCTTCTGACCATTCGCCTTATTCACCCAGCGGCCATTACGAGGCTAAGGGGTACACCTGCCATTACACCTCAGTCCAGCAGATGGTGGTGGAAATGCACTCCGTTTGCAAACTGCTAAAAAAAAACTCACTGAAGAAGAAGAACAGGCCAGTGAACCCTTCTTTTTTTCGGTGAGCTTCTAATGTAAAGAAAGTCTTTAATTTTCAAACCAAAACAGCATAGTGTGGATGTAACCTAAATCATGCAAATGGTTAGATAGGTGTTAGCCACAAATCCCAACAACATTAGATAAGCGTTAATCATTGGTGCCTGTCAAATTTAATGGCCCATCAAGCTGTCATTTGAAAGGATAGAGACTGCATTGCAGTGCCTGCAGTTTTAAAAATCTGGGCAATTTTCAGCAAGATTCAGCTGTGTACAGAATACAACTCAATCCTGATGGGACTATGGCATTCAAAGACAGGAGTTTTGAATGTCAGATATACTTTCGAATTACACACTTGACAGAGGCCTAAAATGTTGTATAAAATGGCCTATTTCCGCAACCTGCCAATGGTGACTGACCTCATCTATTTTACTCATTAATGTGGATTTTAACTCACCTGACCTCAAGCACAACAAGTTGAATTCCAGCCCTTTATCCCAATTTAAAAAGAAAAAGAAGACATTGTTACTTACTGGAAGCAGTGGGCAGCAGACAGTAGCCATGTGTTTGATATAATGGAGGCTCCACACACATGTGCATTTGTCCTGAAGTGCAGGCTAACCTGCCAAGGCCACTCTCCAATATCTGCATCTTGCCCACCCACAATGCGGTTATGTTTGTATGGCCGGACTCCGCAGTCTACAACAAAATATCAATGAGTGTCCCTAATTACAGGTTTAGTCTGATTTTAAAACAAGTCAAGTCAAGTTTATTTATATAGCGCATGTCATACACAGAGGTCATTCAATGTGCTTCACATAAACAAAAGCAAACATAATAATAGCAAATAAAAACATAGAAGGGAAATAGTCAAAGAATAGTTTAAAAGGTAAAGATCATAATAAAAAAGAAAACATAAAACGCACAAGGTAAAACAATTTAAAAAATAAAGAATAACTAAAAAGACAAAACTTAAAGACACAAAGTAGAATAATTTAAAGGGACACCAGGCAACGTTTTCGTGTTAATTACTCATCTTCATAAGTCGGTATATGGTTAAATGACTCATTACAGGCCGATTAAAGACTCTCTCGCCCGCCCCTACTGCCTGTTGGAAGAATATCCCGCTTGCAAGTTCAGTGTATCGTACCCGCCGACCGAAGCAGGATCAGTTTACATCCTGCATCCACAGCACAGAGGCAGGCTAACGAAACGCTAGCGACTGTTGCAAACGTGTGTATAATGGCAGAGACGGCGAAGAAGCAGCGAAAACCCTTGACGGAAGATGCAAAGAAAAGGAAAAGAGCTTCAGACCGAGCGAGGGGGAGTTTTGTAGAGAAAAAGCATCAGGCTTGCCTGGTGTCCCTTTAAAGGCAGATTCAGAATTTGTAACTCAAAATATTCAAAATATTGCAACATATTGTTGTTTGCAGTAACAGCCAAACATTTAAAAAAAATGGGGTCGGTAGGTAGGTCAATATTTTTTTTTTCAAGATAATAAAATAAAATCAATCAATAAAAAAAGTAACATTTTGGTCATGGTGATTACGTAGGTATGAATTTAAACAAATTTGCGTATCGTGACGTCACTGACTGTGTCTTCAACCCGTGCCTTCAGGCGCACCATTGCAAACCTCATTCTGATGCAGGTTATATAGACTGCAGGTTATATAGACCAGCCTTTTTCAAACTTCTTTGACCTGAGGCCCGGTCATGGCAGACTTAGGCGTCATTGGGCCCACCTACACATACCCAAACCCACCCCCCATCAAATTATCATTCTCATTATCACAATTATTATTATGCCTATATTGTTATACATGCTCTTTCACTTCAATGTTTTTAAAGTGCTGTTCACAAAAACTTTGTGAAAACATGCACATCAGAGGACTGCTTTGTAAGAATAATTGAATGTAAGAAATAATTATTAGTTGCATTGCTTTTGCATTGTTGCATGATGCTTGCATGAGAAATACTTCTCAAAACAACAGCAATTATATGGGTGCTATTGTTTTGGGATGTTTCCATTATGCAAGCATCATACACTGGTAGGCAAATGGAGAAGAGATGTTTTTTAATGAAATTTAATTTGAATGCCTGAATGTAAGGATTCAGGAAACACAATACCAGCTTTTGTGTACGGTAAACAGCGGAGCAGATAAGGCATAAATCATTGATCTAGATATCTTTAACAAAAAGACTAAGGCTACAATAGCTTTTAGCCACGTTATATTCAAATTTGACTATAGGCCTACAATACTCAATGTTAGACAGTGTAGGCCTAAATAACATAATAGCCTTCCAACAGGTTGAAGCGGAGCTTTGCTACCAACATTATCGAGTAGTTTCAGTTTCTCACGCAGACGCGCACACACATGCATTGAATGAATGCTCATACCACCACTTAATTGTATGGCTCCATGTCTAATGACATCAAATTAGAAAGTATTTCCTCCTGATAGCAGAAACATTTGTTTTCTCTTTTCTGTTGGTCCGCGGTTTCTTGATCAACTGCGCAGCAAATTATCAGACAAAGCACCGGGCCTAATTTCATTCCACGGCTCCGCGGACCAGGAGCCTCCACGTTGCGGACCCATAGTTTGAGAAATGCTGGATAGACCACAAAAATTTTTAAATCTTTGACAAGGTCACCGTTAGACTAGAGGGGAGAAAGGATGGGAAAAGATCTGGACACAGTTCTTCCAGAACTTTATGTCAAGTTAAAGTGTTGTCGAGATGTTTGTGTGAATGAAAGGAAGCGTATAGGCCATAGTGTGACATGCGTAAACCAATGGTGTAGATTAGAGTAAAAAAAAGAAATTGGTCGGTCTTACAACAGGCAAGTCGGTCGGACTAAAAGGGGAAAAAAAAAAATATTTGGGTCGGTTCTAAATTGACAGAGTCGGTCGGGTTACGGCAAACAAAAATATTTTTAAGGATGGCCTGTAACACCCACCAACGTAATAACTTCCCACCAACGTAATAACCCACCAATGTAATAAAAATCTGCACAAAATCTGCACATTTTAAACGTAATAATCCTGCCAACGTAATAATTTCCCACCAATGTAGTTGTCAACAATTGTCACCATGTAAACCATCTCATGACCATAAAACATAGACCCCCTCACATTTACCATTTACTTATACCTTTACTTATTATTCATCACCTTTACAAGGAGCCAAGCCAAGCTACATGGACACCCCTTGTGTTTTTTTGTTATTGTTATTACTTGTCTCAAGTAAAGCATGTAAGACAGTGATTATATCGATAGCTAATGTCATTATAGTGTTATGATCTATCACCCAGAAGATATAATCTTTTCTGATTGGCTGGTAGGGTGGCTATGAAGTGGTAAAAAAGTTAATCAACATTCCATGTCAATGCTGTCAGAAGTCAGAAGAGTAGAAACACTGCAGCTTTACTGATTGGCCCCCAGTAAGAGAAGGCATGGGTACATTCACAGCTGCTTGGCCCCCAGAAAAAAGGTGATGAAAATAACTAAAGGTAGAAAGACAATGATATCCTGTGCAGTAATCTGCTTGGCCCACACTAAAGGTGTTGAATGTATATAAGGTAAAAACACAATGGATGCCTAATCAACTTTGCATAAAGAGTCTGGGACCTGTCCCTATACACAGCCCCTGTCCCTATACTACATTTAAAAACTGTTTCTACGGTTCTAGGGCTGCTACAAACTGCAATTATGGCATTTATCTGAGTGAAACAATAACAAAATATAACCACAAGTGGTGATTGTTGGTCCAAGCAAAATGGCAAGAAGTGCGCTTTAGTAGAATGAAGGTGGGGGCTGTAGCGCCCCCTATTGACCGAATTGTTCGAAATTTGGTGTGCATCCAGAAGACAGATAATTTATCATGTGTACCAAGTTTGAAAAGGATTGAACTTTTACAAGATACAATATAGGTAATACAATCATTATAAGCCATGTCCCAAAATTGGATTGATGTGTAACATTCAGACGGAGTGACAAATCAAAAATCGAAAAAAACAAAAAACAATCTATTTAGCTTGGTCTGAAGATGATGTGTACCGAATTTTGTAGGAATTGAAACAACTGTCAAGGAGGAGATAGATTAGTTTCACTTTTGAGTTTTCAGAAAATGGTGGGAAAATGTGAAGGATGGAAATGGGTGTGGCTGAGTTTATTGGATGCAGGAGATCTGAAGGTACAAATGGAAAGAACTTGTCACAAATTCCATACGGTTCTGGAGATATGAGCAAAACTGTAAATTTGCTTATTATAGTGCCCCCTATGGAAAGAAATGGGTAATTTCTGTTTTGTGAGATCATGCATTGATTTGGGACCTATGGTAAAAATGTACTGTCTGTGCCTATTATGGTTATGGCTGCAGACACTAATGTAGTGCTCTCTATGGACAGAATTTCATGAAATTCAGTGTGCCGCCAAAGAATGTTGTGTTGATTATGTGTACGAAGTTTGAATAGGATTCGACCTTTACAAGATACAATATAGGTAATAGAAACGTTATAGGCCATGTCCTAAAAGTTGATTGATTGACTTTCAAATGGAGCGACGAATCAAAAATCAGAAAAAGCCAATAGGCTTTGTCTGTAGATGACATGTACGGAATTCCGTGGGAATCGGAACAACGGTCTAGGGAGAGATAGAATAGTTTCACTTTTGAGATTTTTGAAAATGGCGCGAAATTTGTCCAATGGACTAGTTGCACGAAAGGCTCTCTTTGACCTCCTTTGTTTCCTGTGGTGTTTGAACCAGCTGCTATTCTGAATGTAATTAGTGTCTATATGGACCCGGTTGGGTGTGGCACAAAGTGAATCAGCATGTTATGATAAAGAAGGACGTGTGAACAACTAGTCCATTGTCCATTCCATATGGTTCCTGAAATACGAGCAAAAACGTAAATTGCTTATTATAGCGCCCCTATGGACGGAATTCGGTCATTTCTTCTTTGTGAGATCATTACATCTTCTTTGTGACATCATTACATGGTGACAATTGCTGACAACTATACACTAAATCATTGATTTATTACATTGGTGGGAAGTTAATGTAATAACTTTTTTAACTTCCAACCAACGTAATAACTTCCTGCAAACGTAATAATTACGTTGGTGGGAAATTTGGTTATTACGTTGGCAGTAGGCAAAAGTTATTACGTTGGTGGGAAATAATTACGTTGGTAGGATTATTACGTTTAAAATGTGTAGATTTTGTGCAGATTTTTTTTACGTTGGTGGGAAGTTATTACGTTGGTGGGTGTTACAATGGCCTTAGCAGAAGGCATCTGAGAACAGTTTGTATGTAGGAAATTTACATTCACAATACTTAGGCCCACTAAAATATAATAAATATTATTTTATTGCATTTGCATTAGTTGTTTAGAGTAAAAAAAAAATTGGTCGGTCTTAACGCAAGTTTACGGTCGGGTTACGGCAAACAAAAATATTTTTAAGGATGGCCTTAGCAGAAGGCATCTGAGAACAGTTTGGTCTTAAGTCTAGATTTAAAACTGGCTACAGTTGGGGCCTTTTTGATGCCATCCGAAAGTTGGTTCCAGAGCTGAACTGTTCAGGTATAGGTCCTGCTCCATTTACTGATTTATAAACAAGCAGTAGTGCTTTAAAGTCAATTCTGTGACTTACTGGAAGCCAGTGCAGGGAATTGGAGTAATGTAGTCAGTTATTTTAGTTTTTGTGAGACGCAAGAAAATTGGTGTCATTAAAGGTTGGTCATTAAAGTCATTAAAGTGACATTATGGGAACAGCACTTAGCATTGCAAGCCTAACCCAATGCAGTATCAATGGGCATGTTAGCTAAGGTTGCATTTTGATCACAAGGGTCCTTACGCTCTATTCCCTACTCTTTACCCACTGCACAGGGTGTAAAATTCACAGGGAACTCGATTGCTAAAACAGTTTCATTTGGAATGCACTGCTAGTCATAAAGATGTTTGAATTCACAAGACATGTCCGTTCAAAAAACAGTGGAGTGTAGTTAGCTTGCTAGTTTGCCAACGTCGAATAACTTACACAACATTTCAGACATGTTTTGGGATTACAATAAAGGCTTTTTTTTTAGAATGTACAGTGTCTATTTGGCACTAACTTGAACAAGATCCAAGCATTAAAACGGCGTCATTGAACTTCTGGTTAAGGAGCTGGAAGTAGGAAGCGGGCTGGTGTCTATATAGATTTCGGGGATGTTACAAAGGTACAGACCAGAGCCAAATAAGATGCAGCCGCCAAATTGTTGTCATTTATTAGCTTTGTTGTGATTCGCCTGTTTAACGCCGGCAGTTCCAAGTTATAAGATTTCCATATGAAGGAGGTGACAATGGGATTTTGAAGTTCCTTGTATGTTCATTTTACATAGTTAGATAGATAGATAGATAGATACTTTATTGATCCCCAGGGGAAATTCAAGGAATACCGAACTTCTGTTATTCAACTATGCCAAGGTAAACTCGGTTTTGCATTTCACCCCTTTAATTATATATTAGTTTGTTTTTACTCATTTCTATCTTTTTTAAAAAAATTATATTAATATATATATTAATATATATATATATATTAAATGTTGCTATTTCTACTGATGATGTAAAGCTTGGTATGAAATGTGATGCCTTGCAATCTATGACCCCTTTAAAAGTACATGTGATTTGTCTCCAGGCCAAAGTGTTTTGAAACAAAATATACATTTCATTTTTAATTTAAAGATCTCAACAATGCCTGATTCCCCTACATGTAATGGAAGGCCGTTCCAAAGATTCAGTGGCGGCTGATGGTCTTTCAAAGAGGGGAAGCTCATTTTCGGCCTACATCATAAAAATTTTCCATTTATTTATACGTAAATTTTGCCCTACGTTCCTTTTCAAGAAAATGCTGTGTGACCCTGTCGTACCAACTACGCGTCTTTTCCAGTGACTTGACCAGTGTCCTCTCAATGGATAGCAGAGTGGGTGTAGGACTTGGGCCACTTTAAACAGGAGAAGTTCCTTTCTACACCTGCAGATGTAGCTCCAATTGTTGCCACTAATGACAACAGTTTGTAAAGCTGAGGCATTGCACTGTCCAACTCCCCTTTAGAGAACACCAAGTAATCACAGCTTTCCCCTGTTACCCTGCAAGTCCTGATCTGAATACATTTCAGACCTCAGTCTCTCTGAATCAAAGTGATGGCCATAACTTTTTAGGACACTTTGGAAGGCCTCCTCTGGAAACACTTGTCATCAAAATCCTGCCCATGCAACTTAATCTTGCACATGCACTCACATGTTCATTGCTCTTTTCATGCCTTTTATATGCCCTTTTATTATTAGACAAATTGCCAAACCCCACCTTTGACCAAACAACACATCCGTGGGATTGTTTCATCAAGAGGCATGGCCACCCATACAGAAAAATAACATTCACATGCAGCTTGAACATATTCCAGTTTAAGATCTATGTTAAATAAATATATTTCCATCTATGTTAAATAAATACATTGCCATGTATTTACCAATATATTTTAAAATATGACTAAATATTCAATATTGACCACTTTCTTATATTGTCTGCATATCATATAGTCAGCAGACTTATGCAAGATATCCAAATATAGCCTATGTTGGGTTCAGGTGGACAGCAGTAAATTTCCATTGTCACAGCACTCTCAGTCAGCCAGCTAACTTTGTCATACCAGGAGAGCTGAAAAGACCTGGGGCCGGTTCCCCAAAACGTTCTTATCGCTAAGTAGTTCTTAACCTATTCCTTTACCTCTCTCTTAACGTTATGGTACGATTCCCGACACGTTTGTATGCTAAGTATATCTTCTGTAAGTCACACGTTCGTAAGGTTGGTCTGGACCATTCGTAAGCTCTCTCTTAGCGTTGTTTGAGCTCTCAAGACGCTAGTCGCTGCCACTGTGCAGCAGTCTTTAGAAATCAGCGCAGCGCAGTACAAGTCAAACTATGGTAGGCCGACAGTATGTTGACAATGTTGTGGCTCAACGATGATTTTATGTTATGGACATTTTAAGACTAATAATAAAATATGTTTGCAATGGATGCAGGCCTATTTATGAAGTTTACTGTATTTGGTATCAGAACTAATATGGTGGTAATTAGCCTAGGCTATTTAGTAATGTCATTAAAGCTTTCAAATTGGCAATCACTTTTGATAATTAAAAGCTGGCAAAGAATTTACCTCTAAATGGCTAAGATCTATAAATGGGTAAGCATGGTGGTGTCCAGTAAGCGACCAACTAGGCCTATGGCAGCGATCCAACGTGTCCTTGCATTAAATCAAAAACGGCGTGTGGTCCATAGTCGCTCCATAGCTCTTTTTTGTTGCTGTTGCACAAGTTATTCCGAAAGCTGGAAAACGGTATCACCTTGTGCAAGCTCACCTCGTCCAGCAAAACTTCAAGTTCTTCTGACGAGAAGCTTGGTGCCCTTTTTTTACGTTGCTTCCCCACCCTACTGTATCTAACTCTCTCTCTGTTCATTGTAGATGGGTTGCTTTTTTATTGAAAACATTAACCAATGGCAATCATTTTTTTAATTTGAACCTTGAATTTCCCTTGGGGATCAATAAAGTATCTATCTATCTATCTATCTATCTATCTATCTATCTATCTATCAATACCGCATTAAACAGAAGTAACTGCAGCTGCTTGCCAATCAATTATAATTGTAAGGTACCTTACCATTAATATAAAAGTGTATTACATAATTTTAAGAAGTTGTTAAATCCATGTCAAGAAGCGGCACGAGTGGCATAACGGGATAAGGAGGGTGGATGATTAGATTTACTGATAACTTAAACTATGTTAAAATAAATGTTACTGGAATAATTTGAGGAATGTTTCATTTGCATAGAACGTGTTGTGTTTCTTAACGCCGTCATGCACCTTCACGTGAAGTAGAAAATCGATTCCTGAGCAATCAATGCCAACTAATTCAGCACCTTCACTTGGGACAGCGCCTTTGTAACGTCGAACGTAAGAGGCAGCGTGTTAAGAAGCTTCCTAAGGGACACTTCGGGGAACACACTTAGGAACATAAACAACTTTGGTAAGATATATCTTTTGAGTCTTCTTAGCGCTCTAAGAGTGAGCGTTATCGGGGAACCGGCCCCTGTTACTTTTCCCTATCTTTTGCACTAAATCAATCGTATGTGCTGATCTGCCCTGCTGTTTAATTTTAAGTTTCTCCTTTTAAGGGAGACTTTCAAATGGCTTCGCCAAAATCAGGTGGACAATATTAGAATGGTCTACCATCGTGTGCAGTTTGTTAGCTGGCTAGTTCACCCCTACGACACTAGCCTAGCCTACTGAATGAATGAATGAACGAACGATCTAGCGAAACAATATTAAACTCCAAGGAGGAAATGTGGGGATTAGTTCAAACGGAAACAAGGAATGTGGTGTATAAGTGTTTGAAATGTACGATAAAAATTGGCTAAAAATTTCCCCAGCAAAAACCTGGGGCCGGTTCCCCGATAACGCTCACTCTTAGCGCACTAAGAAGATTCAAAAGATATATCTTACCAAAGTTGTTTATGTTCCTAAGTGTGTTCCCCGTGTCCCTTAGGAAGCTTCTTAAAACGCTGCCTCTTACGTTCGACGTTACAAAGACGCTGTCCCAAGTGAAGGTGCTGAATTAGTTGGCATCGATTGCTCAGGAATCGATTTTCCACTTCACGCGAAGGTGCATGACGGCGTTAAGAAAGGCAACACGTTCTATGCAAAAGAAACATTCGTCAAATTATTCTAGTAACTTTTATTTAAACATCGTAAACTCTGTTTGTTTTTGTGATTGTGTCTTTACGCACCTTTTACGCACAGTATTTAAAGGGCAACAAAACATCTTACTGCTGGACTTTTAATATACTTTATTGTTGAAGTTGAACAGAAAAGCATCAAATCATGGAGATAACCGTCTTGTTCCTTCTGTGGACAGTGATCTATATCGCGGAAGCGCTAACCGGGTTCACCAAACCGGAGCATATAACATACAGCAGAGACTTTCTTCTCCAATGGAGTTACTTTCAGAATCTTTGTGGTGTGGATCTAGTGGTTCCCGATCTAAACTGTCTTGCCGATCAAACAATTGGAAAAAGGGATTCTACCTGCGCGTTTCCCTGCAAGATCAGGAAGCGAGGAAAGTGGGCTGGCCTGCGTCAAAGACTAAGGAAACAACCCCTTTCCCGGATCCCTTTGCCTTCCATAATTCTCTCGAATGCGAGGTTTCTTCGAAACAAGGTTGATGAGCTGCAAGCCAATGTCAGATTCCAACACGAATTCAGAGATGCTTGCTTGTTGGCGATCACAGAGACATGGTTGTCAGGGAGGGATTCGGACACCGAACTTGCCATTGACAGCTTTGGCTCACCCGTGCGGCTTGATCGGGATGCTGCTGCAACTGGTATGTCACGATGGGGCGGGGTCTGCCTATACGTGAACCAAAGATACTGCAAAAATGTTCTTGTAAGAGAAAGACTGTGCACTAAAGACATTGAACTGTTGTGCGTATCACTGCGCCCCCCTGATCTTCCCCAAGAGTTCCCCCAAATTTTTGTCATGGTTGTGTATATTCATCCAAGAGCAAACGCTGACAATGCCTCAGAGACTATATTGCAATCTACCCAAAAACTACAGGCAATATCACCCTACGCCAAGGGCGGACTCGGACCAAAAATCGGCCCTGGCATATTTGGCCCCAGCGGCCCTCAAATCGGTCGGCACACCTAATTAAATACAAAATCTTTGCATTACCCTTAAATATGCATATATTTTCAACTGCCATGGAGCACTGAAAGTGATGTAGCCTAGGCCTCATTGGTTATCTCTCTGACTGATCAGAGGTAGGCATGGAGCATATGATCTCCATATTCAAGTAGGCTAACAAGCAATTATTAAAGAAGAGTTTCTGCTTGAATTCAAAGTATCATTTCAAATTATTCAATGGGCTAAATTGACAGCAGCACCAAAAATTACTGAAGCCTACTGTATGTGTAAAGAGTTAAATTACCCAGATTGTCTTAGACATTAATGTAATTTATACCAGTTATCACTGTAGGACAACTGAAACAACACAAAATAAACAGGGCTGTTGCTGGAAATATTTTATTCCTGTAGGCTATACTACCTACCTACATTGCTGGTACATTTTGGAACAGTACAGCTACATGAACTAATTATCTTTAGTGTCTTCCAGTAACCTATCGTAAAGGTTATATATACTGTAGCTTAGTTGGCTTGTGCATGATGTGATGTTTTGTAACCTACATTTCTGTCAGTCTACAGTCTTTTAGCCCTTCTTTACCATGATAACCCTTCCAAGATAGAACCCTTCTCTACTTTGAGAGACCAACCACCACTCATGCCATTGATGTTGAATTTTACGCCTGACGGAAACTGATCAATCTGACCAACAATTAACGCCGATTTGACACTATTTTGCTGTCCGGGTTTGCAAAATCATTCATTTAGAAAAAATTTAAGGCGCTTATTTGTTATTATAATCACAGCACGGCCTTACTATGTTATCATTAGGCTACCATATCATTAAATTATCGCAATTAATAAGTCATCATAATCATCATGGCATGTCACAGCCTACCTGCTCCACCACTGAGTTCTTATCATGTAGCCTCAACTAGGCTCGCACTCTCCACCTGCTCACTGTCCCTTGCTCTGTATGCTTGCTTACATCCTCGTTCAAACTCAACAAACTTCAACATGTTGCTGACATATGCTAGCCTACTTGCAATATTGTATTTTTGAAGCTTCTACATTGGTGTTAATTTTGCACAATTGTCACTACCAGCACCCGCCGCAATTTCATGTAGGCAACTTCGATTAATTTTTGATGCGCTCACAGAATCCTGGCTCTGAGCCAAAATGGGAGGGGTAGGGTCTGATGTGAGCTGTTATTGGATCAGTCCAGTTTCAATATTGAAATGTAACCAATGGGCAGCTGATTGTCCTTCCTTTGAGACGATCGTTGTCCAAAATAATTAAATTATATAGCCTATTCTATCTGCCCAAAAGGTGCGTCGTCCCACCAGGAAAATGCCTGGTATGCCAGATGGCCAGTCCGCCCATGCCCGACGCTCCAGTGCTGATCCTTGGGGATTTTAATCATTGTTCTCTTCAGAAAACCATTAGGGACTTTGACCTATATGTTAAGTGCCCTACCAGACTCAACAAAACGCTGGACTTGTGTTATGGCTCCATCAAAGGAGCATATAAAGCTATTCCCCTTCCTCCACTTGGGGGGGCCGACCATAATTGTATTCAGCTTATCCCATCATACTGCACTGCACTGCAGAGGGGAAAAACGGTCACCAAGTGGGTTTAAGTCAGGACTGAGGAATCCATACTGAGTCTGCAGGAGTGTACAGACTGGGAAATGTTTAAGCAATCCTGTTCGGACATTGACGTTCTCACAGATGTTGTCAGTTGTTATGTCACCTTTTGTGAAGATAATGTTATTCCTGAAAAAACTGTAAAGGTGTACCCAAATAGTAAACCATGGGTGACAAAAGCACTCAGGGCACTCCTATACAGGAAATAACAGGCATTTAGAGCGGGGAACCTTCCAGAGCTTGAAAAACTAAAAAAGGAAGTTAAACATGAAATCGCAAGAGCAAAGCGGAGCTATAAAGAGGACCAACTGGGGAACAATGGGCGCCCCTCTCCCACCTCCGGGTAAGGTGGGACGGGCCTCTCCCACGGCACAAGGTCGGAGGAGCTAAGATCATGCAAACGGTTTCTTTTAAATCATTTTCAGCAGAGTGGGACGTATTAGGCTTATAGGTTGCCCCAGTCAGGACGAGTTATGACTCACGGTTGCTGAAAAGTTTTGAAATTTACTTTGATGATTTAGTAGGTGTAAAATATTTAATAAAATGTTCTGCTGTATGACTGGCTTTATTTTAACTCTTATATTGAACTTTACGCGTGCAAATTTACAAAATTGTATCGCTCCTATACAGGCGCCAATGAGAGAACACTTAAACTTACATGATTTTGGTTTCGATTTTCTAATTGAGTAAGTCTTTGTGACAACACGCCATGATACATTTGATAATGTTTGATCGTTGTTTTGGTATGAAGCATCTTTTACGTGAGCCTAATAAATGCACTTAGAAAGTGAAAGTAGCCTAACCTAGGCCTAAATGCACTCTGTGTCTGAGCTGTCTGTGCACGTCCAAGAATTGATTACGTTCCTCAAATGGAGAACACATCAATCCCATGGTATTTTTTTGCCCTAAAATGCATGAAACATGCTGTTCAAAATCCGCCGGGTAGCCAAGTTACATCTCTGTTTCATATTTGCCTAGGCTACTAGCCTACAATAAATGAATTGAACTTAACTCAACTGACAACAGGTATATCTACTGATTCGGTCATTGCGACTACAGAATACAGACTACAGAATAAAGTAGGCAACAAACTTTCTGTCTTTCTGAAGTTTATTTTGTATTCGGGTACAGTAGCCTAATTGCCTAATGTCTTGACAATAGTTTTTCTTACCGCTTGCTGTTTAAACCAGTGTTTAAACTGGGGACCCACTTTTAAAAATAATAGACTATCGCGACCCAACTCTGAATTTTCTGCACCGCTTGAACAGGTTTATGACGCAAACCGCTACATCTCGGCTCTGGCATTGCCTAAAACTCATCGTGTGGGAAATCAGGTTAGGCCTATCTGTCAATATTGGGCTTTGAAAGTAAGGAATATTTGCTCAGTAGGCTAATAGTAGGCTACATTTTGTAACATTTATAGAGAAACCGAGGGGAAGTTAAATTAGAAAGTAGAATCGCTGGAAATTGAAAACACATACAAAAAAATATTCAGGGCTTTTAAAGAGATTCAAGGGCTTGAGCCCCCGGCCACCCTCGCCCGCCAATGCAACCACCCAGCAGTAACTTCTGCATTCAGTGAGATTTGCACCCGCCCTAATTTTATTTTATTTGACTCTTCCCGTCCACAGTTGCAACCTCTGAGCACTCATTCTCCATGTTAAAGATCATTAAAACCACTTGAGGAGCACAGTGGGACAGGAGAGACTGAGTGGACTTGCCATGTTGTCCATAGAGAATGAGAGAGCAAAGAAAATGGGACATACACAGAGCATCGTGGACGAGTTTGCGGATGCTAAGGCTCGCCGTACTGTATGCCCTTCAAATAGTGCTGTGTATTATTGTTGTTTTATTATTAGGGGTCATGTAGCCTAATGTTTTTGTTGTTGTTCTCTTGGTTACACTTCATGTACATTCGATGGACTTCAAAATGACATAGTTGCTCTCCGTGGCGCTGACGCTTGTAAGACCCGCTGTTGCGGGCATGTGTAGCCTATGTTGTAAAATTATGTTATGATGAGTTTAATAAAGGGCCCGGTCATGTGCCCCGCCCCCGGCCCGGCTCTGACTTGTTCTGGCACTGGTCCTCCTCATCTCTCCTCACTGTTTCTTCTCCTTCTGCCTCTGTTCAGGAAGGAATTTTCTGATGTCCATCTCTGAATAGTTTATCAGAAGGCTATGTTTAGTTTTACAGTAGGACAGCTTCACAAACAGTACAGGCTACAGGACTCTCTCTACACTATACGTAAATCATTATTAATTGTCCGCACGTGTGCATGCAGCCTACGCATGGTGTGAGTGTGTGTGTCAGGGAGAGAGCACAAGCTGGTAAACTGTTGCTAAATTTAGGCTACATTTGACGCTAAGCATTGAAAAACAGATGCTAATTATGTGGGCAACATTCTCTAACATCGATCAACTTGTCATATTTTCTGTCAAACAAGTTGTGAATTTGTTGTAACATTAAAACAGAGGACGACTTACTCTGCGCTCAAAGTGATGAGATGAGCTCCAGCGGTTTCCACTGTACAACGAAACACTCGGAAGAATCATTTGAACGATTTCATTGGTTGTTGCGTTCAATCTTACCCAGCTACAGAGGTGCTATTTCCTGATTGGCTATTATGGCCCCTTTCTTTTTTTCCTTGTTTGTTTTTTATTGGCTGGTAAGTGACAGGCTCGAGTCATGACTAAAGCAGGCATGGAGATGCGCTCATGCCGTTTCCAGTGAGAGCAGCGCTATAATTTTACTGGGGCACTGGAGACTTTTACTAAGGCATGTGCCCCAGTGAATAAGGTCTAGTGACGCCCCTGAACCTATGGCCTCTTGTTGCTTAATTGCGTGGCAGTGGAATACATTTGATTATAGATAGATAGATAGATAGATAGATACTTTATTGATCCCCAGGGGAAATTCAAGGTCTCAGCAGCATACAGACAACACAAACACATTCTTTAACAGCAGAAAGAGTAATTAAAGTATATAATATAAAAACACAACTAAGCAGTAAGGACAGTAGAAGATAAAGAATATGCTAAATATACTAAAATACAAATTATACTAACTAAACTTAAATACAATATATAAAAATATACTAAAATACAAATTACAAAAATACAAATTATACTAACTAACACTTAATCTAAATCAATTCTAAAAACAGTATCCACATAGTGGTGATTAATCAATCAGAGGCGCTTTGTAATGACTGAGGCAGGGACTGAGCCTGTGATTCTCTGTGCATAGTAAGGTGCTCTAAGGTGCTCTGTGTGAATGAGTGTCATGGTGGTAGTGCAATGGTGATAGTGGTCATGGTGATAGTGCAAGTGAGTAAGTCCAACAGTGCAACAATGCAGAAATAAAAGTAAAGTAAAGTCTATATATCTATATATTTAAATATTTAAGAAAAATGTATAAGGTGGCCACAGTTTGGCTGTGGCATGGGGGGGGGGGGGTGAGGCATAAAGACAGTGGTAAAAGTGTGCTAGTGGACAGACAGTACCAAACATGGAGGGGGTGAAGAGGCAGACAGACTATGCAGAGAAGTCTATCTCTCCTCTTCCCTTAAGTGAGGCATTGAACAGTTCAATGGTCCTGGGGACAAATGACTTTCTCAGTCTGTCAGTTGTGCAAGGCAGTGAGCGAAGTCCCCAGCTGATCAGGCTCTTCTGCTTAACAATAGTGCTGTGGAGTGGGTGACACTCATTGTCCAAGATGTTGATCAGTTTGTTCAGGGTCCTTTGTCAGATAGTGAAGTGATGCACTCCAGTTCAGCTCCCACTACAGAGCCAGCTTTCCTTACCAGCCTGTCAATTAAGCCCCACATCCTTCTTCCTTGTGCTTCCTCCCCAACATACTACTGCATAGAAGAGACACTGGCAACAACAGACTGGTAGAACATCCTGAGGAGCTTACTGCACACATTGAAGGACCGCGGCCTCCCCAGGAAGTACAGCCTGCTCTGCCCTTTCTTGTAGAGTACATCAGTGTTGGCTGACCAGTCCAGTTTATTGTCCAGGTGGAGACCCAGATACTTTGTAGGTGCAACCCTCCACATTGACCCCATCAATGTGGACTGGTAGCAGAGTGGGATTAGACCTGGCGGAAATCCACCACCATCTCCTTGGTCTTTGAAGTGTTAAGTTGAAGATGATTGAGTTTGCACCATTGCACAAAGTCCTCCACCAGGCTCCTGTACTCCTCCTCCTGCCCGCTCCTGATACACCCCACAATTGCAGTATCATCAGAAAACTTCTGCATGTGGGCATGACTCTGTGTTGTAGCAGAAGTCAGATGTGTACAGGGTGAACAGGACAGGAGATAGCACAGTTCCCTGTGGCGCCCAGTGCTGCAGATCACAGTGTCAGAGAGACAGTTCTTCAGTCCTGACGAACTGTGGTCGCCAGTCAGGTAATCTGTAATCCAGGTTACCAGGTGAGCCGCCCACACCCATCTGCAAGAGCTTGTCTCCCAATCTGACGGGCTGGATGGTGTTAAAAGCACTTGAGAAATCAAAGAACATGATTCTCACAGCACTTTTCCCCTTGTCTAGGTGGGAATGTGTCCTGTGTAGAAGATAAGTGATGGCATCATCCACGCCCACTTTCTCCTGGTATGCAAACTGTAACGGGTCTAGTGCATGGCGTACCTGGGGTCTGAGCATGCCTAAGACCAATCACTCCATTGTCTTCATCACATGTGATGTAAGAGCGACAGGTCCGTAGTCATTAAGCTCACTAGGGTGTGGCTTCTTAGGGACAGGGGTAAGACATGATGTCTTCCACAGTGTTGGAACTTGGCGTAGGCTCAAGGCTCAAGGCTTAGGCTCAATGCTCAAGGCGTAGGCTTAATGACTTATGACTTACTTCAGAGAAAAAATCCCACAAAGGTCTTGCCCAGGCAAAGGGTCATTTCTATCAAGACTCAACATTTAGAATGGTCAGCCATTCCTTTATCAGCAGACTATCATTGTATTGGGTTTCCTATGGAATTACAAGCTGATACATACTAGAGCCTAGCTTTTTTATGTTTCAGTGTGTGCATATGTATATGTGTGTGTGTGTGTGTGTGTGTGTGTGTGTGTGTGTGTGTGTTGCCATCAAACTTCTGCTATAGATCAGTGTATGACAGCTTAGGGTCACTGGATCTCTGCTGGCGTCTCTTTTATGACTTTGTGTTGACAACCGCTCATGTCTGTGGGGGTAGGGTCGTCAGGGGACACACACACTCTCTCTCTCTCGCTCATACACACACAAACATATTAATCTTAAACATATAATCATATCACTTTACTTTAAAGGAGAATTCCGGTGTGATATTGACCTAAAGTGTGTTGAAACATGATATCGAGTGTGAACGTATGTCTCGTAGCCCATCTCGGCTTGTCCCCTGCACTCCAAAATCTGGTGCTAGTTAGCCGATGCTACCAACAGCTTTTTCAATGGTGGTGCTTCGGCATCGGGCTAGCCATGCAAATAAATCACTGTTTTACACCATTTACGAGGCTCAATGCCAGACAAGGGCCAGGCCGGGGCCAGAGCCTGGCCCGAGTCAGCAGTTCTTGGATGCCTGCTGCACATTTTCTGCATAAACATTTGCACACACACACATACAGCTAGGCTGCAAATTTCTGCATAAACATTTGCACACACACACATACACACACACAGAGAGCGAGACACACACACACACAGGCATGCATATGCACACAAACATACTCACATGTATATTCACACACACACACACACACACACACACACACAGTTGTGCTGGTGTCTTTGTGAAGAGTATTACACCCATGATGCTTGTAAATCCTTTCTCATGGATGAGCTTTGGAAACAACCAATGTTTCCACGAGGGGACCGTGGTGTGATCAGCGGTCCTCCAGACCTCTGGCCCTCCCAACCCAGCTGTGTGTTTTGATCTGGAGGGCCAGGCTGTTTGCACCGCCATGAATGATCAGGAGTCAGCTGTAATAGACTCTAGGAAAACGCTTCACACGGTGTGAAATTTCACCAAGTTATGACTCGGAGACTAGCAACATCCAGGATTTTGCGAGGATGGTATCCAGGATGTTGCTAGGGTACATTATCCAGGTGGTTGCTAGGATGGCATCAGAATCTAAAATTGGTGAAATTTCACCAGAGAGGGTTGAAATGGAGCAGAAATCAAGGATTTTTGATTTCACCATGTGATGGGTTTTCCTAGATCCCATCACAATTGTCACAAAATTGTTTAAAACTTCCTCCAATCTGTTATGAAATGTGCATTTTATTCAAAACAACATAACAGTACACATAACAGGAAGACTATATATTATATCACAGTGTTCCCTATATGTGAGTGTGAAGTCCATAGCCTATGGCAAGCCTATTGAGCATTTATTCTGATATCTTGATATCAGTCATAATTGTCATGTACATGTAAGCCATTTTTGTCAACTAGTTAACTAGTGAGCCATGTTTGTGTGAACTAGTTAACTAGTGAGGGCCAAAATATGCACACTAGTTAACTAGTGGGAGCCAAAATGCTCACTAGTTAACTAGTGAACACATTTTTGGCTTCACTAGTTAACTAGTGAGGGCAAAAATGCATACTAGATAGCTAGATGAAGGCTTTTGGACCACACTAGTTAACTAGTGACAGCCAAAAATGTGCACATGTTTACTAGTGAAGGCATAACTCCTCACTAGTTAACTAGTTGGAGTAGGTCAATGTCACTAGTTAACTAGTGAACTATAAATGGCTTACTAGCTAGGTGATGGCAGCAGGCTCACTAGTTAACTAGTTGATGCATCCTTTGTCCAAACTAGTTAAATAGTGAGGTCATAAATGTATACTAGTAAACTAGTTCAAGACAAGATTCACACTAGTCAACTAGTGGCGCAGAATTCAAATTAGGAGGTGGAGAATTCTGGAAATTGAGGCTTTATATTGGCTCCCTATGTCCAAATAGAACATGATAACCAATCACAGCATAGAATTTCACGAAATCCCACCCACAACATTTGCATGTGGCACACAAGTTAACACGCTGGCCAAAGGAACTTTAGCTAGTAAACTAGTGGCTTCAGTATGACACTTACATGTAAACTAGTGAATGCAGAACTGCTCACTAATTAACTAGTGAAGACACAAATGCCCACTAGTTAACTAGTGAGGTCTAAAAAGTGTCACTAGTTTACTAGTGTGCACCAAAACACCCACTAGTGAACTAGTGATGGCAATTTCCATTTCACTCGTTAACTGGTGAGGTGCAAAACGTGTCACTAGTTTACTAGTGTGCCCCAAAACGCCTACTAGTTAACTAGTGAAAGCCATTTCAGCCCCACTAGTTAACTAGTGAGATGCCAAAATGGTCACTTATTAACATGTAAAGGCCAAAATACCCCCTAGTTTACAAGTGAGGGTGTTGTGGGCCTTACTAGTTAACTAGTGGCATGTATATTTCGTTCACTAGTTAACTAGTTACACCTAAAAACACAAACAAGCATTTAAGTTAACTAGTGGAACAATTGAAGTCTCACTAGTTTGCATATGTGGTGTGAATCTCCCCCTCCCCTGCTGTCAGGTATCCGAGCTTACCTGCGCCGGACGCCTGCGGCCCGTCCTCGCAAGGTGCTCCAGGAGACGAGGAAAGAGAGGAGGTCTGCTGGTGAGACTCAAAATCCAACTGGCCTCTAATTCAGCTGCAGCCCGCCATCTAGTGCGATGGCTCTGTCCTGTCTCGTCCACTACTCCTGAAGCCTCCCTCGACCATGATCCTGCTAAACTGCCTCGTCCGTTTCCAGCCCCTCAAGCTCTCCCGACAGCGTTGACTGGACCACTTTGTACTCAAGCTCCGTCTCGATGGCGCTCCGCGCGTAGGTACAGCCGCAGCGTTGACCACTCTAACCTACGCCTGTTGAAGCGATGAACTAACCCTCCAGATGGCCTCGATCAACGTGAGGTCTCTGGCGAACAAATCTTTCATGCTTAATGACTTCTTCACTTCCCGGGAACTGGACTTTCTATTTCTGTGCGAGACCTGGGCCTCTGCAGGCCAAACACAGTCAACTCCATGGCTCAACGACGCAACACGGGACCTTAGACGCACCTGTAGGCGGGCGAAGCGAAAGTGGCAGAAGGACTGCCTTCACGTCTCCCTCCAAATCCTCCGTAGCTGCTTGTCGGACTACCACCGAGCCGTTAAAGCTGCTAAAACTCAGTACATTTCCACCCTGGTCTCCAGAAACTTTCTTTTTAATACACTGAATTCTCTCTTAAATCCCCGTAATGAATCCCTTGATGTGCCATCACCCGCCCTCTGTGAAAGTTTTCAAACATTCTTCATTGACAAGGTTGCCGCTCTAAGGCCTTCAGATACCCCTGCCATCCCACTCCCTGCCCCTCCACCCCTCCCCCTGCCAGCTGTCCTCAAGCAGTTTGAGCCCATTTCCCCATCCTCCCTCTCTGACGCAGTCAGACATCTGCGGCCCTCAAACTGCCCCTCTGACTGCCTACTCCCCCGTCTACTCAAGGATTCTACTGTCCTCGGCACGGTTGCCCCCTTCCTCCTGCTGCTGATAAACACCATCCTCACCTCTGGTTGTGTCCCGGCTGCCTTCAAGCATGCTGTGGTTCAACCATTACTAAAAAAGCCCAACCTTGACCCCGCTATACTCTCAAACTTCAGGCCTATCTCCAAGCTACCGTTCCTATCCAAAGTCCTTGAGCGAGCGGTGTCCAGCTGCAATCCTTCCTGTCCAACAATAACATCTATGAGAAGTTCCAGTCTGGCTTTAGAACAGCCCACAGCACAGAAACTGCGCTCCTGAGAGTCCTCAATGACCTGCTCCTAGCCGCTGACTCAGGTAGCCCCGTGATCCTGGTGCTCTTAGATCTAACAGCAGCCTTCGACACGGTGGATCACAGGATCCTGCTGGCTCGACTTCCAAATTCAAGATGGCGTCGAACGGTAAAATTCCTTAAGGAACTGTCTGTATAAATCGTAATATGCCTGCTTGCCAACGTTCAAACGACAACGAAAAAGATAATAAAACAACAAGAGGGTTGAGTCTGAATGACACTGAGTTTTAGACACTGAGTTTCTAGTTAAGAAATATTTTCGTATAAAAAAATGGTCATTCTTCAATCTCCTTCACTGATGCCTATGGAAAAGGCTTAACGTCCCAAAACAACGATCAATGATCATCAAATTTCTCTCTCACATTGCTCCTCATAACCATCTATAAAAAGTGTTTTTCTTTTCTTTTTGAGCACATCGAATCCCAGGACATAACGCACTGGACCTTATAATAGGCTCGAGATATAATTCCAAAGGGGCAGATAGGGGCCACTGCACTAAAACTTAAAAAAGATGAAGCTTTCCGAACTTTGAAATTGCGATCAGTGACTGGCATCGGGTGAACGAAGCTTTTCAAGTTGAACAGGCTATTAAAAACTATTTAGCACCTCCATGTCACAGGAGAGACTGGGCTCTCCCTTCTATGAAAAAGACGTTAGGCTACCTGCAAACTGGCCTATGATTGAAAGCAAGAAAATGTTTTTTTTTTCCTGAGTCAGGATATGGCGAGTCAGTGTCATTTATTTGTCCAATGTTAGCCTATAGATACAGACCAGTACATCTTATCAATAGTTTGAATGTCGTGTGTGTTTCTGCTCATTGACAAATACCGTTCAGCACAATGATTCATGCCCAATTAATTCCCCTGTTAAAGTGTTAAGCCTTTGTTACACTATTTGGTTTCGTGATGTAGCCTATGATAAACACCATATGGCCAAATATGTGACTCAGCTAATGTTATAGGCTATACAATTGAATTTCCCTCTTAAAGGCAAGCTGGTGTAGCTTATTAGACTAGGCTACTATTAAAATACACCGACGGTAGCCTTGGCTATGTGTAAAGTAAGCCATCGCATGATTTCATGCACGTAAGTGAAAAGGGCCTTGCATCTGTCAAGTTCGCTGGGGCCTCGCATCCCCTTGCGACGGCCCTGCAGCTCCTCCTAAGACAGCGAGGAAAAAAGTTAAAATATCACGATAAACCGGGAAAAGTTGACAGGTTTGTTTTGGTCCCGGTGATTATTTGTGAAATTGTGCAAACGACAGCCTTTTTCAAGGCATTTCAAGGAAGGAGTCGTAGCATGCAAGCTCCCAAATTGACCCAGTAGCCTAAGGCATCAATAAATTGTTGGGACTGGGGAGGGTCATGCGTTTTTCTCAATCACTTTGGAGGGTCATAGAAAAATTCTTGCTGGCGAGGGAGGGTCCGCCTTTTTTGACTAACGCTCCCAAAACTCCTCCGTAGCCCCTTAATTAAATAAATAACGAACAGTCCCTAATTGATTAATAGCCTAGGCCTACACCAGCAATTGTTGAACATTGACCTGTACAGGACATTGACAGTAGCCCAGCCTAACAAGCAAATGTTGCAAAATACATCAAAAGACGCCAATTAATCAGAAATAAATCATGTAATCTGCATCGCTTTATTTAACAAACTGCAAGCAACAAGAGCATTGAGTTCGCTGTAAGGCCAAACCCAAGAGCAAAGCCTATCTGTTAAGGCAGTCGATATAACGAGCTGTGTGCCTGGAAAGACGATAGATGGCGGCTCTGGTCATCCCATACCCTCCCCACTTCCTGTAGCCTACCATTATGAAGGCCTGTAGCCTAAAACGACTCGTTGCCGTTTTGTGACATTAAGCTTTTTCACGTTAAGCCCCCTCCCCATCCCCTTCTTTCACAAGCAGTGGGGAGCGGGGCACAAAGTAACACTTTTGGTAGACAAAGGAGGGTTCTCCGCTCTTCTGTCGTTTGGCCACAATCCGTTGCAACCAGGCCAGGACAGATATTTTAGAGAGGAGGAGAGGCCGGGGCAGCTCAGATGTCTTCTTAATTTTCTTTATTCTTCAGTAAAAGGTGCAGAACATTATTAAACTTTGACTAACATTTCGATGTGTCGATGTTTTGACTAACTAACATCGAAGCGTTAGTCAAAGTTTAATAATGTTCTGCACCTTTACTAAAGAATAAAGAAAATTAAGAAGACATCTGAGCTGCACCGGGCGTCTCTCTAACACTTTTGGCTTTGGCTAAATATTTCTAAAATCATTTGAGTTTCACTAGTCACATGTTTTAACAAGCAACACTTGTTATTGAACTAATAACAGGCGTGTGTCGAAAATTGACTTTATTTTCCATAATGGAGAAATAACATATGCAGAGTCTAACCAAGGTCAATCTTGCCAAAAAGATCTCAAACCTGAAAACACATGAGGCAAAAAGTGCAAAACATCACAAAACTAACTAAACTAACACGCATATTTTTGTATTGCAATCATTGTAGCCTACAGTTGTAACAGCGTAACAGTCGTTTTACTCCCCGGATCGCTCATTATAAAGAACGTTTAACGTGTCCCAAAAACAGCTATCAATTAATCACCAAACGTCTTATAAACAAGTATTGCCAGGAGCAACACCTTGCAAAAAATGATAACAGGCCTAGGCCTTTATATGGCTCTGGTCCTGCCTAGATTCGAACTCAGAACTACCTGAAAGTTGCAGACCTGTTCTGGAAATACGTGCATTAACCCACTCGACCGTCCAGACAACGCTATCTGCTTGAGTAGGCCTATTGGGTAGGACTGTAGCCTACACTGGTTGCTGTGGCACAGTCTTGAGTGACCGAATTCGTTTTTCTTTGTCATATGAATGCTGTCATTTTGTTAACATTACTGTTAAGGAGATGCTGTAGGCAAAGTCTATATTTCAACCTCTTTAGTGTAGTAAAAAAATCAGAACTATTCACAAGGTTTCTGGGCAGCATATTTATGTTCTGTTAGCAAGCTTAACTTCTCATGACTACCGACAAAGTAGCCTACTGCCAGCTGACAAAGCTCTCATTTTAAAACATTACTGAGAGACAGACACTGTACAATCAAGAAATCTTGCCACTGAATCCAAAACTATGTTTAACATTATGTACAAGGCTTAGGCTACAGTGGACTAGCATGTTGCAGGGGCTGCTAAAAACACAGAGAAACGCACTGAAAACTTCGCCAATCACAGCCCTTGCTGTCGAATCGCCCGTCTGGTTCGACCGTGGAACTCCACAGCGGACTATGCTGCCCCCAAGCGGCTGCAGTTGTACTTACATTTCACCATTCACCATGGTCGTGAATGAAGTGTCAATTTTTAACTGGGACCCACTGTAGCATTGGCTAACTAGCACCAGATTTCTGAGTGCAGGGGACAAGCCGAGGTGAGACATACGTTCACACTCGGTATCATGTTTCAACACACTTTAGGTCAATATCACACCGGAATTCTCCTTTAACGAGAGCAAGACTGAGTTAATTGTCTTTGGCAAAACCTCTCCGGCCTTCTCCACCAATGCCCTGGGCCCCATTGCCTCTAACATCAGGCCCTCTCTCAGAAATCTGGGCGTGATTTTTGACAGCAAATTCAAGTTTGAACAGCAGGTCAGTGCAGTAGTTAGGAAGAGCTTTTTCCACCTCAGAACCCTAGCTAAGACCAAAGCCTACCTGCCCCAGAGCGATCTTGAGAGAGTCATCCATGCCTTCATCACTTCACAACTGGACTACTGTAATGCTCTCTATACTGGCATTGATCAATCCCAGCTCTGCCGCCTGCAGTTGGTTCAGAACTCAGCCGCCCGACTCCTCACCTGCACTAAAAAACGTGAACATATCACCCCAGTTCTGGCTTCACTCCACTGGCTCCCCATCCGCTACCGCATCAATTTCAAACTCCTCTTGACTGTATACAAATCTCTCCATGGTCTGGCCCAACTGACCAACTGTGGCTGGAAGAACCCAGGGCGAGGCTGAAAACTAAGCAGCCCATCAGACCTGTACAGTAGATTTGTCCAAAAAAAGGCAGAATCTATTTTATCAGCAAATGGTCATCCACTTCACTCTGAGTTTCAGTTGCTACCTTCTAATGCTAGCTTCATATTCCCTGCAGTTACAACCAATAGATATAGACATTTGTTTGTTCCCAGTGCCATTTCTCTATTGAACTCAGATTTTGGAGCTCTGGGCTGACATCATGGTGTTTTTGGTGCACAGTGTGAGATATGATTTCTTGCTGTATGAAGGTACTCCATGGAGAGCAGAAAGTGTTTCCTGTTTTTATTGTATTTTATTTATTTATTTATTTATTTATTTTTTTGCCTGTATACACACTGCACTGCTTATCTGCATGTATGTTTTCTTCACCCATTGGGTGTTCATGTTGTCATGTTGTACTTTTTGTCCCATGTTGTCTACTGTATGGATGTCTTGCTGCAAACCAAATCGCCCTTAGGGGACAATAAAAGCTTTAAGTAAAGTAAAGTATAGTTTAAGTTATCAGTCAAATAATTAAATTATCAAATTGTCAGTAATATGTTCACACGATATGTACAGTAGACTAACCAGATAGGCCTATCCCTCGCTAATCATCCACCCTCCTTATCCCGTTGTGCCACTTGTGCCGCTTCTTGGCATGGGTTTAACATTCTAAAAATTATGTATTACACTTTTATATTAATGGTAAGATACCTTACAAATAGAATTGATTGGCAAGCAGCTGCAGTTACTTCTGTTTGATGCGGTATTGATTGCCATTGGTTTGATAAAAAGCAACCTATCTACAATGAACAACGGTTATTACAGAATATGGTGGGGCATTGGTTCTCATCAGGAACTTGAAGTTTTGCTGGATGAGGTGAGCTTGCACAAGGTGACACTGTTTTACAGCTTTTGGAATAACTTGTGCAACAGCAACAAAAAAAGAGCTATGGAGCGACATGGACTAAACGGCTCTGCGGCCGGCGCCGTCTTTGATTCAATACAAGGACACGTTGGATCGCTGCCATAGTTTGGTCGCTTACTGGACACCACCATGCTTACCCATTTATAGATCTTAACCATTTAGAGGCAAATTCTTTGCCAGCTTTTAATTTAAAAAAATAAAAAAGTGATTGCCAATTTGAACGATTTAATGACATTACGAAATAGTAAATAATTACCACCATATTTGTTCTGATACCAAATAAAGTAAACTTCATAAATAGGCCTGTATCCATTGCAAACATATTAGTCTTAAAATGTCCATAATATAAAATCATCATTGAGCCACAACATTGTCAACATACTGTAGACCTACCATAGTTTGACTTGTACTGCGCTGCGCTGATTTCTAAAGACTGCTGCACAGTGGCGGCGACTAGCGTCTTGAGCTCAAACAACGCTAAGAAAGAGCTTACGAATGGTCCAGACCAACCTTACGAACGTGTGACTTACAGAAGATATACTTAGCGTACGAACGTGTCGGGAATCATGCCATAACGTTAAGAGAGATGTGAAGGAATAGGTTAAAAAAACGACTTAGCGATAAGAACATTTTGGGGAACCGGCCCCAAGAAATTTGCAGTTTGTCTTTGGACTACACTTGCAAAACCCGAAATGGACTGAGCTTAAATGGCTTCAGTTAGCCTGACGAGCTAGACCCACATTAAAATGTAGGGTCTGGGCACTCACCGTTGGCAGTGCTCAGTCCGAGGGGCAGGATAATTGGTTGTCCTTCAAATTCCCTCTGCATGCAATAGGACAGCGCTATGAGTCCCATGCGTTTCCCCACCAGCAGAGCTAGTTGGCTAGTTCAAACTTTTGCCAACTTATAAAAAGCTTAACTCGTGTCACGCTGTTCGCAAAAAGCAACATCCGTCTTCTTTGTTTTCAAGTAGCAGGGAATTCAAGCCAAACCGTTGCAACTCTGCCATCAATCATTCTGTTAAGCCCGCCTAACATCTCTATGCACGATTTGATTGACCTGATAGAAGTTTAATTTTTCCAGCTCATAAGCCAACAGAGAGTTGCTAGACTAGCCCTGGCAGCAAATATAATTTGCTGCCGCTAGGGCGTGTCTAGATTTCTAGGCTAAGCGTAGAGGGTATGCCGGTACGAACAGAATCTTCATAACAAGGAGTCTGAATTCTCCCCTTGGGAAATACTCTGTTTACAGACTCTTCCTTGGATCTGCAGCTAGAACTTTTTAATGAGGTCTTTCATAGAATTGGGCCTAATCTGTGCTGTTAGTGAATTTTTATTTCACTTCAGCTTAGGGATACACATTGAGGCAAAACAAGAATTTGCATTTGTGCAAAGGTGTCAAGAGAAAAGTACACAGTGAACGGTTCTCTGACTTACTGCATCCCTCCTCATCAGATCCATCGGCGCAATCCTTGTCGTGGTCACACTCAGCATTTATCTTGTTCACACAGGTGCCGTCTTGACACTTGAAAGTGAAGTCTGTGCAAATCCCTGAGGCTGTAGGAGTAATTTATACTGTCAATATGAGAACCTACAAAAGGATTAAAACAGTTCCCTCAAAAAGACGTTATAAAGTAATACAGTAAAACAATAAATTGTTGAGAACAGTGAATTCCAAAGCATGCACGTTCAGAAAAAAGCAGCAAGTGCAACATTGTGGGGAAAGTACTTCATGCTGCAGGTTCTCAGTAGGGATGCTCGATTATAAAAAAATTATACGCTTATTTTGTATTAAGATTATTGAGCATGTGTATAACTTGACTTTGAAAACATCCTGCATTAATTGAATTAAAAAAGCCTAACAGTGGATTTCTGAGACTTAATAAAAGCTTAACTCGCGTCACACTGTTCGCCAACAGCAACATTATCTTATTTGTTTTCAAGTAGCAGGGAATTCAAACCAAACTGTTGCAAGCCCGCCTAACGACTCTATACACGATTTGATTGGCCTGATAGAAGTTCTCACACGCCAACGGAGAGTTGCTAGACTAGCCCTGGCAGCAAATGTAATTTGCTGCTGCTAGGGTGCGTCTAGATTTCTAGGCTAGAAACAAACATGTTTTATGGCAGTTTTATGACAATGCACGGAACTCTCATTTTTCAACAAAGGAAAGGTAAAAATGGGTTTCCATTCTATGTCATCTTTAATTTCAAAAATACTTCACTCACATTCTTTACAGGATGCTTCATCACTACTGTCTTCGCAGTCTTTCTTGCCATCACAAACGCCACTCTGCTGAATGCAGGTACCATCACCACATCGTACCTCGCCCTTACCACAGCCTGGAGAAATTAGACAATTTTTCCTTTTACATTTATTTATATATAATTGCTGCACATTTCCTTAAGCATCTTAAAATAAAATACAGCAGGTAAAGCTGCATCTAATTACATTAGTTCTGGTACACTCACAATGGAATAAGAGGAACAACAAAAAACAAGGCATGAGGATAAAACAATAAACAAGATTTCAGCAAACTGAAAACATCTCTGCTTATGACAGTGATAGAGGCAAGGCAAGCAAAGTTTATTAAAAGCTCATTCCATGTTAATTCAATAATGTTTTGGGGAATCCCATACACATCCCATACAAAAATGTTATCCATGAGGCACCCTGCATTTTAAAAACAAAATCAGGCCAAAACTGTTTTAAATAGGGTACAGCCAGTTTCCTGAGGAGAGAGGTGTGTGAATTTGTGTGGATCTCTCTTAATTATTCTTCAAATTTTAAAGTCCATGGGCCCTATCATGACAGTCAAAAGCGCATCGTCACTCGTCAAAAGCTTATTCAAATTTAGTAGGATGTCCAGTCCACATTGGGAGAGTTTTCGTTATCAAACGTCGAGCGCATGGCGCAACAAGGTGTTCCTAGGTTTTTTAATCAGTCATGGGTGTGTTTGGGGTGTATAACATCATTTAAACCAATGAGAATGACATCTGTCATTCCCTTTAACAGCGCAAAGCGCGATGTCAAATAAATGCATTGGTATTTTGACATTCAACGACACATTTGAAGGAGGCTGCTTGCGAGACCGTATGGAATAGTCATTCCACTAAACCATGCTTTACTAAAACCTAGTATAGCCTTCACGCATTTGCACTCCTCTATTATTTGAACCCATTGACAAAGTGAAACTAAGTTCACCATGGTGTCAGTCAACGACAAGAGAGTTATATGCAGTTACTTTCACTATTGACTGACAATGGGTTACCATCGAAAACATAGGCTGGAAAAAGCAACACTTACCCTAATATTGCTCAAATGATTATCCTGCAGAGGAGTTGCTTATATCTCGTGACAGTGCGTCTTCAGCTGTGCTCCATACGTGTCTCTCTCCTCTCCCCTAATCACTTTTAACCGTCATTACCAATTTGCAAATGATGCTGAATAACTACTCATCATGAGATGTACAGTATTTCGTAATATCTTTATTCTAATTATGTTTCCTATTGTAATCGTGCAATTTGTAATGTTTTGCTTGGACGTGGCTGGTGTGCGTTCATGGATGATAGGTGCACCCGCCAATATGACTGTTGACAATGCGCTCTTAAAATAACATATAAACAACTCGCCATAGACTTCTGACCAGGCGTAGCGATTTTTAGACAATACGCTAAGCCACTCCCTAAGTTGTTAATTGCCACACCCCTGGGCGCATTGTTTAAAAATTAAACGTGCAAAATAAGGAATTAAACTTCGCGCCGGGTGGAAAACGAGTTTTACGCCATGCGGCAGTGTGCAAAATACAGCCCCATATCTCAAAACTGAACCACCTAGCAGGCTCAGACCTTTCATGCTAGTACATAAGTATAGGATAAAAACAAAACAATTGATCCAAATGCTGCCCCTCAAAGATGACTAGAATTTAATTTGATATTTATTTATGACTATACAGTAGGCTGTTGATTTTTTCCTTACAGTGATACCAAAAAAGTGTTGGGGTTTAAAAAATGGCCCACTCAAATTCCAATCAAAATCCAATTTCACCAAACCCTACAGCGATGTGGAAATATAATTACTTTTCTTTATTATTCTACAATGCCCCTTCTTTATCAATACATAAACTTACTTTAATTTCCCATTCTAAATATGGGCCAAATTCACCAAGTGTGAATAATTATCATATGTGCATAATCTAAGACCATGTTTTTAGTTTCAGTGGAAGCAGCAGTTTTTCTTTTGGGGTGCCAAACAGAACCTACAATGACCTATAATGGTTTCCCAAACATAGACTTTACCTGGGCCCAGGTAAATTAATGGTCACCCAAGTATAATTGGCGATGCATTTTAATTTTTTTTCCTATTTGTGTGTACGATGTAGCGATACTAGGAAGGTATCATGATGCCCTCCCGTAAAAAAAAATGATACAATGCCCGACGTTTCGGGATAAAATAGGTTTATTCCACTGTATTAAAGAGTAACACGGTTGTAGCAGCACAGCTGTTACATGTACACTGAAGACAATAAGGCCTTGACTGGAGCTAAGAATGGTTTGTATATCAAACCTATCATGACCAGATTTACCCCATCCAGCAGGTCTCAGGTCAGCTCTTTGCCTCTGATGAAAATTTAGGCAAATTGGCAAAGTTTTGTAAAAGCACTCAGTATCACAATGTAACAACTATATGTAGGTACCCACAAATACATAATGCAAGTATGTTGTTACACAGGTTGTACCACTGTACCTAATTAGGTTGGTACACTGTAACAGCGACACATTAAAATAAAGTGTTACCGAACATGCTAAGCCAGCATCTCACAGACAGACATCCCAACCTTTTTAAAGAGTTCAAAGAACGGCAGGTTAACATGATCAATGCCAGGCTTATTCGCTCAGTTATAGGCTATATATATATAGCCTATATATAGGCCTAGCCAAAGTGAAATAAGTGAGGTTTATTCTGTGATTAAGCAAACCTTCCTTTTTCACTGAATTTTGACGAGGCATAACGACTGTGATCATAGTGTGATGAAATGCAATGTTCACGCTAGTTAACTTGCACACAATCTATTTACTTTTTCGGTGCATCATGTATCATGGCATGTAGCCTGCATTTCTTCAATAATTATTTCCTTGATATAGGATAGGCTACCCGAAATGTGCACAGTAAAGTCCATAGCCTACCACATAAGTGTACTGAGTCCTAATAGCAGCTATAGCCTAGTTAGGCTATGTGGTAACAAATACATACACAGGAAAAGAACACAATTAGACAAAACGTGACTTATTTTTGTGGAAAAAATGTGCTGGACTGGGCGGCGGTCATATTTTGTACCGCTCTGCGGTACATCAAGTTATATACCAATGTCAGTTATTCTTCTTATTTCTTTTTATGAGTGTTTATTAGAGTAGCATCTGTTCAAATATCCACTGCCATAAATGAAAGAGGAAAAGTTAACATAAGGAAAAGAAACCCATTAAGAAGACTTACTGCACTGCAACTCATCACTGTTGTCTCCACAGTCATTGACCCTGTCACATACCCAGTATTTCGGCTTGCACATTCCATTGGCACAGGCAAATTGATCCTGTTCACAGTCTGATCAATAAAATGCATTGTTATTATTAGTAGTCTGTTCACAATCACACATGCACGCACAAGTACCAACAGGAAAAACAGCACAGTCTGTATATGCAAGCTACTTGATTGTGAAATTATATGCAGAAAATTATGTGCCAAGAAAACAACATGTGCGAACAGCCTGCAGCCTATAGCAAAAGGAAATAAAATGAGTGTGTATTGTAGTATTGTAAGGGTATAATGGGAATGTACATATACTGTACATGTACTGTACATTCACTTTGCAACACTGTGCTGTGCTGTGCAACAGAGCTATCAGAACTCTGTTGTTAACATCCAGAATAAAGAACTATTCTTTCGCAAGCCAGCCTCAAGTTTTACCTGCTTTAAAGTACATTGGATCAACTCGGTCAACGGTGTCTCCATTTGGAATTAAGGAGACCTTTTTCAATAGCATTCTTCAGAGGAAAACAAGTGTTGCCAGAAGCACCCAGTTTTGTTGCTACACACACTTTTTAATTTCTATAGATTTTTTTAATTTCTAAGATATTTTATCTTATTATTTTTATTATTATTATTATTATTTTATGTAAAGCACTTTGGTGCAATGCTATTGCTTTGAAATGTGCTATATAAATAAATTTGACTTGACTTGACTATAGGTAGTGAAAAATTGCTAAATTTAAAGCCTGAGGGCCCTATCATGACAGTCTAAAGCGCATTGTCATAAGCTTATTCAAATTTGGTAGGATGTCCAGTCCACATTGAGAGTGTTTTCGTTATCAAACGTTGAGCGCATGGCACAAGGTGTTCCTAGGTTTCTTAATCAGTCATGGGTGTGTTTGGGGCATAACATTATTTAAACCAATGAGAATGACATCTGTCACACTCGCCGATATGACTGACAATGCGCTCTTAAAATAACATATAAACAACTCGCCATAGACTTCTGACCAGGTTTCTCTTGGTCAGTAGCGTAATGCGCTTTAGGTGGTGTTCAATAGCGATTTTTAGATAATGCGCTAGGCCACTCCCTAGGTTGTTAATTGCCACACCCCTGGGCGTATTGTTTAAAAAAATAAACATGCAAAATAAGAAAATAAACCTTGCGCCGGGTGGAAAACTAGTTTTACACCATGCGCCAGGGTGCAAAATAGGGCCCTTAAACCAGGGGCGGAGCTTGAGGGGGTGCGGGAGGTGCGGCACGCCGCCGGCCCGGACCCGCAGGGGCCCGGTGCGAGGGCGCCCCTCCCCCACCTCCGGGTAAGGTGGGACGGCCCTCTCCCACGGCACAAGGCCGGGGAGCTAAGATCATGCAAACGGTTTCTGTGGAAATGCATGGATTCCAGTTGCTGCTACTGGAAGAAACTGGAATCCATGCATTTCCACTGAATTATTTTTGGAATCTGATCCCTTATCATTCCTGTTCATTCTTACTCGTTGCTCGACTTATCGTGACAAAATTCAAGATGGCTGCTAAGCTAAACTTTGTGAAGATACTGTCTGCATAAATCGTCTTGTAAGTAAACTACCAGTGCTTTTTCAAAGTTCTCAATGTCTCGTTTTAAATGTCAGGGCCCTCAGAAGTCTACCAATGAAGTGTGGAGATACATTGAGCCCCGTAAATGGTGTAAAACAGTGATTTATTTGCATGGCTAGCCCGATGCCGAAGCACCACCATTGAAAAAGCTGTTGGTAGCATCGGCTAACTAGCGCCAGATTTTGGAGTGCAGGGGACAATCCGAGATGGGCTTTGAGACATACGTTCACACTCGGTATCATGTTTCAACACACTTTAGGTCAATATCACACCGGAATTCTCCTTTAACATAGCATACACAGTAACCTATGGTAGCAACCTATATAGTCATAGAACCCAGACAGATTTGTTGAGCTCATGCCATGATAAAGTCTCTTAAATGACAACATAATATTTTAAGTCATCATAATGTAACCCACAGGGAAAATAAATATGCGGATATAAAGTTAAATAGATAAATAGATAAGTTAATAAATATGCTAATACTTAAATATGTAAAACTACATTCAATATTTAAATAGTTGTTGAGAACTTTCAAGAGTTTATTTGTAGGCACTCTAACCCATAGAACATTAAGACTGGCTTACAGCCAATCACAGTTCATACAGGGGTCCCCGGGTTTTTGAGTAGTGCGCGAGCGTTGGAATAATAAGACGCCCTGGGAGTAACGTTAGTCAGGCTGACTACAGGTGAAAGGACCCAGATGTGATGAGATTATTTTGTAAATAAGCTATTTTTTTTGGTATGCCAGTTGTCTATTCGGGAACTGTGTGTAACGAGTAACGAGTTTGTTTGTTTTGTAATAGTGTAAAAACAAAAAGTCTCATAAGTTAAGGGCTATAGTCGTGTGTAGATAAGTGGCGTTGCTAGCAAGCTAAGTAAGCTAGCCAGCTAACGAATGAGTTCTGTTTAGCTGCTAAGTGTCTGCTGTTCACTCGACGACGGTGAAGGAAAACCAGATAGCGGTTTAGGCTACCGAGTGCCTTATACCTCCTCTGGCAACGTTGGACGTCTCACTCTCACTCCCTCTTTGCTGGATGTTTTCCCCCGCTGTTGTCCTGTCACTACCTCGGGTCTGTGGAGCCTCATTGCCGGCGCGAGCTAACGTTGTTGGAGGTATCGTTACCCTTTTTGTTTTCAGGCTCAGCTGGGACATTCTAAAACGCTTAACGTGAAAAAGCTTAATGTGGCTTAAGGTAGGAAAACAACGATGAATCATTGTTTAGGTACATTGAATTGCGTTAAGCTTTTTCCTTTCAGGCCTCAATGAAGCAGAAACGCTTAATGTTAGATAACGTCCATAATAATTGGACTTTGGGTTTGACATTTTGACAGTTTTATGTGCTTATTAGGAGCAATATGAAAGAGAAGTTTGGTGATCATTGATCGTTGATTAGGTACATTAAACCACGTTAAGCCTTTTTCTCGCCATATGCGCCAATGAAGAAGAAAACGTTAATGTGAGATATCTTCTATACCATATTTTCCGGACTATAAGTCGCATTTTTTTTTCATAGTTTGGCTGGTCCTGCGACTTATAGTCAGGTGCAACTTATATATGAAAAAATATATAATTGAACATGTTTTTAAATGTTAATTTATATTAACTGACATGAACCCTACGTGAAACATTACGTCTACAGCCGCGAGAGAGCACTCTCAAATGCACAAGTCCTGTGCACTTTCAGTCAGAGATTAGTGCTTGCACTACGCCTGAAACACACGTGCATACCTAAATCGTCAAATTATGGCAGGGATTCTATTTATAGCCGGGCCTCAGATTTGGACAAATAAAAGCCAGTATAATGTTGTTTCAATTTAACTCATAAAAGAGCTCTTCTTAATATTTTATATTGTTGGTTGGTATTGTTGCCAATGAAAAGTCATTTACTGTACACCATGAGTCTCCAACACGTTGCTCTCATTGCTCTCAAGCTAGTCGCATGCTGCACACTTCTGAGCTAGAGGCTGAAGCCTACATTTAAACACAATTGTTGCTGCCAGGCATCAGCCTATGAATTTTATAAAAAAGTAAATCATGCATAATTTAAAAAATAACTACATTTAGGCTATCTTAGACATTTTTGGCTATATGGAATAAGGTTTCCCTTGCAGCACAGCACACGAATGAATGAAAACGCGGATACCTTATCTCGCAATAAGTGGATGGCAATCGAAATTCCCGACACTATGAAACTTAATAGTAAGCCATTAAAAACCCCACAGATTTCAGTGGTCATCAGTCCCGATATTTAGCAATATAATCAACAGTCCAAACGTAAATTAAATCTCAAATTAAACATCTGCTTTTGATAGCCTACCCATGCCGCTCCAAACGAAAAGTAGGCCTATGTCTCACAATAAAACGCAAGAAATAAAGGACTATATTATAGCTGACTCGAATACAAGCCATGGCCAAATAAAGGTGCTGTGCTTTGCTAAATTTGAGGATTTACGAGTCTCCTAAACATCCCTCACCTGTTATCTAGACATGCATGAAAACATTTGAAAACAAAACGCACTGCCATGTAATATTTGATCACTGTTTTGCTACTAATTATCTTTCACGTAATGAATACGCACAGAAAGTGAAAGTAAGCCTAATGTGCACTCCGTGTCTGTAGCTGTCTGTTTACGTCCGCAATCGAACGTCAAATAGAGAAGTCATCCATGTTCTCTACGTTATAGCCTAGGCGGTCATGCTTCTGTATTTGCAAGATTCCTGACGGTTCCTGATCGCTAAATGTTGGTTTTCCTTTCCTGTCGATAGCGGTTGATGTTGAAGCACCTAGGCTATAATTTGACTTCAGCGGTGACAAATCCTGCTGAGAGAGAGCAACAAAAGAGAGGCACCCCCAAAGTGGTCCTGCGCGCGTGTGTGTGTCTCTGCATGGGGTTCAATTGAAGTCAGAGTTGGTCCGTCAATAGTCCCGCATTCAGGCCGCTCCATTATTATATTAATGTCAGACAGGGTACAGGGTAAAATGTGTGGGAATCTCTCACATTATGATGGCTAGATTTGCGGGACTTTTATTATTATGCTCAATACTAAGTAATAATTTATTCAAATACCCGCAATTCAGCTGGAATTTAGACCCTTTTAAATGTGCATCTTTTTTTCTCTCGCTCTCTCGGAGGTGGCCAGGCAAGCAATTGTTCTGCTGCATGCCAGCCTGTGCCAATATATCGTACAAAATGATTGATTGCATTCTCCACATTTTTAGCTAAATTTTCATGTACCATATCAGCATTTGAGTTCAGTGATTTTTTTTGTAAATTGCTTTACAATTAGCGTCGGGCCTTGTCAGCAGCCTTCGGCTTGCCTCTTGCCACTATTCACTCCTTCTTCATTAACATTCCCTGTAGAATTCTCAACATTCTCATGATTTCCGGTTGCTGAGAGGACGCTGGCGTGTTTGTCGCCGCTTCTCGCATCCGACCTTTCCATCTCTCCTGGCTGTTCAAACTACTAACGTTATATTGGAATTCTCCTACCGTGGATGCTCCAACGTGGATGGCCTGGTCCCATCTCGGCTGGCTGCTGTACTGCTTTGACAAAGTACAAACATCTCGTCGGAGGGCTACAGCCGCGGCTCGTTCACCGGCTTGTCATCTCGCCTGGAGCTAGTACCGTACAATCATCTCGTCTGAGGGCTACAGTTGCGGCTCGTTCCCGGCTTGTCAACTCGCCTGGAGCTAGTAGCACGCCAAGCTAGGCTGCTAACAACCGAACATCTCATCATGTCTTGTTTCAAATACTCCGCAATGGAACTCAGGAACATCATCGGAACGCACGTGCTACTGGACTGCCTTGAGGTGATAAAATCTTTTCGGCTCCTGCGCCGTCCACCCTACGTGCATCGGGCTACCAGGCATAAGTTTGTTTACCTGGCTACAACTATGGCTGTGCCGGCCTCACTTCGGGCCAGGGCAAACTCAGCCCCTGGTTAGTGTGGCGGCGGCGCGACAGTGCCATCGACCTGGGCCACGCCCACCACCTGTCCATACTGTGTCTGCTATCACAGTGCCTCCATTTGCCTCTTTTATGCTACTGAATGTTCGCTCACTCAACAACAAGGCTTTACTCCTCCACAAAATAATTCTGGATAAAACTTTGGACTTTCTCTGCCTGACTGAAACATGGCAGAATCCCTATGAATTTATCACACTCAATCAAGCCACTCCCTCTGGATATTCCTACATCCAAAAGCCTTGCAGTGCGGCCGTGGTGGCGGCCTGGCTGTTATACACCGCTCTGACATCCTGTTAAAAGAAATCCCAGTCACAACATCATCATTTGAGTGCCTCCACTTCACGCTGTCTGGTGCCACACAGCTCCAGGTGGCTCTTGTCTACCGCCCCCCGAAAGCCTCCTCCTGCTTTCTACAGGAGTTCTCGGACCTGCTGGCCTCGGTCTGCCCCATGTCCCCAGCTACTCTCATACTGGGTAACATCCATGTAGACTCCAGCAGCTGTTCCTTCGCTGTGGATTTCCTCTCACTGTTGGACTGCTTTGACATTAAACAACATGTACAGGGCCCTACACATGCCAAGGGGCACACCCTGGACCTGGTGTGCTGTGTTGGCCTAAGCCCCTCCCATCTCTGCTGCACGGACCCAGCTGTCTCCGACCACCAAGCCATCCTGTTCTCTGTCCCAGTGTCCCTCCCTAAGCAGCCTACAAAAAGGTCTATCACATACAGGAACTCAAAGCGTGTGTGTGTATACCTCACGCTGGCTAACACCCTAGCTGCCAACCTCGCTATCCACCCCTCTAACCGCACTGCCCGGCGGCTTGGTGGAACACTATAACAGCACCCTGCGCCCTCAGCCTCGACTCTGTTGCTCCACTCACCACCAAACTGGTCTCCCTACACCGCCCGCTACCTGGTTTACCCCAGAGCTGCGGAGGCTTAAGTCCATGGGGCCCCGGCAGAGAGGCTTCACAAAGATCCGCCTCACTGTCCACCTCGAAGCCTACAGAGACCACATCACCCCAGGCAAAAACACTCCATTACTCCACACTTATAAACAGCCAACAAAAAGCATCCGAAAATGCTTTTCTCCACCATCAACCGCCTTCTTGACCCTCCCGGCGCCAAGAACCCTCTGATGCCGCTGACCTCTGCTCCAGGTTCCTGGACTTTTTCCACCAGAAAGTGGCCATCATCCACCGGCAGCTCCAGGCATCCACACCCTCCCCACACTACCTCGGCAGGACATGTACCATCCTTCTGCCTGCCCACCACAGGCACACCTTCTCCCTGTTGGATGCTGATCAAGTCCTCGACCTCTTGACCAAAGCACTTCATCCTGCAGTCTGGATCCACTACCCACGACCCTTGTGATGGCCTGTCTCCCCACCATTTGCCCCGGTGGTTGACATCATCAACGCCTCACTTGGCTCTGGTGTGGTACCCTCCAGCTTTAAGTTGGCCGTGGACCCCAACACTCAAAAAACAGGCCTGGACCCAGATGACCCCAACAACTACCGTCCGATCTCCAACCTTCCGTTCCTGAGCAAGATCTTGGAAAAGAGCAGTGGCTGCCCAGCTACAACATCACATGTCCCACCATGAGCTCTTTGAACCTCTCCAATCGGGCTTCAGACCCCATCATAGCACCGAAACCGCCCTCATCAAAATAACAAAGCGACCTCCTGATTGCTGCAGACAACGGCTTTGTTTCCATCCTCATCCTCCCTCGACCTCTCTGCTGCCTTCGATACCATTTCCCACTCCATCCTCCTCTCCCATCTCTGAGCTCATCGGCCTTACCGACACTGCTCTCTTTGGTTCCAGTCTTACCTCTCCAACCGTAAACAATACATCACTCTGCAAGGCTCCTACTCCACCACTGCAACAGTTAACCATGGCGTCCCCAGGGATCTGTCCTTGGGCCCCTCCTCTTTACCATCTACTTGCTCCCCCTCGGTCAGATCATCCCAACCATGGACTCAGTTTCCACTGTTATGCAGACGACACCCAACTGTATGTCAGCACCAAAGCCCTCCTCACAACTCCCACCAATACAACTCAACAACTGTCTGCATGATATCAAAACCTGGATGACCAACAACCTTCTGAAACTCAACACCAACAAGACAGAGCTCATGGTGGTGGCCCCAGCACCACTGCTCAGGAAGGTTGGAGACCTCACCCTGGTCATCGACGGCTGTCCCACCTCCCCATCTCCCAAAGTCACGGAACCTGGGCCATTATGGACTCCACACTCTCATTCAGTTTCCACATCCAGAGCATCACCAAATCTGCCTTCTTTCACCTCCGTAACATTTCAAGACTCCGCCGTCACTCACCGACTCAGTCACCAAACTCTCATTCATGCATTTGTCACCTCCCCATCTGGACTACTGCAATGGTGTCCTGTCTGGGCTGCCCAACAAAGCCCTAGACAGATTGCAGTATGTCCAGAACTCAGCTGCCAGGGTGTTAACCCACACCAAGCCCTTAAGAATCTCCATCTAGCTGGCCAATCAAACAACGATCAGCTACAAAATCCTCCTCCTCACCTACAAATCACTTCACTCACTGGCACCCAAGTACATCACTGACCTCCTCCACCCAGATACCCAGTCACGGTCCCTGCACTCCACCAGCAAGGACTTACTCTCCACTCCCCGCACCAGACTCAAGACCTTTGGTGGCAGGGCTTTCTGTGCAATTGCCCCTACCCTTTGGAACACCCTGCCCCTCCTATCTGTTCCGCCACTTCTCTGACACAGTTCCAAAAGCACCTCAAAACACACCTCTTCTCTCTTGCCTACCCTCCCTAAACCCCTATCCTGCCCTTGCCGCCCTACTCCCACTCTTGTAAAGCGACCTTGGGTATCTTGAAAGGCGCTATATAAATTGAAGTTATTATTATTGTTATTATTATAATATTTTTGGCCTCAATGTGTACAGTTACATAGTCTGCCTGTTCTTAGTCTTGGATTTTGTGAAATACATTTCTAAATATCACCTGCTTGCTGCAGCAGGGGTCTGCACCGTCAATTTAAACCCACATCTTTTTTCTCTCGAGCATTTAATCTGCTGCCAGCTTGTATCTCCACATCGTCCAAAATGCTTGATTGCATTGCATTCTCCACATTTTTAGCTACATTTTCATGTACCACATCAGCATTTTTGTTCTGTGAATATTTTATAAATTGCTTTACAAATACCGTCGGGCCTATTGGCCTATTGCCATGGCTTGCCTCAACTAGGTCACGTCCTTTTAAAACCGTCTTTTTCACTATCGTGAGCATTTAATCTGCTGCCAGCTTGTGACTCCACATCGCCCAAAATGCTTGATTGCATTGTATTCTCCACATTTTTAGCTACATTTTCATGTATCATATCAGCATTTTTGTTCAGTGAATCTTTTGTAAATTGCTTTACAATTACCGTCGGGCCTATAAGGCCTATCGTTTCGGTCACGTCTAAAACTGCATCTTTTTCTCTCTCATGAGCATTTAATCTGCTGCCAGCTTGTGACTCCACATCGCCCAAAATGCTTGAAAATACGGTAATCGTTGGATTTCGGTTTATTTTTTTGACAGGCTTAAATGTTTATGACAAGATATGGCCATGCGAAATTTGGTGATGATTCATCATTGTTTTCCTACCTTAAGCCACGTTAAGCTTTTTCACGTTAAGCGTTTTAGAATGTCCCGGCTCAGCTGAGTGAAGCGGCTAGTTCGTTTGTAACCTCACCGAACACAAGCAACGACACAGGCCTGCAACGATAACTCCTCCATACCGTGCGGTATTGTTGTGTGTGTGTGAAAGAGAGAGTGTATGTGTGGGCTCACATTGTTTTGTCTTATGTGAGTGATGTTCAAATTGGTTGCTGTTGACTGGCTTTAAACCAGGCTAAGGGGTTTAGCATTACATTGACAACCTTATGGGTCGTTTAATATAATATTTATACTATTAATCGTACTCTAGTGTTTCTAAACCTAAACGTTGGCTATCTATTCCTACTTTACTATTTCTAAACATATACTTATCTAATCATACTGTAGTACTTCTAAACTGAAACTTGCTTAATCACATTGTGTTGTTATTTATAAACTAAACTTCCTAACTCCGCTGGGCTTAAGATATTTTACAGAAGTGTGTTTACATCTTTTACACTTGCTGGTCAAGTTCGTCAAGCCACAGGTTTTATATTGTATGTATTGATTGTTTTTATAACCTTTTGCTATTTAGAATATTTAGTTGGCAACTGATTATGACCGCTGCTAGCGAAGCTAGCGAAGCGGTCATATAATGATTGTCAAATTTTTTTTTTTTTTTCTCATCTACTTCCTGAATTTTTGGTCAACGATACCCGGGACACCGAAACACCGGTGCACATGAAATTTGGTGGGTATGTAGCCCCACTAGACTTTTACGGAAAAATGTTGTTTCGTCCCCGGGGGCCACTCCCCCCCCGTGCTGGGCCCCCCGAACCGTAAAAAAAGCCGTTTTTCCTAAATAACTACCTGAACCGTGGCACTGAGGATGAAGAATCTTTTATGGTATGTTGGTCTCAAGGGCCCACATCAACCTGGCCCATAATCACTCATTTGTGATTTGCACCCCCCGGTAAAAAATGAAAATGCAATATCGTTCTGCTTTAATCGCCCCTATCTTCAGTTAAGATGTTCAGAACTGTCCCAAATGTTATGTGTATGATTGACCTGGCATTCTCTGGGGGTATGCCAAGTTTCGTAGAATTTCATCCATGGGGGGGGGTCTAAAAAAATTTAGGTTATGTGTACATTTAGTGACTGTACACTCATTGGCCTGTAGATGGCGCTGCACACATATACACATGCACACACACACAGGCACGCACATACTATCGGTATTAGAACGGCCGATACATAATTACAAATTCAGTAGGATTAAAAGAAAGCCAAATATTCATCATCATGGCTGCATTTCCAGTATTGGCGATACGTAGTCATTTGTCCACTAGATGGCGCATCGTTGCAGTGAGACGTAAGTTTGTTGGAAGTTAAAAGTGGGTTGGAAAAACAATGGACGCTTCCTACAAGGACTGTAGTTTACCACAGAGAACGTCTAATAAGGATAGGACGATGTTCACATGAAATGTAATTCCCATTTCTTCTTGAAGCCGAAATAAATCTGAGAATGTTTATCGGACATGCTTGGTTTTTACTGCAGGTACGTTAATCTTATAATATATCAATAAGGACCTAGGTATAATAATGTTATGCCGGGATTAGTGTGTGCTTCACCTCACTGTGTGTTCATTGTGTGCTGTTTGTGTTTCACTAATTCACCGATTGGGTTAAATGCAGAGACCAAATTTCCCTCACGGGATCAAAAAGTATATATACTTATATTTATACTATACAAAGCAAATTGATAGCAGCACTGTAATTGTATCTTTCGACTGTCATTTGTTGCATGTGCTACAAAAATCATTCTGTGCAATGGAAGATTTACCAACGTTACATCGGTCTGATACAGTTTTGCCTATACATGCGTGAGACTGAGACGCCTATTTATTTGTTTTAAGTGCGTGCAGGGTGTGAGAGGGGAATCGATGTGCTTTGATTCCAGCTTGGTAGTTGTAGTCTGTGAGATTAAAAAGCACGTGTATGTAAAGTAACAATGACACCTTCATTTCATTATGGCTGCTTTAGCAACACACCTTAAGCTACTGTGTAGAAGGTCCCATTTAGAAGTGGCTACTTCATTCGCGCTTTCCTTGACTCATGGAGCTGCGTGAATTTTATTACAACTTTTCGCCACGATATGGCAGTTTAAGTCTGCTTGATACTGTAAGGCGTAAGCCATTGGTTTCAAAGGAGATTTTATTTGTGTAAGCCAGCATAGCCTATTGACAAAAAATGTTGTAAATAGGCCTACCTTATAGGCCTACCTGTAGCTTAGGGAAGCTAACAGCTTTCTATTAGGATCTAGTTTGTTAGTTACAGTTTTGTCCTAACTCCCTGATGCATTTTTAGCATTTAGAATAGCCAGAGCGTGGATATCTCAATCGGAAAATTAAACAATATCGGGCGCCTATGGACTAGGCTGGGTGAACCCAGCCTGATCTGCCCGCTATTTGTTTTTTGATTTCTTAAAAGATTGAGCTTGGTCTGGTGAAAGCCAGACTAGCCATGGACCTCAGTTACACAATGCAAGGGAACATGAATCAGCCTATATTTGCACGAACAATAACGGACAACAGCTCTTCAACTTTGACCCGTTAAAATGTGTATGAACAGTCTAGTGACGCATTTCATCAAGGCCCATTTGGACATGTCAGTTATTTGCACCACTGGTTAGATGTAAAACAGCATTTCGTTTCAGACTACTGTTACTTAATTTGTGCATTGACAATAACGTTTCAGACTACTGTTACTTAATTTGTGCATTGACAATAAAGTATCACATGAACTAAAGATGACTAAAATCTTATGTAGAAGAAGAAACATTAACAAAAAATCCATCCATCCAAAAATGACCTTTGTTTTTGATAGCTGTTGAAAATGGCATGGAACTGACAGAGATGTTTTTGTTTATTAATAAATATATAAATAAATAAATATATATATATATATATATATATATATATATATATATATAACATTATGCTGATACCTTTTGCTTTTCCCAAATACAATGTAGCCTACAGGTGTAAGTGACCTTTCATCAATCCAGTTGCAATGGATGAACTGTGATGAACTGCCCTACTTGTGATTGTTTAGAGATGTTAAAGGTTTTTATAACAATGCTACAACTTCTTTGGCTATTCTACAATCTATTCACCTTTTCAGCGCCAGTAGGCTACTTTCTGTGCAGCCGCACACACACACAGGCATGCCAAACAAGCATACACAAAAGTTTCAAGAGTGGGGGATGGAGTAAAAGATGGAGACAAATTAAAGTGTGATTTATTATCACGGAACGGATGTACAGGACTGAGCGGCGGTCATATGTTGTACCGCTATGCGGTACATCTAGTTGTACATTAGCTATACATAATTTATATATTCATTGTTAAACATACAGTTATATTTCACATTTATATATTTATTGTTATTTATATAACTCCCATATCCTTACTTTTGTTAGTAGAAATAAAAGAACAGCCATTGGTATTAAAACTGTGGTATTTGTCTTGATGAGGGGATATTTATTAATTGTTCAGAAATGCTCATACTGGGAAATTTGATTTAACTAAGCATTAAAAGTATTGACACAAAAATGTAAGGAGAGATCCACCTTAACAGAACTCAGGCCTTTACCTTAAGTGAAGCTACAGGTAAAGGGCGTTACAATAATACCAGACTTCCTGGTCCCCTGGTGTAGATAATTAGTAAGCTAATCATGACAAGTCACTCGCTTGCACTCGCTTAGTATAGCCTACTGATTTCGCCACTGACGTGAGTGGATCATTGCCCATTCTTCAAATGGTTTGGTTGAGCAGCATTCAATGAATCTACCATGCTATATCCCAAAGGTGACATTTAAGTGCTTCGACAGAAAGAAAAACTTTATTATCATACTGCATTTCACTCATGTACAATTTGTTATTCAACATACTTTATAATAACACTAATCATTTCACAGAGGGTTTGATTGGTTCCTTGTCAAGATTGTTGATAAAACCCTGTTAAAACAAGCCTTCATAACCCTATAGTGTGACGTGTTTTGGGCTATCTTTTAACATGGCTTGTTCAAATGTATAGACTATTTCTTTACGCAAAGGCTGACTGTCATTAGCTCTGAATGACAGTGCTACTGAAGCACAATTAACCTTATTTTAAATATTTAAATGTATATCCCTTTCACTGCAGCCTGAATTTTTTGGGGAAGATCTTGTTTTCAGTTGGTACTAAAGTTATGTTTGAACTGCCTGATTATGTTTTTTGATACTGACTGATGGAACATTGAGGTCTGGAGGACACTTGTTTGATTATTAAAGACGTTTTTACAACAAGTGTCGGGAACTTTCCTGGGTCATTCCACGTCAATTGAACCAGTACCCACGCACTTAGGTCTCAAAAAATTCTGAAAAAATGATCAGGTGTACCTATGTTATCCAGGAGACACACTGTAAAATTACTCTTATGTAAGATCAATACTTTCCAAGATACAGCCAGTTTTACAGGGGGAGGGGGGTGTCGATTTTGGTCGGCCTCTTTTTTTTGTCAAAGTTCACAAGCCCCACAGCGCAAGAACTAAACCTTGTAGGAGGCTCAAATTTTGCATGCTGGTACATAAATAGGAATAGTATGTAGCAAAATCGTCACGTTTGGTCTGGATAATCCTACAGGGTCATAGCTGTCCCTCAAAGTTGATGCAAATTTTATTGGAGTTTTTGGCTGGGCTCTGAATAGTAGTTGAGTACAAATATGTCTTCAGAAGACATATTTGTACTCAACATAGTAAAGAAAATAAATCAAGAGCCTGAGATAAGTAGAAACACTCTCACAAAAAACAATGAACAGAAAATAAATTCCTTCAGGGTCTGAACAGCAGACCTTACAAGTCTGAAAAGTCATTTTGGTTCTCATTTTCAGAGCACCCAAACACCTTGTGGGAATATGCAAAGATTTTTTTTATATTTTTTTCTTTATTCTCCATGATCCTTTCTTTTTAAAAACACTAATTTGACTTGTTTCATGCAAACCTTTCTTTTTCACTTTCCACCCTGAACATGGGCAAAATGCACCATTGAGATCAATATGTTTTGTATAGAGCTACCACAAGTTACTCTATACAACCACAGGTGGCACTGTGGTAACTCTATATAAAACATATTGATGTCAATGGGGCATTTTGCCCATGTTCAGGGTGGGAAATAAAAAAGAAAGATTTGCACAAGACAAATTGGTGTTTTTAAAAAGAAGGGATCATGGAGAATAAAGAAAAACATATAAAAAAATATTTGTATATTCCCACAAGGTGTTTGGGTGCTCTGAAAATGATAACCAAAATGATTTTTCAGACTTGTGAGGTCTGGGAAGAGGTACAGAAGCCTGCACTCCCGCACCACCAGACTCACCAACAGCTTCATACACCAGGCTGTTAGGATGCTGAACTCTCTCCCCCCTCCACCCTCAGCTACATAACATCCTGGACTTTGGTAGCCTGGCGGGCCATCCTATATCATTGAAATGTATAGTCTGGAATCGAACCATTCACCTCGCTTAATCCAAGGGGCGGGCAGAGAATTGTCTTTCAAACTGCCTAGGCATGCAATAGGCCAGCGCTACGACCATATCCGTATCCGGTCGGCAAAACGGCAAATACATCCTTCTTCGAAAGTAATGACTTAAGTGCATTGTGATCTCAACTTTCAAAGAAAAGCACAAGTCCAACTCCTCCAAAGTTGACGCTACAGTGTAACGCCGATTCAAACAACCGCTCTTCGTTCGCAATAGCCACCTTTCTTGTTGTTCACAGTCGCAGGACTGTAGTTATCCTGTTAAGCCCGCCTTAAGACTCTCTAACAAAATAGAGCGCTGTGATTGGATGAAGTCCACGGCGTCAGCCAATAGAAATCCCTATGGTTTGATACTAGACGTACAGGCTGAGCAAATTAATTTGCCGCCGCAAGGGTGCGTCTAGATTTCTAGGCTAGGACTTTGGACCAGTGCTCGAATTACGTGGGAGCCAGAGGGAGCCGAGCTCCCATAGAGTGAGGACTGGCTCCCATGAAAGCAACAAAGTCAAAAATCTGAGGGGGTCTCTGATATCTGAAGGTGTCTGGCATTGTAATTTAATCTTAAACAACCGCTCATTATCTATCCCTGTGCGATCTCTTACCATTACAGACGTGAAATTAAAATATAGGCTACTACGGGACGTAGACCTACCCTATGCTCTTGACCGCAGCATGATGACACTTCACCACCACACCACTAGACTATATGAGCAAACGGCATACAATCGATGATGACAGCACTCACAAGTCTGAAGAAGTTACCCTGCTTTGATGAGAATGTTTTGTGTATTTACATATGCGCTCATTGGGCTAGCCTACATGGGTTGATACGTGCGGAAAAGTCCTGTTTGCTGTTGAACTTGCGCCGATCTTCTATGTTGATTAACAAAGCCATAAATTATGGCCCATAATGCAGCTTACTTCAATGATTCTGTGAACTGATCTGTAGCTATCCTCTGTCATTCAGAGCTCCGGGAAGTTCCCAGATATTTTGAAACACCTGTTAGCAATCTCTGATTCAATGGCTACCCGACAACATCTCAGTGCAAATTCCAAAATGGTTTGTCTATTTATTCCCACGGTTCAACACACAAGACGACTGAACGCCCAGGTGTTGTTACTATGTGCACATTAGCCTATATACTAGAACATAGTTTGGCTGCAATGGCTTTATTATTTTCTGCCAGTTAGTGCATTTTCCCTGTGTATAAGTTATACTACATGCATTATTGTGTTTGACACTGAGGATAGCCTATCTGAGACGGTGGTCTGCTTCAAATGAGTTAGCCTACGTTGTGCAATTGAGAATGGCACTCAGAGTAAATCCTTTAGTCTATCTTTGTATTGTGAAATTAAAATTAAATATGGAATATTACAATCAATAATATGTTGAAATGAATTAAAAGGAATCAATTTCTATGACAAATCTCTGTCTATTGTGTGCGTGTGTCTAGGGCCTATCGTGCGCATATAGGCTACTGCGCAAAAGCGCCACTCGCGCCTAGGCTATTTAATTGTATCGCCTTGTTAGGCTATGCGCGGGGTGTGCCAACTTTTTATGAGATAGAGAGACCCCCTTAAAGACAAAAAGATAATTCGGGCCCTGCTTTGGACCCACAATGGCTGCCTTGCACTACTCCACTTGCACTACTCCACTTGTACACTTGCACACCTTGCACACTTTGCAACTTGTTGTCCTGTTGTCCTGAAAACACAACACACTTCTGCTGCTCTTACAAAACTTGCACCACTATGCCACTTGCTTACTTAGGTCAAACAGAACTACCTCAGCCATTTATTGGCCTGACTGCACTATTATATTGACTGTCTATGCACAATTGCACAATTTCAACCCAATTTTGCTGCTCTTATTTCTTCATTGTATGTGCCTTCTTATTTACTTCTTATTGTTTACTTGAATGTTATGTTTGTCTGTGGACTTAATTGGTAAAATATGTCTTGTCTTCACCGTGGGATAGTGAGAAACGTAATTTCGATCTCTTTGTATTTGGCATGTGAAGAAATTGACAATAAAGCAGACTTTGACTTTGCTGTTCAGACCCTGAAGGGATTTATTTTCTGTTCATTGCTTTTTGTGAGAGTGTTTCTACTTATCTCAGTAAGGAAAATAAATCAAGAGCCTATGTTGAGTAAAAATATGTCTTCTGAAGGACTAAACAGAGCCCAGCCAAAACCTCCAATCAAATTTTGATCAACTTTGAGGGACAACTATGACCATGCAGGATCATCCAGACCAAACGTGACGATTTTGCTACATACTATTCCTATTTATGTACCAGAATGCAAAATTTGAGCCTTCTACAAGGTTTAGTTATTGTGCTGTGGGCTTGTGAACTTTAACAAAAAAAAGAGGCCGAACAAAACCGACACCCCCCTCCCCCTGTAAAACTGGCTGAATCTTGGAAAGTATTGATTTTACATAAGAGTAATTTTAGAGTGTGTCTCCTGGATAACATAGGTACACCTGGTAATTTCTTTCAGAATTTTTTGAGACCTAAGTGCGTGGGCCCTGGTTCAATTGACGTGGAATCACCCTCCTGTATTATGCGCCAAAGGGCATGTTGTAACTTACTTTGAACTAGGCTACCTCAATATTAAGTGATCTTCTCAGTCAATTGTGTTATTTTTTCTCATTAAAATAAAATTCGGAGTAACAGAGACAAAGGTTTTTCCCCATTTTTGTTGGCCTAGCCTATATTTGGCAAACTCAGCTGGCAATATAATTGACAACCATAAATGAATCTCATCATAGGCTACCTTCAGCCAAACATTTGTGACTTTCTTAGACTACAAACTGAATGTTCTGTACTGTAAGCCTAGGCCTATAGCAAAAATGAGGAAAATCATTCAAAAGATCAAAAGTGTTGCCTACAAGACCCGCCCTGTTCAGCTTCTGATTGGCCTGTAACATTTGGCTAGTTAGGATGAGAGCTGCCTTCCTCTCATATCATTGATAGGTGAACTCAGTCGACTCAAACTCGGACATCCGGCATGGTGCCAGAATACATTAAGCCCTGATTTCTTATGTGATATATGTCCTGCTGATAGACAGATGCCTACAAAGCCATTTGCTCTCACTAGCTGATGTTATTTCACATTTGATGCTATAACTGTAACAAAAGTAATGATTAACTTCTGAACTGTGAGCATTAGAATTATAAAGCTAAATATTGTATACTGTATATAATATAAATATTGTAGACTTTTCCCAGAAATAACACAAGAGGCCATAGGTAGAACATTTGACATACACAACATTTCTCGCCTAATCACGGTTAGGACATGTTAGCGTACTTTTCTACCCAAAACTACACTATCTGACTCAGGGACTCTCAAAAGCAGAGGAAACCTATTCCAAGGGTAAACAATCACCAACGCTCAATACTGTATATTTATTATTATAATACAATAATAAAATCAATAATTAATATTCTAATTGTTAAACACATTCCATTTTCTACCATTAACACAGTATTAGCTAACAAGAAGCTTAAGCCAAACAACAGTAAATGTATAGCAAGTTGTAAACACTCTTACTTACGGCATGTTCGTTCATCACTCATATCTCCACAATCATTCCAACCATCACATTCCAGACCTTTATCAATGCAGATTCCTGAAGAACAAGCAAACTGTGCAGGGCATGCTGTGGAACATGTAAGAAATAGAAATACATTAGGCGTAAGGAAGGACAGAGGAACAAGCACATGCTTTTGCTAGTTCATATTATTTCATAATTTCCATGTAGAGAAAGTGATTGTAAATCTTTCCATAACATGGATACTGCTAGTGTAAAGTTACAGTGGTCGCCGTTGGAGCAAGGTTGGTGTCGTGAAGCTTTGCGCACACCCATTTCTGCCCAAATAGATGCCTGATAAGTGCCAAAAAGCATCGCAATATAGCCGCAGAGTGGAGGGACTTGCCTAATAGGACTTTGGTGAAACCCCCCGCGGCTCCTGGATTTTTTTTCCATCTCAATGAATCCTTATGGCAAATAAGTTCCACCCGTGAAGCAGTGACCAATTGGGCAAAATTTTACACTTCCTGCAGTTGAATATGATTGACCCAAAACTCTGGCCAATCGCTGCCTCCATTGTCAGCTTGCCATCATTTTTGGCGTCACCTGAGACTGCTACCCTCCTCGCAGAAATCCGGCACAAATTCTCTGATAACGAGTTAATTATGTTGGAAGATTTAAACTGGTTATCTACTTCTTCTAACGCACTCAAGGACATTTGCGACACACTTGACGCAACTGATATCCTCTCCCACTCGTCTAAACCAAAAACACATGGATAAATCAACCTTGCTTGATGTGATTCTAACAAATGCCCCACATAAATATACAGCTATTGGCATATTCTGTAATGATATTAGTGATCATTGTACTATTGCCTGTGTTAGAGACTGCAAGCTTCCTAAAACTAAGCTACGATTTATCTTTAAGAGGAATTATAAACGCTTTAATGAACAAGCCTTCCTGCATTACCATAGTGATTTGAAATTTGTGTGTGAGATGGTGGATGTAGAATTGGCATGGGATTTCTTTAAAAACACCTCCCTGTCCTTAATTGATAAGCATGCACCTCTGAGAAGGTATAGGATTAGCGGTAAAAATAACCCTTGGTTCAATGAAAATAGTGCATCACAGAAAGGGATAGAGCATGGACTAAAGCAAAACAAAACAAGGACACCAAGCACTGGACAGTTTATAGGGAACTAAGAAACCAATGCACCAGATTGATAAAAAATGCAAAAAGGTCACTATTTTGAATTAATAAATCAAAACGTAAATGACCCTAGAAAATTCTGGAAACTGGTCAAATCAACAGCTGGAGAGGTTACACCTCCAACTCTTCCAGAATTCTTAAAAATAAACCAAAAATGAAACCACAGGGAAACAAAACATTGTGGATGCCTATAATATTAATTTTATCAATGCAAGGGTGAATAATCAATCCAGTATATCAGTAAATTTTGAGGAGCGTGCACTTTCAACTACACGTGACTGCACAAAAATTTTAATTTTCAACGATTCTTGCCTCCCAAGTTCATAAGGCCCTTTCAACCCTGGACTGTAAAAAGTCCTCTGGACCAGACCAGATAGAACCATTTTTCTTAAAGACGGCAGCAGTTCTGATTGCTGAACCCACTGCCTCAATTTTTAATCTTAGTTTATGTAGTGGGTCTATTCCCAGCTCCTGGAAGTTGGCTCAGGCTGTTACTAAAATGAGGTGATCCTTCTGCTTTAGATAATTACCGCCCCATATCCAGATTGTCCGTTATAGCAAAAGTATTCAAATCCCTTGTAAATGAACAGCTAAACATCCTTTTATCTGATGCTAATATTTTGAGTTCCACACAGTTTGGCTTTAGGCAAGGTCACAGTACTACAACTGCTGTAACAGCTGTCACAAATGACATTATTACTGCCTTGGACCACAAAAAATCTTTTTATTGATTTATCCAAGGCATTTGATACTGTTGATCACGATCTCTTATTGCAAAGGCTGTGTACTTTGGGCTTTAGTGACTGTATTGGCCTGGTTTTCTGACTATTTAACTAGGAGAACACAGTGTGCCTCCTTAGAAGATTGTCACTCTGTATCTCTGGGAGTAAAGACTGGTGTCCCACAAGGGTCAATGTTAGGTCCCATTTTGTTTTCTCTGTATATAAATAATATAGGTATGGGTTTAGACCCGGCCAAGGTACACCTTTATGAAGATGATACAATCCTTTATGCTATTGCTCCCTCAATACAAGAGGCAATGGATACCCTGTCTTTAGTCAAGTTAAAACTGGTATTAAATGCCAAAAAAACGAAATATATGACTTTCACACGGGCATGGTCAAATTCTGACCGCACAATACTGTCACTGGATGGCACTCATATAGAAGGGTAACCTCCTATAAATACCTTGGCATCTGGCTTGATGACAAGTTATCTTTTGATGTCCATATACAGTGGGGAGAATAAGTATTTGAACCCATGCTAAAGTTGACTAAAAAGAGGAATATAAAATAATCGGTTAGAAATTGATCTTAATGCCTTAATTAAAAAAAATGATTAAAAATCCAACCCGAACACCAATTTTAGTGAATGAAGAATGTATCGTAAATAAATAAATGTTCTTCCTTAAAATACAGGGGTAATAAGTATTCGACCCCTATGTTAAATTCCTATAGAGGCAGGCAGATTTTTTTATTTTGTTGATCTTTGATCTTATTTTATGGATCCAGGATACTATGCATGCTGATAAAGTTCCCTTGGCCTTTGGAATTGAAATATCCCTACATCACCACATACCCTTCACCATATTAGCTGGTTTGATGTTCATTGAGTTCAATGCAAATTGAACCAGCTAATAGGCTAACTGAAAAATACACCATGCAAATCTCTACACTACTACACGACTACATTAAGGAGAATATCAATAATAAACAACAATGTCAAATTAATCAACAGCCTAATGGAAATAAAAAAATATTAGAACTAAGTGCATGTTGAACAGAAATATCTTTAGACCCCTCTTAAACGACCCACAACTATCACAGGAACGGAGAGCACTGGGCAACTCATTCCACCAACATGAAACCACTGAGGAAAAGAGTCTTGAATTAGACCTAGCATTTATGACTGGTCGACACAACAGACGCTCATCAAAAGACCACAGTGGGCGGTTGGGGATGTACGTCTTGATTATTGAATTAAAATGACTAGGAGCAGATCCAGTCAGTGTCCTATAGTTCAAAGTGAGAGATTTAAATTTAATTCTGGCTACTATAGGGAGCCAATGGAGAGTAACTTGGAGAGGAGTTACATGTGTCCTCTTTGGCTGATTGAAGACCAGGCGTGCGCCAGCATTCTGAATCAGCTGTAATGATCTTATTATACAAGTAAGCCAGCTAATAATGAATTACAATAGTCCAGCTTCGAGATGACCATGGTCTGAACACGAAGTTGTGTGAAATCTTGTGTCAGATAAGGTCTGATCTTCCTAATGTTGTAAAGCATAAACCGACATGATTTTGCAATAGAAGCTACATGCTCAGGGAAGTTAAGTCGGTCATCTATTACAACGCCCAAGTTACATGCCGATCTAAGCGGGGTCAGTGAAGTTGAGTCGAGCTGGATGTTAATCTGTTGGGGAATCGCTGTCGGCTGAAATCGGCTGAAATATCCTTAAGGCATGCAGAAATCCGGCGAGAAACAATAGAATCATCAGCTGGGAAAGACAGATAAAATTGAGTGTCGTCTGCATAACAGTGATAGTCAAATCCATGGGAATGAAATGTCTCACCTAAGGAAGTGGTGTAAATAGAGAAAAGCAAGGGTCCTAATACTAATCTCTGAGGCACACCTGTGGTGAGGTCATGAGACTTTGATACCTGTCCCTGCCAAGACACGTTGAAAGAACGCCCTTTAAGGTAAGATTCAAACCAGTCAAGAGCTTTCCCAGAAATTCCCAGTTCAGATAGTATAGAAAGGAGACTGTCATGGTTAACAGTATCAAAGGCTGCAGATAAATCTAGTAGAATTAATACTGATGACTGAGCAGAGGACTTAGCTACTCTCAATGCTTCAGTCACAGACAGAAGAGCAGTTTCAGTAGAATGACTTGAAACCAGACTGCATAGGGTCTAGTAAATTACTTTGATGAAGAAAGTCACATACTTGCTTGAAGACCGATTTCCTTTATTAAGGCATTAATGCTCTTACTTAAGGGTTTTAACACTGAATTTCATCTACAGGTCTCAGATTTACACATTTGTTAAAGTCCCCACAACAAATTAAAATCCCCTGTTTTTCCCTTTGTCCTTAGAACTTCAAATAATTTATTGGGAGAGCATAAAGTCATGGCTACATTTGTTGGTACCCTTGCAGATAAATGAAAGAATGATTTTCCTTGAAAGAAACACAATTTTCTCATGTACAGCTGCAAAGATCTGGACAGATTTATTGGTATTATTACAAAATCCATCGTCACTTACGGTTGCCAGGGTCATAAGCATTGAACTCTGCTTGAAATCCTTTGTCTGTGTAAGATTCATCGGAATGAAAGTAAACTTCCACTTTATCTGATGTGCTTGTGAGTGACAACGTAGACCGCTCTCCACAATATCTGTCAAAAAAGAGAAAAATCACAAAATATTGTTACACCAGGCCATCATTTAAACTCCTATCTGTTCTCAATTTGTCTTAATAAAATTGTTATAATCATTCTATTAAAAAATCCTATATTTCCAGTCTTAAACTGTGTTATGCTGTTTTGCTCCTGACATTTACTACATCTACATCTACTGTTTTCACCATTAGTGTACTTTTTTCCAGGGCCAGAAATGTTTCCCCCCACATGTTGCCATGTTTATCTGCTTCATGACCTTGTACCCAGTTACAGTCATCAATCTCCAACTTCTTTCATGGCCTTATTATGATAAAGTGATTATACTGTGCTCTTACTTTATGCCCAAGACCTCCACATAGTCTTTGTGACAGACTCGAATGTCCACTCCTGGCTCTTTCATACGAAACATTGTGAACGTCAAACGCACATTCATACCTTTAGGCACCTGCAAAAAAAATATCACTGTAGCCAGTTTCTTGAAAGTCAACACATTGCCACCTTTACCATGGAAATATCTGAAGATGATTTCAATTGACATATCATTTTGATAAATATTCATAATGAAAAGTGCAAATTAAAGTTTTAGAAAATATTCAAATTGAACTCAAATTGAAGAGTTTGAGAAAATAATCAAATTTAACTTAGAAGGATGGACGCTAACTTACTGAAATGGTCCATTTGCAGTCTATGTCTGGTGGATAAAAACTGGGAAAGTGAGGTGAGGTGAAGCTACCATTGGTGTTGGTAAAAGTTCCACCACATGTTTTGGCTGCAAAAATGGACCCAATCAAACAAATCAAATACAATTTCACAGTGAAAATACAGCAATAATAAAAACAATTGTTTTCATTAACTACTAACTCATCTTCAGCTGTTTGTTCACAGCGATGGCAGCGAACAGGAAACAGGTATGCCGACTTCTAGTCAAAAATGGAAGTTCGTCACTGTGCTAGTGCACAGAGTCTGTTTTGGGGCTGTCTCCGTCCTTTATCAAGGCTCAGCGTGATTGGGTACGGGTTGGAAATGGACATACAGTAGACAGCTGGTGGTGGCAACCGTTTTGCTGCTTTGGCAACAATTCACAGACATTTCACAGACACTGGCTCCTCTACAAGACAGCCACATCCTAGCCAGGTTGTGAGCATGTCCTTTTCCCCCACCAGTTATGTTTGCTCCCATTTAATTAACTTAGCTCCCATTTAATTAACTTAATTTAGTCAAAAAGAGCACATTACAATAAAACACTCACATGATGTTGGAAACACTAAATATGCCCCTCCTACTACAGGGTTCAGGTCTTATATGTCCTGACCTCCCTCAGGGTAAAGTCTCAGTGCAATATCCTTACTGACACATCTAGTCAGTGCACCAAATAAATACCCAGCTGTCTAGCACACAGTGGCTATCACTCCCCCCCAATGGTCACTGGGAAGTGGGATTGTAACACATCAGACCAACTGCTCAGCCTCCCTGCCTCCCTGTGGCAGACAGGTACAACTACACCCTGTTTTTTGCAAAGGTTACAATTACATTACCTGTAGTTAGTTACCAAGAGGGGACAAAGATAGCTACTGGATACATGGCAGTGCTGAAGCGGGGAGGGTAGGGTGCACGTAGCATAAATGTAACTCGATTCCATGTATTTGTAGTACTATGGACTGGGAGACGGGTGTTCTATCAAAGAGGCTGAAACCCATATAGTTTCACTAAAATAAACAAATTGTAATTGTTTTAGAGGTATACTATATAGAGGTATAGAGGTTTGAGGGGGCAGTCGTGGCCTACTGGTTAGCACTTCGGACCTGTAACCGGAGGGTTGCCGGTTCGAACCCCGACCAGTAGGCACGGCTGAAGTGCCCTTGAGCAAGGCACCTAACCCCTCACTGCTCCCCGGAAATACTGTTGATGCAGGCAGCTCACTGCGCCGGGATTAGTGTGTGCTTCACCTCACTGTGTGTACACTGTGTGCTGTGTCTGTTTCACTAATTCACGGATTGGGATAAATGCAGAGATCAAATTTCCCTCACGGGATCAAAAGAGTATATATACTATACTACTATACTATACTATGAAGTTTCAGGTATTTTTGGCGACTGTAGAGCTCCGCCTAGAGTTGTGATATATTTATATTTTACTCTGCTGTTGTAAATAGCCTACTTCTCATGGTTTGTTCCCCCTGTACACAATGAAATGCTTTTGTTGTGGAGGCGAAGGATTAACAACAGGCAAAACTATCTCCAAAGAGCTACAGTCCCCTCCATAATTTTTGGAACACATGCTAAAGTTGACTAAAAAGAGGAATAAAAATCATCTTTTGGAAATTGATCCTAATGCCTTAATGAAAGAAAATGAGGAAAAATCCAACTTTTAAGGACACCAATTTTCACCAATTTTTGTGAATGAATAATGTATCGTAAATAAATAAATGTAGGTAAACGATTCCCCTATTGCAAGTTTGTTATAAAGGTAATATAAATGTGAAATTCTTAATAGTGTACCTTTAAAAATTCGGGTGCAAATTTCGTTCATTTCTACAGTAATTTTATGAGCTAACTCTATCTGCCTTGACTGTGCTCAAAGTAGTCTCAAAATATTTAAGACAGAATGACACATACTTGTGGTTATGGGAATGACAGATAACTCTCCTTGGAAACCTGGCCACTGCTTATTGCTGTCAGTGATGAAGTTGATCAGTAGAATGTTGCTTGAGGAAACCACTTGTAGCTGGTTAGTGGGAGGTCGCTTGCCACACTGCCTGTTAGAACCATGTGAGAACCATATGAAGACCAGTAAGAACCTGACCACCTTCCTTTCAACCCTTACAAGACAGACATCTGAAACATTTTTGAAAGTCTGGAACAAATATTAGTTACCATTAGTAACCATTAAGTAGCAATAAAACATCTTTAGTAATCATTTCTTCTCATGAAGTACACACTTGATATGTTACAGCAGAATTACTGACTTGGTGATGGCTTGGGAGTCATCTGGGCTGAGTGAGTCATAAATGAATACAAAGTCATTGGTACAGTCATCCTCCACATGGAAAAATGGGAACTTTACAAAAATGGCAGTATCTTTGGGTGCTCGAATCTGCCACTGACAGCGTGCATGGGGTGGGTACTTCTTTGGAAACCCTGGCGACTGGAATTCCTTCACAGAATAGTCGGCTTCAAGGCGGTAGAAACACTCCTCTGGTAGGGAAAGAGAACCCTGGTGGGTTAGTCTGGTCAAATTTGTAACACACTTCAACCTAAATCACTATTAACACAATATGTAACCAAAATGTAAAGATGCAGAGGATACACAACCTGGGGTTTTGGTGTGACTAGAGCATTCATTAACTTGTTAAGAAGATTAATATATTCATTAAAAGAGGTTATAAAGTCTATATATCTTTTCATGTTGCTATGTTGTATTGGATGGTACAACAGGGTTTCTGCCAGTTCAAAAAAGTAAACTTTAAGACCTACATGGCGTGAAAATGGCAGAAAATCCCAGAATTACTTTCAACATTGCAGCGTGCCAATAACTAGAAAATTAATATAGAGCTAGAACACACGGAATCAACTATGAAATAGTTGCGAACAGCAGTGAATGGGGTCCAAGCAGTTTATGAATATTACGAATATTAATGAAATTGAGATGCTAAACTTGGGTTACTCCTGCAATGCTTGGAAATTGAACCTGCATCTCTCATGTTGTTATCTACACTGCTAACCACTGCACCAGCAAGCCCTACACTAGAGATGCAACGATATAGAATTTTAGGGCTGATAACGATAACCGATATTTATTGGTTTGTTGTGGCCGATACCGATAACCGATAATACTCTCGAAAAAAAATTGTGAAAAGTGAATTGGGGACAGCATTTTTTAAGCATAATTTAATTGCAGTAATTTTACCTACCACCAATGATGGACAGAACTCATAATAGTCCTCAATGGTACAGCAGTCAACAAAATAGCTGTAGCCTAGGCCTATGTGTGGCTCCTTTAAGTGAACCTGACGTCAGTGAATTGCGACTGATTGGCCAGCGACAGTGTATGAATCGTTTTCTTATGGAGTAAACGCCGAACGCAGATAAACGGTTAAGCTGGGGAAAAGCTATAGCGACCAAATCAGTTTGTGAGGGAAACTTATGTTTAGTTTCAACTGCATGTAACTGAATAAAGCTGCAACTCCTCGGTCTGTACACTGTAAAAAATGATTTTGAGGTGTTGTAAATGTGATGTAGTTATATGTGTATATTATACATACAATGACTACATTCTGTCGTTTGCACTATAATATTAGATAAACTACACTCGATTACCTAATTTTCTTATGTAAACAATACTTGGGACGACACATGTTATTTATTAGTAAACTCCATGCAAGATATATGTAGAATGTGAAAAGTGTCCGGTAAGATATATCCTATTTTTTTAAGTATTCAATAGACATGCACATTTGACATGAATACACCTGAATCATCCGGCGGCGACGACGTTCTCTCTTTTCTACGCATCTTCACTATGAGGTAAGGTCTCCAACGTGGTATTGCACATTTAATCTCCTACTCATGAAGCTCCAATGTATCATCGCAACTTGCAGAGCAGTAAGTTAGCGTTATGGTCATCATTTGTGTGTCACCGAGGTGTTGATTACTTTTTATACAGTCAATGGTTGAGATTTTGTGGATTGTACTATATTAAACTATCAACCTCTGTAGCACCAGAACCACCGTTATGAACACAAAAAGTGAATTACAGTCCCGCTGTTAATCTTCTAGAATCTACCTGGAAGGTAACGCTAGCTAAATTAACATAGCAGCCATACGTTACACCGTTTTCAGTCGTGGGGGTTGCTAGAGGTTATAACGTTTGAATCTAGCTAATGTGCTAACTTAGTTAGCTGACGCGTAGGCTAAGCTTTGCAAATCCCCGCCCTTTATATTATTATTTTTTGACTATTTTAGGTCCTTTGACGGTGTTATGCTGGTGTTATTGCAACATCTAATTTTAGCAATCATTTAAAATCTACATACTTCGCTTAGCAAGCAGCTGGCGCTAGGCTAACTGTAACGTTGCTGTGAAGAGATGTGGGACGTGTTGCTTGCGGTAACGTTAGGCTCTTGTCTCACAACGCAATGAATAGTGACTCAGTGTTTCCAAATAACTTACAGTGGGTCGTTGTTTGTGTCTTTTTATTACCTTTTACAACACCTAAGCAAGACAAGGACAACACTTTATATTTTAACATGGCAGTGCCGGTATGTCCGTGGATTTGAGTGTGCCTCAATGGACAATAGAAAGGCAGGGCTGGGAAATGCTCACGAAGCATAGACCGAATACAGCTTCCTTAAAATGTAACTTTGAAAATCTGCAGTGATCTGCGGTCTGTTAGTAATGTTTTGCCTGTCCGTTATGTAGGCTAACCTCTACGTTGTATTTTTTCTGTTCGCAGCATTGTAAACGACATGACGTACGATGACAAGATTGACAACCTAAGGTATGACTTCTAACTGATTATCCAATATCCGTTGCACATAAATACCCTTCAGTCAGTAACCATTCGTGATAAAACTGTCCAACACATATATTTTCAATGAACCAAATACTGATATTTTTACAGACACACATTCAGGGTCGGAGGTGACATGGAACACATTTGTGAACAATAACGCCTAAACTGGCAATCTCTGATTAGAAAATGAATTGGCATTGCAAAGCATGTGATTTTGCAACAGAAAGAAGAGCAGAATTGTTGAAGCATTATAGACTAAAACATGGACACTGTGGTCGAAACCAATCAATACCATGTCTACATTCTAATTGTCCTTGCTCTTTCAAGACCTGGAGTTCATTACGTAGCCATTTGTCTCGATATCATACGGAATCTACAGCATTGAATCAGTTGAGATCATTTACTTGTCTTGTGTGCCGATCATGTGGTTTCCAAACAGAGAGGCAATATTTTGAGCACATTGGAAGACATCTTAAAAAATTTGAAACTGTCAGTTGTGTATTTCAAGATTGTGATCACACCACAAACATATACAGAACATTTTTCTCTCACAAAAGTAAGAAACATACTCCTCATACACATGGAGATTTCAAGGGGTCAGTTTTTCAGGATAATCAAATGCAGTTATCTGGTGAAGATGAGGAAAATGAAAGCAACTTTGATTCTGTCTTTGTGGAAGAAGAGGATGTAAGAAAGGCAATTAGTGACAGATTTGGATGTCTCTTACTTAAATTGGAAAGCATTTTCAATGTCTCCAACACATGTTTGAATGACATCATAGAAGAGCTTTATTTCATTACTTCCACTGCTTCAGGCCCAGTTATTAAAGAGATTGTACTAACCACTTTGCAAAAGCATGGATGCACTATTGATGATTCTGTGGTTTCAGAACTGGTGACAAATATTTGCCAGCAAAACCCTGTGAGTTCAGCTTTGGCCGCAGATGGGCCTTTAAGCACATCCTACAAAAGAAGCATCTTCTTGAAGGAACACTTTTCTATCATAGAACCTGTTGAACACATTCTTGATGATCAGGAGCACAAAACCTTTCAGTATGTGCCAGTTTTGCCTGTGCTTTCTCTACTTTTGGACAAAAAAGACATCCAAGATAAGCTCTTCCATAGAGGCAGGACACATTCTGAAGCCGGTTATAGGTCATTTCATGATGGGTCACACTTCAAAGACAATCAGTTCTGATCTACAGATGATACAAAATTGTCACTGATACTTTACGTTGATGATTTTGAAGTTTGTAATCCACTAGGAACGTCACGCAAAAAGCACAAGATCACAGCTGGGTATTGGGAGATATCCCTGCTACTTTGAGATCTACACTCTCCTCTATTTTTCTTGCTGTCCTTTGCAAGGCAGATGATGTGAAACGGTATGGATACTCTAAAGTGCTAGAACCTTTGCTCAAAGATTTGAAGGTTTTGGAAGACGAAGGGGTTTTTGTTCCATGTTTGGGTAAAACCCTCAAAGGCACTGCATTCTGTGTGGTTGCTGACAATCTTGGAGCTCATTCAATTGGGGGGGTTCGTCGAAAGCTTTTCTGCATCACATTATTGCCGCTTTTGTACAGCAGAAAGTTCGCAGGTTCAAAGTCATCAAGTTAGTACAGGAATATTCCCTCTTAGAACAAAGCATGACCACAGTCTGCATGTTGAAAAGGCTTTGAACGACTCCACACAAGTCCATTGTTTTGGGGTAAAATCGCAGTGTGCCATCTCTGACAGACTTAGTTTTTTTCATGCGATTTCTGGTTACCCTCCCGATGTTATGCATGACTTGCTTGAGGGCATAGTACCACTGGAACTTGCTCTGTGTCTGAATAGTCTTATCAAGAAGAAGTTTTTCTCTCTTGAGGAGTTAAATCATTCTATCAGACACTTTCCCTACAAATGGTCTGACAAAACGAACTGCCCTCAAGCTGTTCCACTGGACTTAACCTCACGAAGAAGCATAGGAGGCAACGCACATGAGAACTGGTGTTTGTTGCGGATGTTGCCCTTCATGGTTGGCAGAAAAGTACCAGAAGATGACCTTGTGTGGCAGGTTATAATGACTCTTAAAGACATTGTTGAGCTTGTGATGGCTCCAATTCATACACACTACACAATTGGTTGCCTTGACAGTAAGATTGGTGAGCACCGGCACAGATTTAAGGAAGTGTTCCTAGAAGAAAGAATTATTCCCAAGCACCATTTCATCGAGCACTATCCATGGCTCATAACCGCCTTTGGACCTGTAGTGGCTTTGTGGACCATGAGGTTTGAAGGGAAACACAGCTTTTTCAAGAAGATTGTGCGCCAGACTGGTTCCTTCCGAAATATCTTAATGACGATGGCTAAGAAACATCAGTCCATGATTGCATATCATTTCCACGACTCAAATTTTCTGAAGCCAACGCTGTCGGTTTCCAAAATTTCCAGAGTTGCTGTTGAAGTTCTGAGAGAGGAGATTAAAGAGTCCATTGCAAGGAAGTTTCCCACTGAATTGTCTGTGAACATGGCAAATAAAGTGTCAATTCTGGGCACTGACTATGCTGTTGGGATGCTGTTACCTTTTGGACAAACTGGAGGATTGCCTGATTTTGTTGAAATAATTCAGATTATCATTGTGCACGAAGCCCCATTTTTTGTAATGAAGGTATTAAGTGCTTGGTATGATGAACATTTCCGGGCTTTTGAAGTAGAATACACAAGAAGGATAGAAGTCCTTGAACAACCACAGCTGGCTGATGTGTATCCCTTGGCAGCATACAAAGTTGCAGGCAGACAAATGGTGTCTTTAAAACACTTTATTAGCACATCAGAATAGGTAATTGCACACAAATAATTTTATATGACAGAATTACCCTTAAATGTTGAATTAAAACAATATCTAAATGTTTCTGAAAGGGCACATTTGAGCTTGTTGACTGGCCTACTACAGTGCTGTGAAAAAGTATTTTCCCCCTTGCTAAAGTTGACTAAGAAGAGGAATATAAAATCATCTTTTGGAAATTGATCTTAATGCCTTAATTTAAAAAAAATGAGTAAAAATCCAACCTTTAAGGACACCAATGTTCTTTGTGAATTAAGAATGTATCGTAAATAAATAAATAAATAAATAAATAAGTAAATAAATGTTCTTCCTTAAAAAATACAGAGGGCATAAGTATTTGCCCCAATATGTTAAAGAATTGAACTTTGAAAAGAATGTTTAAGAATTACTCTTTTTAGTAAACTTTAGCAAGGGGGCAAATACTTTTTCATAGCACTGTATATTGTTGTAGTCAGGAGTAACCCTGAGTTGTCTGAGTTAATTGCTGATACAACCTTTAAACTCCAACTCTATTTCAATCATTGACTAACACATTTTTCTTTCTTTTTTCCCCCCCCATCACAGCTGAGTGTATCCAATGCAGGAATGTCTCTGCCAGCCCAGTTACGAGTGGTGATTAAAGATTGTGATGTGAGGAAGCTTACCCTTCCCTCTGGCATTCCTCAAACATTAGAAGCACTTCGTTCAATAATCCTGGAGACATTCCAACTTGATGGGGATTTTTCTCTAATGTATGAAGATAAAGATTTTGGCAATGAATATTTCACTCTGACCTCAACAGCAGATATAAATGACAAGAGCACAATCAAAATCGTCCAAGTAGAGTCCACAGTCACCCTTACCTTCAGCCCTATAGCTGAATCTGACTTGGTGATGAGCTCTACTCCAAGATCATCACATCAAAATTCAGAGGCACAATGCAGTGCAGATAATAGCTTGGCCAGTAGCTCAAGAGACAGTGATCCTTCCGGATTCTTGCCGATTGGATCCTTGGCCTCTACACTTTGAGATACCCAAGTTTTCACGTGATGTGGAGTTGATTCTGCAAGAGGCAAACAAACAGTACCATATGAATGGTACATCATTCGATGACGCAAGGGTGAAGGCAGCTATTAGGCAGACTTTATCTGATTCAATCTTCCAATATACAGCTTATCCCACGGATCACCACATACTACAAGTTGTTGAAGCGCTTGTGGGGAAGTTTCCATGTCTCAAGGAGCCTGGGTCCTTCTCAGGGATGTATGGCTGGCAGCAAAGTTTAAAAACGAGGATGAGCAACTTCCGACGCATGCTGAAAAGCCGAAACATATCCTGCCCTGAGATTGAGGTGAATTTTTTAAAAAGGAAGGATTCGAGCAACCAGGCCCCGGCAAAAAACATAAAAAGACCAAAAAGGGCAGAAGTTAACTATCTTCCTCCCTTTCCTGTGGGAGAAACAAAGGAGGGTTTGGAGAAAGAGAGACTTGATTTGCTTTATGAGGTAAAGAAGAAACACAACGAAAGAACAATCACAGCCAAAATGGCCAAAACATTTGCAATTCGAAGACTTGAAGTGGTGCATGATGGTCCCTCTGTCCAAGAGTTCATAGAGCGATGGCCTGGCTTATTCCGAGAGGATCAAGTAAGAAAGCTCAATCTATTTATTATGTCTAGTATGAATGTCTTCTTTCCATTTCAGGTTATTTGTTTCTCTGTTTGTTGTTATCAATCCATGCACAAATTCTAAAAAGATTTATTTGGGAGCACTGTGCTTTTTCTCATTTTTAGGTGAAGGAGGAGTTCAGAAGAATCACAGCCATTCCACTTGAGGCGACATTCCTGGGCAAACTTGACCATTACACACCACAGCTTCTCAAAGTGATGAGAGCCAAGGGAGGAGTGGCTGGATCCAAGATTTGTCCTATATTGGATACTCTGTGCCAGGTACTTTTAGTCTCACATACAGTTCATTAATTTATGTTTTCATAATATAATGCTTACTCAGTTACCAGGTAAAAGTTTGGAGACACCTACTCGTACAGTATGTGTTTCTTTTTCAGAGTATTCTGACATTGTAGAATAAAAATGAAAACTTGACACTTTGAGCTGCATAGTTATTTAGTAAGCAAAAATTATTTACAAAGGAAAAATGTTTAATATAGGCTTTTCACAGTAGCCATCATTTGCTGTGATGGCACAGCAAATGATCTCAACCACTATTCTCAGTGGTTGAGAGAATGCCAAAATAGAGATAGATAAAGTATCTATCTATCTATCTATCTATCTCTATTTTGGCATTCTCTCAACCACTGAGAATAGTTTTCTAATATTCTTGAAGGACTTCCTATGCAGATAGATTGCACTTCCTGACTTCACTGACCTGACAAATACGCTTCTGGAGGAATGGTCAAAAAATCCCTTAAACACACTTCTAAACCTTGTGGAAAACCTTCCCAGAAGAGTTGAAGCTGAATAGCTTAAGTTCATATGTGAGTCAAGGCAAGTGACCCAATACTTTTGGCAATATAGTGTAAGGTTGGTTAGAAGAATGCCAGTAGTGTGAGACAATGTCATCACAGCAAATGTTGGCTGCTTTGAGAAGTCTAACATACAGTATAAAATAATGTGCTCTGTTTTGTTTGTTCACTGCATAACCCTGTGTGTTAGGTCTGTCCAAACTTTGACTGGTATGTTTTATTATGCCATGTATAAATGTGCAAACAATATGTCTCCTAACAGCTCCATAGTATCGACCAACAAAGAGATGCAGTCATCTGCAGCCTCATGGAGTACTTTGGAGAAAACAACGACGAGCTGTTTCTAAAATGCCAGGTATACCCATTTGTAATGATATGGTTATTTCTGTTGACATATTAGACAGCCATTCTTTCTATCTTGTCTATAGAGTGCTGAGTATTTGATACAGTCAGAAAAGAAATGTGGGTGTTGGGGTGTGTGTGTGTGGGGGATAACTCAGTTATCTTGCCAAATGTAAGTTATTCAGTTATCTTAAGGTTTGGCACTAAACTTACTTGGACTTGGAATACCCATTGTTGTGCCATGGATAGTGGAGTATTTCCTTTGTTAATGTAATGTTGTTGTGTTGTGTTTTGCTTTAATCAAGGAGAATGACCGAAGCAGCCAATCTCAAACCATGAAGGTCCTTCTGGTCTACTCTCAAGATGATCCAGTGGATCCAGTGGATGTGGCACTTGTAATCGATGGCACTGAAGTGCTCACTAAACTTGAAAACAAAACAAAGGCATGTATACTGCTGATGGGACTGATATATGCTTTGAATCTTGAGTACCCACCTAAACTGAAGAATACCTTTGATGCTTTTCAGAAGATATTCCTTGAGCTTGAGCCAAAAAGGCTTCTAAATAAGGTGCAAACACTTAGAAACAAATTGCTGACTTAAGAGAATGGATTCGGATACTTCTTTCAGTTCATGGTGTTGCACAAGCACTGAGCTTTTTTTCAGAATAGAATTACCATTGTAAGCAAGTTTTACTTTATGGCTTTATGGTATGGAGAATGGTTAACCTTTGGAATTTTAAAAATATTTGTATTTTTTATTTTTAAACTTGAGACTCTTTAATATAAATGTGTAACTTTCCCAGTTGTGGGTGTACTTTGGTACTGACTTAGGATAATGGATTCGGATACTTCTTTCATTTTATGGTATTGCACAAGCACTGAGTCGTCCCCCCTCGTCTCTGTTACTAAAATAGAATTACCATTGTAAGCAAGTTTTACTTTATGGTATGGAGAAAGGTGCAATTTCTTTTCTTTTTTTTTTTAAACTTAGTATCTTTAATACAAATTTGTAACTTTCCCAGTTGTGGGTGTACTTTGGTACTTACTTGGTTAATTAAAAACAGTTGTTCTGTAAATTGTGTGGTGTCATTATTACACTATTGAAATGTGTTATATAAATTAACGTTGAAAAAATTCAAAGCATGTTCGGTTTGAGAACAGGAAAAGATGAGTAGATAAGACATAATTTTTAGGGCTTCATTTACATTCAGAAGGCTAGAAAAATATATGTAAAAAATCCTAGTAAGCTTTACGTAATATATTATAGTAAAAGATACTTGGACAATCTGTGTAATCAAAGGTAAACATTTACCTAAAAAAAGTATGTAAAAATTGTGAAGTCTTCGTAAGCTTTACATAATATATTATGGTAAAGGACATTTGGAAAATCTGTGTAATCAAAGGTAAAGATTTACCTAAAAAAAGTAAGTGGAAATTGCTGCCACAATTTTTTTGCGTAAATAGTGTCAGTTATTTTTTACAGTGTATCTTGTGTCCGTCTATTCTGTTGTGCACAACCTGCATCAGAAATGAAAGGGGTTAGCCCCGAAGGTTTTAATGATATACTGATGATGACCTGTCTGGAACTGAAGCAGGAATGATTAGCATATTTCTCTGCAATAATACAAGCCAAACGAACGAAATACAGTTATTAGGGGTTTGCACGGCGTGTCATCAGATATGGACGTCGCCATATTGGAGATACTCGCCTCATTAGAAAGCATTAGGCACTGAAGTAAATCCCTAACATTGTCAAGGAAAATGGTTCATTATTGCCGTGTTTTAGGTTGTACCAATAGGTCAGACTGGAAAAAACATCTGGTGTAGGTATCGACTTCCAAAAGTTATTAAAAAACCAGGGAGAAGGGACAATAATGCCAGAAGGAGGAGGAAGGGGGGCGCTTGTGGTTGAACTTGGTACGTCATCTCCCTTACCCAACTCATATGGATCTGCGCTGCCAATAAACCGTAATTTCTCGAAATATCGCGCCTTTTCTTGTGGTCAGAGTCCTGCCCTATATGCCTTTGCATCTCAGACGCATGATGAGCTTTTCTGTTGTTTAAAAACGGCTACAATCACGTAAGATATCCAAAGTGCATAATACTCCATTGTACTTCATTCACTGAATACCGCCAATATGGCCGCGCATGCTGGATTACCATGGTTACCGGACATAACGTGACGTCCATGCAAACCCCTAGGGCTGTATAAAGTTGTCCAAATCAATAGGTCATAATTAAGCGTTGTGTTGTTATGTCCAATGCACAAACAAAACCAGGAAACAGACAAATATTATCAAGGCTTTGAATGTTTCTGTGTGTGCACGGGGTGTCTGTAGATCGGTGTTGCAGGTGCCCCTGTGGCCATGCATGCACCCTTAAAATAGCATCTGAATTTGCGCCACTGACTTTAAATGCAGCAGGGGTAAACAAAGTTTTCATGTTACAAATCCGTTTCCCATTCAGTCTTTAAACAACAACAGAAGCGGAGCGCATACACGCTGCTCGCACGCATAGACAGTAAAAACTAGCTCGTCTGGTGTAGCCAATGGAAGCATATCTTTGCAAAAGTTCTGTGGCCATTCCATGTTCGTCAAATACAGTTCTTGCATGATTGTTCAAGAACTGAAAAACAATTGCTTTAGCTCACAGGCCTTTTCTCCTCCGTAGGCTACTGCCGAATAATAGCGCTGAAAATGTTGTGGCATGCATGACTGAGCAGGACTGTGCATTACCTTTTTTGTCAGATCATGGAGAGATTTCAGGTGTGCAATAACTTTAAAAGGAGTTTTCATATGTTAGGGTGGTGTGGGCGATTACTATTGAAATGTTAAAACTGAATTGTCCACTGAAATCACAACTTAAACAACCCCTGAATTCATAATGGTGGGTGGGTATAAATTGGGTACAAATTTTAACCCAAATTATTAATTGCACAAAATGATTGTTTTTTTTGTTAAAAAAAATAGATTAGATTCCCCATGCAAACTTTGAAATGAACAAACTGAACAAAAATGTTGGTAGTGTTGCATAGGCCTACACAATATTGATAATTTAAAAGTACAAATCTCATAGGCCTATTATTTAGGAGGACTACCCTCGCAAAAAAGGGGTGACGGTATGTTTGTTTCAAATGAGTAGCCCTCCATATGATTTTTTTGGCTTTTTTTCCTTTTATTTGGACAGGACAGTGGAGAGTGACAGGAAGCAAGCGGGAGAGAGAGAGATGGGGTGGGATCGGGAAATGACCACAGGTTGGATTTGAACCTGGGTCCCCGTGGGCACTCGGACCCGTATATGGTACGGGCACTGTAGCCTGCTGCGCCACCGCGCCCCCGGGTAAATTTTTAACAAACTAGAATATATGTTTTAATTCTTTCATGGAGTAAACATGGATGACTCCTTTCTGGCCAAATTTCACAGCTTTCACGTAACAGCTTTATGTAGGCTAAATCGAGTTTGAACGGAGAGAATAGAAAAGTGTTGACTGTGCCAGTTCTCCCCTACTCTCGCATAGTAAACAAATGGAATGTTGGAACATTGCACTCCCCAACACATACGCGAAAGGTCGGGTTTGCTTCATCTTTTGATGACACGTTTTGAAGTTTTATTTTGAAAACAGAAGATTAGCCTACTTAACATAACTGTGGTTCTGTGAGAAATGTCATAAGATCCAAGACCAAGAAGAGAGAACACATTACCCCTGTGTTGGCTGAACTGCACTGGCTCCCTGTTTCCTATAGAATTGATTTTAAGGTTATGTTAATTGCTTACAAAGCTCTGAATGGCATAGCACCTTCATATCTCTGAGCTTTTAACATCTTATCAACCACAAAGGAAACTTAGATCTTCCAATTCTAATCTTTTAATTGTACCCAAAGTGCTCCAGAGTGGAGAAGCTGCTTTTATTCATTATGCCCCAAAACTATGGAACACTCTGCCTCTGTATATCAAGCAGGCAAGTTCAGTAAATATTTTTAAAAAAGATCTGAAAACATACCTGTATGAGAAAGCCTTTAGTTAACTCATCTTATCTTGTAGACTACTTTTTCAGATTATTCTACATCTGCTGCCATTGGAGGGCGCAGCCAGCCAGAAGCAGATGGGCTCCCCCTATTAAGTCAGGTTCTGCTCAAGGTTTCTTCCTGGAATATGGGAGTTTTTCCTTGACACAGTTGCCATATGGCGTGCTTGTGGGAGGTAAAGGGTTAAGGCTGCCAGTCTTAAATGTCTGTGTATAAAGTCAAATAATTACGACATATGCTAAGAACATGCTAAAGCTGGCTGCTTGGAAGCCGCATCAACGGGGCCTAAGCATTTGTTAGCAAAGCCTTTATATATCTATAGAAGTATAATATTATTTCTGATATGTTGCTGATTGGATCATTAACGGCCACAGCAACAAAGGGGAATGACTGACTCTTCTCTATAATTGTGTTACATGTTATTTTCTATATTTCTGATATGTTGCTGATTGGATCATAAACAGCCACAGCAATGAAGAAAAGTGAAAGTGATTGATAATGACTGACTGACTCTATTATTGTGTGACATGCTCCAAATGTAAACCACTTTGAGCTGCATTCTGTGTATGAAAGGTGCTATACAATAAAGCTTATTATTATTATTATTATTATTATTATTATTATTATTAAGATTACAACATTACATACCACGTGCACACATGTGCAGGCCAGACGTCTTAAGCTGACTGCATAACGTGATTATTTCTGAGATTCTGCTACGTTTTCAATCCGGAATTGTGCATATGTCATGGTTGAAAACGTCAGAATCTCAGAAATAATCACGTAATGCAGTCAGTTTAAGAACTCTGCAGGCGGGTACATGAAGTCGAATCCCCCAAATGTTTCACAGATTTTTTTATTTTATTTTTTTTTGCGGTGATGACGGTGACGAGCTCAGACCCGCAGTAGGAGTCATGTGACCGCGGTATTGCGGTAATGCGGTCACCGTTCCAGCCCTAACCCACATACACTCCATTAGACCCCCCCCCCCCCCCCCCCCACACACAAACATACCATACCTCCCTACCTCACCCCACACTACACCCCTCACACACAACCTACATACACACAGGTACCCCCCCAACACACACACACACACATCACACACACCATTACCCTACACCATACATGGGCAACATACGGCCCGCGGGCCACATCCGGACCCGTGGGCTTTCCCTGACCGGCCCGCGTGAGTGTTGATGAAATGGTGGCACAGGCCTATGGTTGTACTGACTCCTTCACATTTTCATGGCCTAGCCTAATTATATAGATATTGTAGTACTTTTTTATATCAGTCTTTGAAAACGGAAAAAAAATGTCAATGTCAAAAAATCATTTTCGAGAATAAGGATTAAATACTGGACATAGATTAAAAAGCCTATTGCTGTTTTTCCTTTGTCTCCCTCACATTTTCATCTGTTCTTACGAGTAGTAAACAAAACCATATGATTTACTTAATGTTATACAAGAACAGAATAGAATTGGACAGAATTGAGTTCAGACTTGAGTTAGGTATTTTGGGTCTGGCCCTCCTCAACAGTCCCAGTTTGTCATGTGGCCCCTTGGGGAAATTAGTTGCCCACCCCTGCCCTACACACACAGACACACCTTTACACCCCCTTACACACACACACACACCATACACCCGCCCCCCTTACACACACACACCATACCCCCCCACACACACACACAGGTACATCCCTCAACACACACACCATTACACCCCCACACACACAGAGACACAAACATACCATACCTCCCCCCACACATACACCATTTCACTATACCCCCACACACACACACACACACACACACCATTACCCCACACACACAAACACACCTTTACCCCCCACACACACACACACACATAATACCCCCATGCACACACACACCATCCATATTTCCTCCCACACACCTACACACGACCCCTCCCCCATTCACACAAACACATATATATGAACACACACTCACACACACAGACATGGCATGAGATGCAAGAGTAGGGCATGGAGTAGGAGATGGAGATAATGTACTTGCGAGAAGTGCAGTTTGTACCACTATGCAGTACATCTAGTTACTTTACTATCTTAACTAGTTTTAACTTCATTTCAATTGTTCATATAGCCTGTTTTAGCATAGAACACCTGTTTTTACATAAAAAAGAACATTTACCATTTAATCGAATTTTACGTTCTAAGTCTTGTTTGGGGGTAAGAAAAAGCTTAGGAAAAAAATCTACTTCGAGAATTACTCATTCATGCATGAAAGGCTTAATTACTTTCACTATTGACTGACAATGGATTACCATCGAAAAAATAGCCTTGGAAAAAGCAACACTTACCTCAATAATGTTCGAATTACTGAATAAAAAACGTTCATCCTGCAGAGGAGTTGCTTACTGTACATCTCGTGACAGTGCGTCTTCAGCTGTGCTTCATATTTGTCTCTCATCTCTCGTCTAATCACTTTTATCCGTCATTACGAATTTGCAAATGATGGTGAATAACTACTCATTGTGAGATGTATTTCGTAATATCTTTGTTGTAATTATGTTTCCCATTGTAATCATGTAATTTGTAATGTTTTGCATGGATGTGCGCCGGTGTGTGTTTGTGGATGAGAAAAGCATGGTTGGGTCTTGTGCACCCACCCATATCACTGTTGATAATGCGCTCTTAAAATATCATAAACATAAACATAAACATGCCACAAACTCGCCATGGACTTCTGACCAGGTTTCTCTTGGTCAGTGGCGTAATGCGTTTTAGGTAGTGTATGATAGCGATTTTTAGACAACGCGCCAGACCCCTCCAGGTCGTTAGTTGCCACACCCCTGCGCGTTGCTTAAAATAAGAGACATGCAAAATAAGAATTTAAACGTTGCGCCAAGAAAATAACCCGTTTTCCGCCATGCGCCAGGGCGAAAAATAGGGCCCAGAGTCCCAAATCTTTGGAATGATTTACTTGAGGAAATCAGGTTAGCTGAGTCAGTGTCCCCTTTTAAGTCCCTCCTCAAAACCAATCTTTATAGGAAAGCCTATTTTAGTTTTGCTGAATTTTGATAACCTGTAAAAAATGTATTGATCTTATTTCATAATTGTATTGATTTTTTTTTTTTTTTTTTTTTTTTTTTTTATAACTTTCTCTTAGCCTGGCTAGCGCCACCACTTCTCAAAGAGACGTGGTCTGGGAACCAAACGTTCATTTTCTCATATTTGAACAAAATGCCCAGATCCATTTATTGGGTGCCACGGATGTCTATCAAATGCGTCTGTGCATAGCTCATCATCATCTTGCTTTCCCCCCTGTTCTGTGATTGGTTCCCTATCTCAGGCGAAAATTTGCTCCATGGTCTCCAGGCTGCCTTAGCAGCGTGAATCAAATCGCACGCAAGGCAGCATGGGAACACCCAGGCTACTTCTCTACTTTCTCTATGGCTTTTGGCATTATATTGTATTGCATTGTGCATATACAGTAATTGTAATTATTATATATTTTTTGAAAGTATTACTTTTGGTACTTTGTAACTTGGTTTTTAATGTCACATACATAATTTAGCCTTGGATTGTAAGAGTGAACTTAGTAAATATTTGTTGTATATATTCTATGATACTACGAAATATTTCCTCTTCTTAATAGCCTGAAATTACTGTTAAAGGAACCATATGTAAGATTGTGGTCAAAACTGGTACTGCAATCACTTTCAAATAACTGTAAAGCGGTGTATCCCCTCCCCCTCCCCCCTAACTCGAGGTTGCCGAAACACTACTGACTTTGTGATTATTACATAGGTGGAGGGTGGCGCATCAGGCCAAAACACATGACATGACAAAACACAACATCAACATCAGTTGAGGGCTGCAACTTCACTTTTGAAATGACAATGTCCTGGCCGGACTGCTGTTGTCAGTGATATAAGTATTTGAAATGAACATGATTTCTTAATGTCTAGTGACATATCAGGGCCATTTTATGATTAATTGAAATACATTTCTTACATACGGTTTCTTTAAACATTTTATCTAATGGCATCTTTTCCCCCTTCTATTTCTGTTAGATGCCACTCATCAACTTGGACATCTACATAAAGCAATAGGTCAAAGCATGAGTTGGTGAAGGCTTTTAAAAAAAGCAATGCATTTTGGGGACTTTCACACATGTCCAACTTTGACCTGTTGGTGGTGCAAGAGTGCTCAAGCACTTTGGCCCTTCACTAGCCTAGAAATCTAGACGCACCCTAGCGGCAAATTTGCTGCCAGGGCTAGTCTACCAACTCTAGCAACCGTTGGCTTGTGAGCTCAAAAAATTAAACTTCTATCAGGCCAATCAAATCGTGTATAGAGTCGTTAGGCGGGCTTAACATAATGATTGATGGCAGAGTTGCAACGGTTTGGCTTGAATTCCCTGCTACTTGAAAACAAATAAGATAATGTTGCTGTTGGCGGTGTGACACGAGTTAAGCTTTTATTAAGTTGGCAAAAGTTTGAACTAGCCAACTAGCTCCGCTGGTGGGAAAGGCATGGGAGCGCTGTCCTATTGCGTGCAGGGGGAATTTGAGAGACAACCGATTACCCCGCCCCTCGGACTGATGACTGAGAATGGTGAGTGCCCAGACCCTACATTTTAATGTGGGTCTGGCTTGTCAGGCTATGCCTTCACAGCTTCACTACTTGACCTCCAATTATGCTTCAAGCTGCTTCAAGTGGTCATAACAAGTGGTTTTTTGAGGAGATATAAAAGAGAGCTACTTACTTGCTCTGGGGTTCCTAGCCATCCTAGGGTCTGTGACTACATAAAGCATAGAGAAAATGACAAAGAGAAATAAATATGTAGGTAATTGAGATGTGGCAAAAAGTTGAAATACAAACAAAGGTACAATTGTATTTCATTGTATTATACAACAAAGGTATCAATTTGTTGACCAATCGCTCAATTTGGTTGACCCATCTTGACTTTGAAAATACCAATACATAGAGGGGCAAATGTACTGTTAAGTTTTTTTCAGGCCCGGTGGTACTAAAGCTTGAATATTTTTAGGGCTGTCACGTTGGCCCATGGAGAGTGAATGAGAAGTGCCTCCATCAACATATTCAATGGAGCAGTGTGAGTGCACCGAAACATAACATGTGGAGGAGGTGGTTGATCCGAAGGATGGCTTGCATTACAATCTTTGTTCGCGTCCACACTTTGTCTTTGTTTACATTTGCCTGTTTTAATTTAAATTTCAATTCCAGATTTGCACCCCAATCATTTGCATGATTGTGTTTCTGTTTCACTGTGGCTTTGTGGCCATGCATTAAATCATCCTAATACAACAAAGGCAAGGTAAAAACAATTTTACATTTTTCTATATCTGCTACTCCCCTTACCTATCTCTCTTCTGCCCCTGTCACATCTCCCACTTCTGTCCCTACACTGTCCCGACTCTTCCAAGAAGACCTCCTCTCCAAGCGCTTATGACAACCCCACACACCTAATAAGCACTTACCACACTCTTCCCCTCTTCCCTCATCTCTCTCCACTTGCCTCTCTACTAGGTGTTGTGGTAAAATAAGAGGTGGGTAAACTGAATTCTGTGATCACAGTGAGGTGGACTGCGCCATGCAGTATCGGATTTTTGAAAAAGGCATTCAGAACATGTTTGATGATGGTGGAGGTTATTGTCCAATGTTTATAACAATACCAATGGTATTAAATGGTTCCTAGAGTGTTGAGGATTGTACACATTATGAATGTGGATAATACAGTGTGATTTTTTGAATGTTAAAAGTTGCAATTGGTGAATAAACTCCTTTGAGAGGTGGATAATAAACTCTAATAAGAGGGGGATAAACTCTATTTCTGAAGGTTTCAGAGGTGGATAAACCGAATATATATAACCGAATGACTAACTAAGTAATGCACCACACCGTTAACTTACCTTCTATCCGATATAAGCCATCATCATTCATATGGACACATATCAGAGACAGATTGAAAAAATTTAAATGTATTTGGAAAGTTAACTAAAGCCATGAAGCCTAAGAAAGTTAACTAAAGCCAAATAACAGGCCCTGATGATTGCTCTGCAAATAGGCTAAAATAAATAAACAACAACAACATATTACATTTATATAGCGCTTTTCTCAACACTCAAAGTGCTTCACATAGAAAGGGGGACCTCACTAACCACCACCAATGTGTGGCCCCCACCTGGGTGATGCACGGCAGCCATTATGCGCCAGAACGCTCACCACACACCAGCTTGAGGTGGAGAGTGAGGGAGCCAATTACAGTGGGGGATGAATAGGGGTCCGGATTGAATGAGCTAGGTTGGACATTTAGCCACCGGGACATCCCCTACTCTTTGCGATAAGTGCCATGGGATCATTAATGACCACAGTGAGTCAGGACCTCGGTTAAACGTCTCATCCGAAGGACGGCATCTCCTACAGTGTCCCCGTCACTGCACTGGGGCATTGGGATCAATCTTTTTGGCCAGAGGGAAGAGTGCCACCTACTGACCACACACCAACACCACTTCCAGCAGCAACCTAGTTTTCCAAGGAGGTTTCCCATTCAAGTACTAACCAGGCCCACACCTGCTTAGCTTCAGTAATTCAGCTAAGACAAGGTATTTGTCTGGCTGCTGGATGTACCCTATTTCAAGTCAGTTTTATTTGTATAGCGCATTTAACATGCACAGAGTGCAACCCAAAGCGCTCCACATATAAGACGTTGTCATTGACACATAGGCTAACAAAAGACATTAGATGCCGGACGGAGCGGCGTAGTCGCCAGCGTACCCGTGACACCAAGACATACATTTAAAAAATAACAAACACAAAAGATGCCGGACGGAGCGCCGTAGTCACCAGCGTACCCGTGACACCAAGACACACAAGACAGTCAACAAACAAATTAATAAACAAAATAAAAAAATTAAATTAGTCCAATTTCCAACCGGCTGAAAATGTCCAAGGGCAATGATGACCCGCGTGAAACTGCGCACAGCTGTGTCTCCACAACCATGCAACGCCAACAAAGTTCTTTACAACTGACCGACCCCGTGAACTCACTGGCAGTCTGGAAATAACGTTAACGTTAGGCCTTGTTAGTCTGAAGATCACTGGAAGCATAACAGCCCGAAGTCATGGGCGATCTTGTAGATCAGCAACTCGGTGGACTTTTAACAGCGACAGTTTGTTGGTCCGTGATGCAGAGTTCTACAACGTCAACGTTAGTCTGCTCAATCCAGACTCCAGGCTGTTGGCATGGCAGCCCACAGGTCAGAAACAGCTCGGCGGCCTCGGCAGATCTCTTGCAGAGTAGTCAGCTGCTGTCCCGAGAAATCCCCTCGACCAGACAGTGAAGTGCAGCACCGGCTCACAGATGGATGGGAAGGATGTCGGAGGCCCAGGGCAAAAGCTAGCCATAGCAAGCTCCCAATGGACAAACGTTAACAACATCAGCCGACTTGGAAGCAGTAAAAAGGACTAAGAGAATAACACAAAACCTATCAAAAATAACGTAAATAAAGAGAGAAAACATTTAACTAGCCAAATCATTACAAAAAATAAACATGACATTACATAAGATGAAACATTACATAAAAACAAACAAAAACATGATGCCAGACAGAGCGGTGTGTCTCGCCAGCGTCCCCGTAACCTAGCAACCTTTTTCAACTGATGTCCCCAATTTAAGTGTGTTTAATTTTTTGTGTGCACACTTTTCCCTACTGGAAAGAATTCAAAACTACTTTCACCCTTGCTTTTACATGCAAATATAAAATAGAAATCACCTGTGAATAACCAAGAATGTTTTAATGCAGATCCTTACTTACAGGGATTGGACTGCAAATTTAGCCTAGCCTACTGCATCATACTGGTATCATTTAAAAGATCACAGGGTGAAAGTGAGAATTCATGAATTCTTTTAGAGTGAATTTCTAAATATGGAGATATATATTGTATATTGTGAAATAGACTAAAATATTGCAATATTATTTTTTAGTTACAGTATATCGCCCAGCCCTAGGTGAAGCTAGATATTCAATGTACTACTCAACCTCCTTTCCTCCTTGGAAACTCTCCTCCATGAGCCTACCCCAGACCCTGTATTAGCAGGTCAACTTTGATAAAAACCACCGTACTTCACATTCAGTTTAAACTTAAGTGGCACATGTAACTAGGAAGTGTGTGAGAAAAAAGAAACAGGGAAAAAAACAGAACACAGAAATAACACATTTGGCAGACTCTCTAATGCTAATGATAGCCAAATGAAGAGTTTCTGAACCACCAAATCTTTCAACACAATTGTATCGAAAACAAGGTTTATTACTTGAAGCAAAATGTTTCACAACTGAGACACTTCAAAGTATGAATGTTGTGGACCTGAAGAGGCGGAGCTGTGCTCGGGTGCACCCCGGCCCAATTTAACCTCTGGTAATTTAGCCGCGGTTTATACATTGATTTTGCAAAATTTCTTGAGCTATGACTCATTGTATGAGGTTAATACACGGGAGCAGTGAATACAGTATTAATATGTTTTGTTTCTTTTTTTTAACTTGCATAAAACACTGTCGTGCAGTTTATACACAATACACAGGAAATTACTGTAGTCCATACATAGTGGCAGTTCTATTCCGATCAAGGTGTTTATATGTGTCATTTTTATTCCAATTGAGCCGTTGTACAGATTCAAATCAGATTAAACGTGTCCATGTTAATCCCCTACTGTGTATGTTTGACTGTGCTCATGTGTGTTAATGGGCCAATCCCAAAGTCCGGACTCACAGACTCACAGACTTTGGTGCGCATTCTCCAGAAATTCGTAAGGGCTTAGGGCTGTCCCAATGTCGAATTTCAAAAGGTGTGAGGGTTTGAGTACACACAAAGGGAATTACCCACAGTTCAAAGCGTTGTGACGTTTACCACAGAGACCATAGGGAAATCCGTAAACTACAAAGGTAAACAACAGCACGACACACGTGCATGCTGCAGAGAGAGTATCTGTGTTTGCCTATGTGTCTCACCGGTGTGTGTGTGTGTGTGCATGTGTGTTTGTGGAGTGTATTACAAACAGTGTTGGGTGTAATGTGTTAGGGTTAGCCTCCTCCAAGTGTATTGAGTCATTTGTGTTGAATTTGGTGCACTTTTGGTCAATTCTGGGTTTTAAACTTCTAAACTTTCTACATAATTATTATGTAGAGTGTGATTAAATCCTTTATTGTTTGTTATAGCTCATTTATATTGTGTGGTGTTTTGGCAATAAATTACCTTTAAATAGCCAAAGTAGGCTAGATCAAGGTCAGTGTTCAAATTACTGCATGCATATCACTTAATGCTGCTAATCTTTAGGCCATCTGATGTAGGCTACCCTAAGCCTTCCCGCTTTTATGGGATTTCTTTGACAGTTGCAAAGGGGAAAAAAGTGAAGATAGTCTTCTTTGCTCCCAGTGTAATTTAATAAGTATGTTTCAACCACTCAGGTCTTAATCAGATAGGCCTATACACCATTATCTGTTTTGATAATACCCTTAAATGTGCTGTAGTCAGATGGGTGTCCTAAAGACATACACTCTAAAAAATGCTGGGTTATTTTCTCAACCCAAACGCTGAGTTGAAACTGTTGGGTCATTGTGTGGGGTTGTTTTTACTCATGTTGGGTTATTTTCTGTAACCCAGCTTGTTGGGTTGATAGTTTAGGACAGTGCCCCTCCTCTCCCCCACCTGACGTGAGCACACTACCCAGCACCAGGGTAACTTTAACACAGCTGCAGAGTTCGGGGGAAATAGTTATTCTTTCAACCGTCTATGCAGTCCAGAAGCTGTCAACATGCAGTGGAAATCAGGCGATTTTGGAAGGTATGTATCTGCTTTTAACTTTTTTATTATTATTATTCAGACGGATTTTAAAAGTCCACCCAGAGATACCCTTCGTGATTTGAATGGATATTCTGCCTGCCAATTTCGTTCAGCCTAAGCAGGTTAAGAATCGTGTCATTCAAGCCAGCTAACGTTAGCTAACATTAACTTACAATTACTGCTCATGTTAATGTTAAATCTACACAAAGACAGACTCTTAAAAACATAGTTCTGTGTTAACTGGGTATGAACTGCTGAACAGAAACGAAACAATCTTTTAAAACGAACTAAAATTAGCATAGTTCTACCAACAGCTGGCTAGGTTAAAGTTAGCAGACGGTTGGTATGCTAACGTTAATTAAATGCTTCGTGGTAGTGCAGCATGTGTGCAGTGTTGGTCAAGTTACTTAGAAAAAGTAATTAGTTACTGATTACTTATCCAAGAAAGTAATCTAGTTACTTTACTGATTACTTATTTTCAAAAGTAATTAGTTACTTTACTAATTACTTTACTTAGTTACTTTACAAAAACACACTAGCTATACACAACCTGAATACGCTTTTTTAAAACTTGGTTTTATTCGTTTTAATCTTAACTTTTTGGTGTGTATACTCCTTCATTCGAATAGATGTAAATAAAATACAGCAAAAAAAAATATTAAAACCAAAGTCTCTATTAACATTTACATCTTATAACAGTTGCAGTGCAGAGAGGAGTAATGCATTTACCAAAACAGAAAATGCTGTTGCATGCCACATTTAGGCTGTTCTAATGTCAAGAAGAGTAGGCTATGTGTTTGAACTGTGTGTGTGCAGTGCCGCTGCTGGCTATTTTGGTGCCCAAAGCAGAACTGTTAGTTTAAATTATTTCTTAAGAAATACTACTAATTTGATGCAGTTTAACTCATTTATAAATGGTTAAGCTGTCACTTTAAGAGCATCTACACAACTCTCATAATGATCAGCTCCATTCAAATATAAGCCTATGGATAGTCCACAAACTCCACATTTGGCACTATATTAGCAATAGTCATGATATTAAGTTGGTATAAACAGCTAGCTAGACATTTTCTGTTTGCAATTAAAAGTGATAGCCTATATGAGCCTGGTAGCACCTATCTGAGTGGAATGTGTTTCAATCGGCATAGGCTACTGTGCTTCATGTAAATGCTTAGTTTAAGGCAGTGGTTCTCAAACTTTTTCTTTCATTCCCCACTTTGATCAAGGGGGCCTTTTCGAGCCCCACCTGTCCCTCATCGCTCTAAGAAAGTGGTAGGTCAAGCTTAAAATTGTCAAATGTATTGAAATAATGGCAAGTTCTAAATATATCCTCTTCAGCAGAGCTAAAATCAGCTGGTGCTGCAGATATTATAATAAATAAATACATAATGTGCCATTGTAAATTAAACACACATATTTCTGTTTTCCAGCAACATATTAGGAAGCATAGGCCAATATTTTACAGCATTGTACAATATATTCAATGAAATACCAACATGCTGCATTAAATGGATCCATAATCCAGTCATACTGAGCACTGCTGGTTGGGAAATATTTTTGAAATAAACTTTGCAGGGATGTGATGTAGGCCTACTGTTTAATACATGGGATCACAAGAGTGGCTCCTGAAGCAGACGTTTCAGCGATTTCACTCAGATTCTCAAAGGCATACTGTTGCGATCGAGGCTTCTGTCCCATACCTCAAGTTTTTTTGGTGAATGCAGTAATCTTATCTGCTAGGTGAGGTAGGTGCTTGTCTTTGCCTTGTAACTGGAGATTTAACTCATTGAGCTTTCCAAATATATCGCTAAGATAGGCCAGCTTCAAGAAATATTCATTTGTGAGCGTGCTTGCAGATTCAAACATGCTCCACGCTGCCTTGACACGGCGCTTCCCTATGAATAACACAGTCGCGTCCATTAGCGATCGGGTGCTACCTGGGACTAGGCTACAGATAAAAAATAAATGAAAAAAACTCCTGTTTTTCGCCCTACCTGGCATGTCTCCGCGACCCAGTAGAGAAACGCTGGTTTAAGGGAAACAAATTATTGAAGACTTCAACACTCAACAGCCCCATTACAAAAAGGCAAAGACCACATTATATTTTTGCCCATTTTCCAAATCACAGTGAATGCAGCCAGAATATTATAATGCCCTGGCTCCTGTTATAACGGGCCAGTAGGCTAAAGGGAACCCGCGACGTCCTCTATTTTCACCTGTTGCTGCAGCCGTCATGTCGGGATCTGTCTCAATGGGTTTCACATTCCTGTGCCGGCTTGCTAGGTGCTTGCTCAGATTTGAGGTGGAATTTTTCGCTAGACAACATTTTTCTTCCCACGAAGAGTGTACAGCGTTAATGTTTTTTTCTTAATGTCTGAACTGCAATGAATTAAATGCTCCATGTTTGAGCTCTCTCCTGCACTCCATGTCTTGCACACGTGTGTCTGTTGTTTACGTCTATATCGCGCATCTATAGCCTACATCATTGTCACGAGTTAGTGTCACAAAATCCATATGGCAAAATCCCAAATTCTTTTACTGTCTATGGCAAAATCACGGTTTAGTAATGCAGTAACGCAGGCTGCTTGCAGGAAAGTAAATGTAATCTAATTACTGTTTTTGCAATTGTAATCCCTTACTTTACTCGTTACTTGAAAAAAGTAATTGGATTACAGTAACAGCGTTACTGCCCATCACTGCATGTGTGTCAGCTAATGTATATAGTCGAAGTAGTCTCTTCACACGTACGGTAATCATCATGCCAAACAACATATTAATTCATTCAGGGTAGCTTCATACTATAGCCATGTAACTTACTGGGTAGTTTTTGGTGGTAACATTAAGGTTACAGACAACTTGAATTTAACTAACTGAGGGCCAGATGTACGTACATTTGCAAACGTAGCGTTATCAGCGCCATGGACACACCGCAGATTGCGAGCGCTGTCAGACCCAAGTTTCCGTCGTATTTATCAATCGTTCAATCCTTAGTGTAAACTGCGCCTTTCTCTGCCCTTCTCCGCCCATAAACGCGGTTTACTGAACGTCCACAACTGAATGGCAGCCTACAAGCGCCAGTTGAATGAAGTTAACTGATGACAACATTAAAAGAATCAAACGCGTTTAGCGATCATGAAATAATACCATACATGATAAGATGTCAACAAGCAGGGAGACTACTCAAACTACTTGTGCACGTAGGCTATGGAAGATTGGTCAAATCTAGCAAGTAGGAAAGTTTAAGTGAATGATGTGAAAGTGAAAGTAAGACATACGAAAGGCCAACGAAAGTTAAGGTTGCTTTTGGTAGTACAAATACTTTCACCACAAAAACTGGTGTTCTAAATAGCGATTCTGTTGTCTTTGAAAGGTTCTCTTATTGGCGCATTGAACTGCAATGTGGATTAACACCTGCTTTTACAAAGGCGGAAGTATTTAGGCAGAATAGGCGTGGCGCTTTCAGGAGCAGTCTTTGTACATACCCGGAATACATAACTAGGCGCTCTTTACTCTTCCCCTCCCATCTTTTCGCTAAACTCCCACTTTCCCCTGGATCCTCCCATGAATGCATATGCATGACATGACAATCGCAATCTGCCACTTTCAGCTCCGCAACAGGCAGTTTGGCTTTTACATCATTGCGACCTGTTTGTACATACCTGCAATGATTTTACCGCACATTCTTAAAACAAATACGCCTGAAATGGGCGCAAAAGCGTTAGTACATCTGGCCCAGAATGTGTTAACATGAGCTAACTAACGGTAGAACTATCACTGCCACTAACGTAAATATTACTGAACGTATGTTTGTCAGTCTGCTGTTAAACAACTCCATGAGGTGGTCATGGTTTCCGAAAGTGTGTTGTTCTAATATTTTGTCTCAGTTTGTAATGTTTGTCAACATCATTCACTGATAATGGTTTGTGAAAGTCTTGATATAAAGTTCTGTCAATAGCAGTGATTAATTCTCTCTTTTTCTTTCTTTGATTGACAGGGCTGGCCCCCAAATGGACCGTGAATCTAGCTGTCTTCATGGAAATGACTTATCACATGCTGATGCTGCTTTTAGAGTAGGCTATCCATTCAAAAATAAAGTAAACTGTGAAATAAATAATGATGTTGAACTGTTTTATTTCATTGCATGGCTATTTGTTGCCCATTTTCTCTCAATGCAAGCCAAATACTGGGTTTAGAAAACCCGACAACTGGTAATTTTAACTAGCAGTTCTGTTGATATAACACAGTGGTTTGGGTTGAATCTATACCCAATATACTGTGTGAATTTTACTCAACATTTATATAGTTATAACCCAGCACATTGGTTACCTTTACCCAGTCTATGTGCCAATTTAACTAACGTTGTGTTGATATAACCCAGCGTTTGGGTTAGAATCATACCCAATCTGCTGGGTTTAATAATGTACCCAGAACATTGGGTTAGGATAACTCAATGTGGTGTTGGTCCAATAGTTAACCAGCGGCTGGGTTATATTTGGGTTATTTTTAACCCAACATTTTGTGTGTACTGTAACTAGATCTTGAGCATCTATTACCAGTGTTGAATGAGCAGTTTTTGCAGTGATCACTACTGGACATTCCACATTGCTAGACAGCACCTGTGAGGATAGACTTATTTCCACTTCACAAATAACCATAACTATCTGCAATAGCTACAGTACAGGGACATTAATCACTTCATAGCTGAGGTCCACTTTCCTTTCAGCATCATATGCAGTAATGATGCACTGGAGAATGTTTCTTTTTGTTGCACTATAAAGGATATCTTGTCTAAATTCTTTGCAAATAATGCAATCTCCATAGCACTCTTCAGCACTCCTCAAACATGCACATTCTTCCATTTTTCTGCAGTGAGATGTTTTAACTAGGCAAGCACAGTCGCCTTTACAGTAAAAAAAAAAAATACAGTGTAAATCCTCTGTAAAGACTGACAACTGTTCATAATAGTTAGTGGCAAAGGACTTCCTACAGTACTATTCTATCAAGTTATTATCAAGGAATCTATTTTGTTTCTAAACGTCATACTGACTTTTATCTATTATTTCAATTTATATTTTAATTTTAGCTTATTTTCACTTGCTACTTGAGGGTTATTGGGGTAATTCCTGTCCTGTCCTACAACATATCTGATACATAAAGAGTATATTAATGCCTTATTTTTTGCAATTCCTATGAAATCTGATGGCAAAACCAAAAAGTATGTGAAGTATGCTAATTATGCTAATTAGCAAGCTTAAAACTCAAAATTGAGCTTGGTAAACAAAATATTTGAATTCAGCACCCTCAAATTGTGTGAAATAGCCCCTTTACCGACTTTCCTTACACTTAAAGCCCTGTTTGCAGATAGTTTATGATTAAATAGAACGTTTAAGATTGAAATTTGGACGCTGTCCTGAGAATTTTCGGTTTCTGTGGTAGCGCCCCCCCTCTTCCAGAACGCTGCATTGCTGGTCTATGAGCTCTCACACTAAAAAAACAGGGTGGAGAACAACATGAAACACAAAGAACAGAGAACATAGGCTTAAGAGTTAAAAAAAATCATTTTTAACACCTTTTACGGGCGGGAGCGGGACCTAATTTTACAGATGCGGGCGGGAGCGGGACCTAATTTTACAGATGCGGGCGGGAGCGGGACAAAAGATTACACATTATTGTGGGAGCGGACAGGAGCAGGACAGAATGTTGCGGGAGCAGGCGGGCGTGGGACTGAAAAATCTGTCCTGCGCAGAACTCTATTTTGTGTTTTACCAAGTCATGCGTTGCTGGTATTAGTGTCTGGTGTGATGTGTGTGTGTGGGATTGTGTGTGTGTGTGTGTGTGTGTGTGTGTGTGTGTGTGTGTGTGTGTGTGTGAGTGAATGAATGTGTGGGTCAGTCAGGTCAGGATGGCATCTTCTGGGAGGGCGGCAAGAACAATCATTCATTTGTGTCTACTGGTCTTCTTGTTAATTTGCACGTCAAGTCAATCTTGAGAGGAGAGTGGGCGCTCTATATTATGTGCAGACATGTGTATTAGCTGCTGAGAATGTCTCACACACAGTGTTTGTTGACAAGGGGAAGGTCTCCCTACTGGAGTGGGGGAGTGGAGAATAGTGCACAACTAACACAGTTACTAGAAAAGTCACACCACAAATTGCCTCAAAAAACATTTCTAGGGCGTCATACACTTCACTGATGCACTTTACTGATAGCAGCAGCAATAATTTATGCAAGTTGTGTGCATGTCACCATTCAGCATTGAGGCTACGCGAGCTGGGCAGCAGCACTTCCATAAAGCAATTCAAATTTATACAATTCTTAAAAGCAGCACTAAGGTGCCTTCATTATTTGTAGTAGATGCATAATAGGCTAGATTACTAATTATGTAATGTTTCTCACAACATCATTAATTAAATAATAAACACCCATGAAGGGGGCGTTATCAATAACAGTGTCAATAGGAAAAGGAAAAGTACAACGCAAAAGTAATGTAACGAATAAAGAAATAATGTAAGGGATTACATTTTTTTCACAGTAGCAAGTAAGTAATGTTTAATTTTTTATTACTTTGTTTGAGTAATGACCCCAACACTTATCACAAAACGTAACATTTTGCTGAATAAATGTATAATTTGTTTATAGTTCACAGATTTCAGAGCAAAAACATCCTTCATAAAAAAAAGACATTAGCCTAATATTTCATGAAACCTACTTTGATCATTATACTTACATGACACTGTGATATCTGTGATAGTCAAATTCTGCTGACTTTGTTTGCCTTGCTGACGGATGTTTGAATGCAGTATTTCCATCATACGCTCCTCTGACACTTCAGGAAGAATCTCCAGATCTTCAGCGGGAATATCAAACTGGACCCAGTGATAAGCCGTAATACCTTCGCTAAAATAAATACATCATGGGATTATCATAGTGGTGTGCATTATGTCATTATGAATCATTAAGCAAGTATACATTTCAAGTGTCATATTAGAGGTGCACTGAAAAAAGAACATTTTGTTAAAATTGTTTAATTGTAATGTGTAGGGCAGACCAGGCACAACTAGAAATACAATTCCAAGGAATAAGCAGTGCATGAAAATGCAAAAAATGCTATGTAAAATTAGCCTGGCTAACGCCAAACCTCATCTCATTGAGATGGGGTCTGGGAACTACATGTACATTTTCTTGTATTTGAAACGTGGTTTGCGAATGCCCAGAGCCGTTTATTGGGCGCTACGAATGTCTATCAAATGCGTCTGTCCGTAGCTCATAACCGCTTTGGTGTGTCGTCATCGTCTTGCTGCCCCCCCTCCGTTCTGTGATTGGTTTAAACGAAGTCCATGGAATCCAGGCTGCCTAGCAGCGTGAATAAAATTGCGCGCGTAAGGCAGCATGGGGAAACCCAGGCTAATGTAAAATATCATATATAGTTAAAACAGATAATGCAAGCACAGAGATAGTTACTATGGTGTTGAATATGGCGTTATTTAGCTGCCTTAATTATGTGAGAGCATAAATAGTGAAAACAAGTGCAGATTCAAGAATCGAGAGCATAAATACAGAAATTGAGGGGTGAAAAATCATCAGTCATCACCACTGTACAAATCGGATCGCTCACCGGCTCGGTCTTCTGCTCACTCCCGCTTTGAAACTTTCTACGCTCTCTGTGTATTTTTTCCAACCTTGAAACACGTCATGGATTAAAGCTTGATCAGACGATTGATACCCATCAATCGATATGGCGAGTTCAAGTACACTAGATGCTTATGCTTCACAAAAACAGGTGCTAGTGCTATTGATGTTAAGTTGAATTATATATTATTAAATAAATTTAGTCACATTAGCAGTTTCAATTCGCAGTTCAATCGACACACAGGGTGATTGTCTGATGGACCCTTAATCCATGACGTGTTTCCGGTTGAAAAAAATACACTGAAAGCGTAGAAGTTTCCAAGCGAGAGCGAGCAGAAGATTATGAAAATTCTGTTCGATTTTTGAGACAGTGTTCATTAAATCGATTTTCCATGTCTAAAGACGTTTCTATTTTCAACGCCAAATATAGGCCAATCCACGGACAACTAACAGGCATTAGGACGAACGTAAAGAGGGTGCTTGAGACGCACAAGTCAGCAATATTTCTGATGATTTATTGGCGTGAAGTTTCGTGCACAATGACAAACTCGCATCCAAGAATTCAAGGATATTGTCGCACACAGGCAGAAGGTTGCGGTTCTCAACCTGTTGTTACTCTTCAGGCTACCATTTGGAGTTTACGAGATGGAAACGAAAGGGAAAGATTTAAGATGTTTAAGATGTCCATTTAAATTGTAGCCTGAACTCTTCCATGTTTTACATCCAAAATAGAAGAAATGTGAGGAGACTGCTATTAACTGTAAAGGAATGCATCTGCAATGGAAACACGAAACACAATCGCGGGAAACACTGCTAAGGTTGAGCGATGTTAGATCAAAAGCAGATGTGCATCTTGTCTGCTGAAGTCGTTGATTTTTCACACAAGATAAATAGAGTAGTGCAAGTAACAAACTCATTTAAATTTCAGTAATTGTAACTGCGTTACTTGATTTAAAAACATACTTCATTACATGCTTGTTACCACTAAAAGTAGTGGAATTACAGTAACTTGTTACTTTGTAATGCGTTACTCCCAACACTGGTCACCAGTGGTCAGGGGCGCAGCTACCCATTTTTTGAGGGGTATGCAACAACAAATTGGCGCCCCCCCCCCAAAAAAAAAAAAAAAAAAAAAAAACACAATCAACTAAAGTAAAACAAAAGGCCAATAATTTACACTATTAGTTAAATTATTATTATTTTTAAGAAATTCTGCCAATTTGAACTTGAAGTATTGTTAAATGGTACATTGTCATTTTAAGAGAGTCTAAATGGTTCTCATAACGTCCTTTTGCCAGTTGTTGCTCGCGAAGGATAAGGCTGATCCAACTCTAGCCTTTGTTTGCCACATTATCAGCACAATATTAAGCTATTAATATTAGGATTGTTAGGAAATGGAAATATGTAATGAGTTGTTGCTAGAGTGACATTTCTGTTTGCAGTTTGCCATTAAAAGTTCAGTATGAGCATGGTATCCACCTAGCTATATTAATGGAATAGGTCATATTTCAATCGGCATATGCTTAGCAAACGCTAGTTAGTCTGTTAACATGAATATTTGCAAGCCTCTTAAATCCTACCTGTTGCTTTTCACCATCCACTTATTTAACTACTGTCGCATCCCTTGACATGTCATCTCATTTTCCCTCTTTCTTTTTCTATGTTTAGCCCCCGACAGCTTTTCTTGCTGTATCCATATTTTTCTATAGACGGCAACTCACTACTCCCTGCTCACTCAGCGCCCACGGTGCCCCCACTCCCTTTTCTATGTCAAAATTCTATGATGGAATCTTATGAGATAGGGCGCCTACTCTAGCCTGTTAGTCCTCTAAAATGTTATTTAACATTGAGGAAATGCAGAAATGATTTAGAAACGTATAACAGTAGCTACATATAGAATATACCAAATATATTATTATTATTATTTCTACCATCGCTTTGGCGCCCCTATGCGCCGCATATAGCGCATACCCACTTTTTGCGCCACTGCCAGTGGTTCACCTCCTATCTCTCTGGAAGGACACAGTACGTACAAATGCTGAGTTGCAAGTCTGAGTGTAGTGCTGTGACAAGAGGGGGTCTGTCTCTGTTGTTCATTATCTACCTCCTCCCATAAGCTCTACTTATCTACAAAACCCACTGCCACTCTTCTGTCAACTGTAATTACTCCCTGCCTCCATGACATAAACTTGTGGATGACACAAAACTACCTGAAGCTGAATAGCAGTAAAATTGAGCTGCTAGTAGTTGGCTCCAAATCAACTCTTGCTAAGATGGAACCTTTCACCCTTTCTGTAGATGACGGCACCATCCCTTGCTCCAACCAGGTCAAGAGTCTTGGTGTCATACTGGACAATACACTCTCATTTAGTGTGCACATAAACAGTATGTCTTGAAGTGCCTTTTTCCATCTAAGGAACATTGCATGGCTTCGCCCAGCGCTCACCCAGCAGAGTGCAGAAGTCCTTGTCAATGTGTATATGACATCCCACCTTGACTACTGTAATTCCATCTAGTCTGGAATCCCTAATAAGCTATTCCACCGGCTCCAGCACATTCAGAATTCTGCAGCGAGGATTATAACATGCTCCAAATCCACTAGCCATGTAACAACATTGCTTATGCAACTGCACTGGCTTCCAGTTGCCTACAGAATATGTTTCAAAGTCCTGCTCCTGGCATACAATGCCCTACAAAATTATACCCCCACCTACCTCGCTGACCTCCTAGAAGTTTACACCATTGCCCGCTCACTGAGATCCTTCTCAGCAGGCCTACTGCATGACCCTAGTGTGAACCTCTGGGAGAGAGGGCTTTCAGCTACATCACCCCCAAGCTGTGGAATTCACTGCCATCGGACACTGTGACTCAATTACTGACTTTAAAAACAGACTTAAAACATATCTCTTTAAGATGGCTTATGGACTGACTGACTGACTTTTATTTTTATTTTTATGAGATGACTATAATTTTAATGACTTTTTTGTTTGTGAAGTGACCTTGGGTGTCATGAAAGGCGCTTTAAATAAAATGTATTATTATTATTATTATTATTATTATAGTAGATTTTTGTCTGTTGTATTGCCGGAGTGCACGGAACTTGGTGGGCATGTAGCCCCACAAGGATGACATGGTACCACTCCCCACCCCCGCTGGACTGGACCCCCCTAAAGGAAGGTAGGGTGGATAGTTTTCTGTGAAGGTCTCAAGAACCAAGGCACAGACACACAAAACAACAGCTGTAGTTGCATTTGGCATAATGTTGGCTTGAGAACGCCAAATCATATCATACAACAATGAGTTAAATTATTTGTGATCTGTAACAGATTACAAAAGCACTACAATAATTACAAGACATTGTCTTACAATACCAGGAGAATTTGAGCCCTACCTGAAGGCTGTAATGATTGACTTGGTGAAGAACTTTGCAAGGATTGGGTCTTTCATGTATGTTTTCTCCAACTGAAAATGTAGATCACAAAAGAAAAAGAAATAATGACATACCATACCATTTTTTGCTGGAAGGTCTGTATGCTGCTACAATAATTATCACACCGCTATGGCATCAGATCATACTCCAACCCAACTCATTTATTTATCAGGGTTCATAGTTATAAGCTTTAAAGTATATTTGATAAAATTGTGTGTTAAATCATATTTATAAGCCTCTAAAACTGTTACTGGGGAATTTACCAATACTCTCAGCAAATATTGAAATAATAGACTGTTTCAATGAAATGTGTGCAGTGTCAAATGTTTTCAGTAAATTGTCACATGACCAGAGCTGTTAACTTCCTGGTTGCACCTTGAGAAGAGGATGACTGCTTCACAGCTCCCGAATAAAAGGTTTTTAAAGTATATTAAAATAAACATAGGAAAAAGATTTTTGTACACATGGTCTTTAAGTTGTCTAGTTATGATATATACAGTTGTAATTATTCAAATGTATTTGGTGTGTTTGCAGAATGAGTAAACATGTTAACGGTCACAATAGTGACCGGTGGGATACCTACACACACACATATACACATACACACACACTCACACACAGATACACTCGCCACACACACACACTCACACACATACACACAGATATACACACTCACACACATACTCACACACATACACACATATACACTCACACATTTATTCTATGGTCTAATGACATAGAAAACATAATGAATTGCATCCACATAGCCTAAAACCATGTATTTCTTACAGTGACAGGCACTCAATTACACCTGCACATCACCAATGTGCACTCAATTAGACCTACAGTACACACCACATTAAAGATAAGTGTAATAGTTTAAAAATCAATATGAAGTATTCAAATGACTAAATATGTTTAGCTACTAGTAATTATGTAGATTATAAAATACTATACATTATTAACTAAATACACTTTATATGAATTTCAAAATATATGAAATAGAAACATGACATAAGCCATCATTTTATGTGTGTGTATGTGTGTGTGGAGAGAGTCAAGCAGAATCTAGGACCTGGGGCACTGGTGTGAATGATCACACTACAGTATATTAAATATTACTGATGACGTCAAGGTGGTGGGGGCCCCCCAAATCAAATACATTTTTTAAAAAGTATCGAATAAGCAATTCTTGACTTGGTATCGGTATCGAAACATTAATTTTGGTATCGTGACAACACTATTGCACGCGGCATGCTCTTTGCTCGCTGCTCTCACACACCAACCTGCAGATACACACATAAGTATAAATATACTCTTTTGATCCCGTGAGGGAAATTAGGTCTCTGCATTTATCCCAATCTGTGAATTAGTGAAACACACTCAGCACACAGTGAGGTGAAGCACACACTAATCCCGGCGCAGTGAGCTACCTGCAACAACAGCGGCAGGGAACAGTGAGGGGTTAGGTGCCTTGCTCAAGGGCACTTCAGCCCTGGTCGGGGTTCGAACCGGCAACCCTCCGGTTACAAGTCCGAAGCGCTAACCAGTAGGCCACAGCTGCCCCTAACATACATGCACGCACAAACACACACACATATGAAGAGTTCAGATGCAAAACCCTCTAAATCCGTCTGACCACTTTTCTTTTAAATGAGCATTTAAATTCAGGCTCCTATAGGTTTTTGCCTATAAATCGATATTTCAGACCAGGAAGAGAGTGGTATTTAGTGGGTTTAGAAGTTAAATTATTTGATTAGCGTATACTATGTGTGGAGAGCATCCCCTCACCATCTTTATCTCATTTTTTACATAGGTGGCATTTAGAGGCTTTTGCATCTGAACCCTTCATATACTGTATATATACACACAGGGTAGGAATTTCACAGATTTTTGAAAATGGCGGAAATTTGTCCAATTGTCCATTCCATACGGTTCCTGAAACACGAGCAAAAACATAAATTTGCTTATTATAGCACCCCCTATGGACAGAATTCGGTTATTTCTTCTATCTGAGATCATGCATTGATTTGGGACCTAAGGTGAACATTTGGTGTCTGTACCTATTACAGTTATGGTTGCAGATAGTTTTGTTGCAGAAACATAACTTCATGATAGGTTTAAGAATCACAACAAAAACAGTAGGAGTCCTGCAGCTTCGCTGCTTGGACCCCTAAAAAAAGACAAGGGGTGTCTACAGGATGTAGCTTTGCTTGGCTCCTAAAGGTGATGAATAATAAGTAAAGGTATAAGTACATGGGGTGGTCATGTTTTATGGTTTTGAGATGGTTGTTGACAACTATACCCTTACAACTTATACAACAGATATAATATCACTAAATCAGTGATTTATTACATTGGTGGGAAGTTAATGTAATAACTTTAACTTTCCACCAACGTAATAACTTCCTGCAAATGTAATAATTATTATGTTGGTGGTAAATTTGGTTATTACGTTGGCAGTAGGCAACAGTTATTACATTGGTGGGAAATTATTTCGTTGGCAGGATTATTATGTTTAAAATGTGCAGATTTTGTGCAGATTTTTACTACATTGGTGGTTTATTACGTTGGTGGGAAGCCTATGTTTTTGATGGTAACCGATTGTCAGTCAATAGTTAAAGTAACTAATTGTGTAGAACTGTTTTGTCGTTGATGGACACCACGGTGAAGTTAGTTTCACTTTGCCAGTGAGTTCAAATAATAGACAAGTGCAAGTACGTGAAGGCTATACTATGCTAGGTTTTATTAAAGCATGGTTTAGTGGAATAACTGTTCCATAGGGTCTCGCGAGCAACCAGATTCCTTCAAATGCGCCACTGACTTTCACAATATCGATGCACAGTTTAAAGTTGTGTTCCGTGCTATTAAAGGGAATGACAGATGTCATTCTCATTGGTTTAAATGATGTTACGCCCAAAACACACCCATGACTGATTACGAAACATAAGGCCCACCTTCTTGCACTGTGCACCGGACATTTCATAACTAAACCACACCCAATGTGGACTGGACAAACCGCGAAATTTGTTTAAACTCTTCACCAGTGACGATGCACTTTACACTGTCATAATAGGGCCCGAAGTCTCCAAAGACCACTATATCAGGTTGGTTGGTTGTTGTAGAACTCCATCTGCCGCAAATGGCTCTACATGTACACTATCAAATTTATTAATTCAAGTTATTTGTAATGACACTATTGTTGTTGGTGATCTGAAATGCGATTGGCTGAGGCCTGTATCAGATGCTTTTAAAGAGCAGTGTGACATCTTGAATCTGACTCAATTAATTAACACTCCTACTCGCCCAAATCATAAATGAGAAATCATCACTCATTGATCTAATCCTGACCAATGCCCCTTTTAAGTACTCTGCTATAGGTGCTTTTGCTAATGATGTGAGTGATCACTGTGTGATTGCCGCTGTTAGAGACACTAAGGTGCCCAAGTCTGCACCTCATATTGTTGAAAGGCAGAATATTAGGGATGCACGATATATCGGCGGCCGATATATTATTAGCCGATAAGTGAAAAAATGAAAATATTATTATCGGTCCGATAACAGAATTCTGGACGATAATTTGCGCCGATATTTTTTAAAGTCCTAATTTAGGCCTACGTAAGGTCCATCTGGCTACACTGGGCTACTTGAGCTTGGTTGGCTATACTTTTTCCTCAATATAATGTCAGCGGTGTGAATGTATTTCACCACTGTAACAAAATCTGTGGATATGCGTTCATTTGGGAATCTGTGCATCTCAAAATCCTCTCGTGAATGATCCGCCATTTAACCTTAACAGAGCGGAGCTCAGCCCTATCTAGAGCCGTCTTGTGCTGGTGTGTTTGCACTTTACCGCGCTGGTTGGGGAAACAAATAAACAAACTCGTTAGTGGGACGAGTACATAAGTAGGCCTAGTTCTAAGTTGTGTTTTAGTGTTATTTTTGCATTACTTTAGCTTGGGTTTTGTATTATTACCTAGAAATATGCTAACCATTCGTGCTTCATTTCCAGACAGGTCATCATAATAAGTTATTAAAACCTTCGGGGCTAACTCCTTTCATTTCTGCTGCAGCAGGTTGTGCACAACAGAGTAGACGGACATAAGATACAGTCTGAGGAGTTGCAGCTTTATTCAGTTACCCGCAGTTGAAACTAAACCCTAAAGTTAAACACAAAGGGAAACACTAAAGTTTCCCTCGCAAACACTGATTTGGTCGCTATACTGTAGCTTATTCCATTTTCACAATTTTTTTCAAGAGTAATATTATCGGTTATCGTATCGGTATCGGCCACAACAAACCAATAAATATCGGCTATCGTTATCGGCCCTAAAATTCCATATCGGTGCATCTCTACAGAATATGAAAATGTTTGTTAAACAGGGATGTTTATTTTATTTTGACTGGAGGAGAATTGTCCTTATTGATGATGTGGATTTAGCCCTGACCTTCTTACAGAACAGTTTTCTTGACATTCTTAACAGACATGCACCTATTCGTAAATTTAGAATTAAGGGGCGGGACAACCCCTGGTTTACTTCTGAGATTTCTCATTTGCTCCATGAGAGAAATGTAGCCTGGGCTAAAGCAAGGTGGTCAGACATTGACACTGACTGGCTTGTTTTCAGGCAGTTCCGAAACAGATTCACCTCACTCTTCAGAAAAGCTAAAGCTGAATTTTACCTATCTGAAACCACAGAGAATCTAAATGACCCAAGGAAATTCTGGAAAACTATTAAGTCATTATCTGCATCTACTAAACCAACAGGTTTTCCATTGTCTTTGGTTAAGAATGGTGTGACTATATCTGACAAAGTAGAAATGTTAAATTGTTTTAATGAGCATTTCATTTCATCTGGGTTCTTGTTTGATTCTGTTGCCCCTATAGTGTTGGAGCCTGTAAATGATACCTTTACTACTACCGAAAACACTTTCAGTCTTAGCTCCTTCTCTGTTGCTGGTGTTCATAAAGCCCTGAAACAATTAAATCCTTGAAAACCTGCGGGCCCTGATCAGTTAGAACCTTTCTTCTTGAAATTAGCTGCAGATATCCTAGATGAACCTTTGACTCAACTTTTTAATCTTTCACTGGTCACAAACAAAATTCCCACGGTATGGAAGTCTGCTTATTTTGTACCACTTTTAAAAGGAGGTGACCCAACCTTGCCTAATAACTACAGACCCATTTCCAAACTTTCAGCATTGGCCAAAGTGTTGGAATCCTTGGTTAGTAAACAAGAGTACTTAAATGCTCAGTCAAATTTATCTAAGCATCAATCTGGTTTCAGGAAAAAACACAACACTACCACAGCTGCTACAAAAGTAGTTAATGACATACAGTAGTCAAAGCGCTTGATGATAAGAAACACTGTGTATCTCTTCATTGATCTGTCCAAAGCATTTGACACTGTTGACCAAGGCTTTGAACCGGTTTACGGAATGAAAATGAAAACCAGAAACTTTTGATGTTTTGCTAGGTACAGAAACGAAACAAGAAACTTAACTCATTGAGTGCCCAAAACGTAATATTACGTTTTTCCTTCCCATACGTTGACTGCCAAAAACATAATATTAAGTTTTTAGCTTTTTTTTTAATTACGAAACTAGACACTCTAACACACCTTATATGTGATTTTGGGAACTCTGCGATGAATGGAAATGAAATATATGACAATCGAAAACTCATGAAAACGCACAATCTGGACATTTTATCTGGACATTTTATCATAACTCGGTTGTCGCTTTGGGTCGACTCAGTGACACATGCACGTCAGGTCAAAACTAGGCCATTTTCGTGGGTGTATCACTAGGTGGCAGTCTCGCCAGGTCTCGCTGATCACTTCCCGGAAAGTTTACAGGCAACACTTCATATTTCATGAAAGACGTTATATCTCCATTTCTAGAAAAAAAAACAGCAATTTTGATGAAAACTAGCCACTGTTTAGCTTGGGATTTCTCAGGAACAGAGGTGTGTAGAAATACACGGTTTGCACCCACTGAGAGCTTAAAGTCTCACCTTTTAAACGAGCCATTGTATGTGTTCATAGCTAATAACAAAGAATATGCTGTGGCTGTACAAAAATCATCAACAATGGTCTAGATTGCTGGCACTCTAGGACAAAGCTTCCGAAAACAGCTTGGCATTCAATGAGTTAACATTTTTTTATGTTCCAGAACTGAATCGTTTATCTAAAATAATGGTAACCGGTTAATACCGTTATTTTTTTCATTCTTTGACAAGATTTCTGTGCAATATGACTTGGTGAGGTTGACTTCTGGTCGTTCACTCATCGGGAGAAATGTGATAGAGAAGCTTGCCGCCACCTGTACAGGCAGAATCTTTTGTCATTTCCCTCTGGGCCCTGACAAGGTTTTGGGCATTTGTTTATGTTTAATATTCACAATGACAGCTATGTACACACCATTGTGGTTTTGTATTGTCTGATGACATAAAAGAGACAAAAACGCATAATGTAGCCTACCATATTTCAGTTATTTCATATACAGATTTAGCTATGTGAGTTGCATAGGTTTTTGGATGGATGTAAGAACTACAGTGATGCTTCTGTAATGCTTTCTGGTTTTGTATTGTTTGATGACATAAGAGAAACAAGTGCACTGATTGAGCCCTGACCAGGTTTGGTCAATTGAAGTTCTCAGTGACAGCTATGTAGCCTGCCCTATTTGTCATGTATAGAACACTGGTCATTATTGGGAAAATAAGTCCCGACAGGGCGAACCGGACCCCGACACGCAGCGGAGGGGTCTTGTTCCGCCCTGAAGGGACTTATTTTCCCAATAATGACCGGTGTTCTATACATTATCCCGCTTATTACACGGCTACTTGCCAAAACGAAACAATAAACTCCCCACGATATGACTCCCCGGGCTCCGTTCTGGGGCCACTTTTATTCACTATTTATATACTGTCTGGGGGAGAATGTACAACATGCATTTTTCCATTTTAATGCAGACGACACTGTTATTTATTGTTGCACAGCTACCATAAGGAAGGCATTTGAGTGTTTGCGAACTGCTTTTTGACAGCTTTATCAATTAAAGCTTGTGCTAAATCCTGAGAAGACCACACATCCTAGGTCCCTTCAGGGTGGAACAAGACCGGTTCGCCCTGTCGGGACCTATTTCCCGATAATGACCGGCGTTCTATACATTATCCCTTACATAAATTACCTGGCAAGTCCAGGAAGCTGCAAAACCACTAACAGCTGTTATGAGTGATGTGTGCAACTGGTTATAGATCTCTCACCTGCGCCTAAATGTCTCCAAGACTGTCTGCATGTATTTTTCAAAAAAGGTAAATAAGTCCGACACAGTCCCCAATTTTGTAAGGGAGAAAAGGCTTGAAATAGTTCAAGACTTTAAATACCTACATTGGACTCACAACTGAACTTCAAGCAGCACATAAAAAAACTATGAACAAAATGAAATTTAACTTGTCCAATTTTAGAAATATTAGAAACAATCTAACTTTTGAATCGGCTAGGCTATACTTTGATGCCATGATCATGTCTCACGTGACCTATTGCATAACTAGTTGGGCCTCAGCATGTAAGACAACTCTAAAGTCCTTAGAGACAATATATAAACAAGCTATAAAAGTCAGAGTTATCACTGTCAGATTTTAAAAAAACTTGAACGGCTAGATTTGGAGAACACTGTGAAATACATTGACTCTATATTAGTTTTTAAAATCCTTCATGGTCTAGCTCCACCTCCTTTACAGGAATATATAAAAAAGAACTCAAACAGCACTACCAAAACAGGCTCCAGAGGTAACTGCACTGTTCCCTTTAGGAGAAGTGCATTTGGCCAGGCTGCTTTTTCCTTTAGAGCAACCAAAACCTGGAACTCTATACCAAGCACAATACGTAAATTATCAACTCTCACCTCATTTTCCAAACAGTTTAAAAAATGGCTTCTGCCAAACCAAACCTGTTGTCATTAGCTGGGATAATCTTTGTTGTTGATCTGTAATTTTGTGATTTTTTATTGTGATGTTTTACTCTGATTTGCTTTAAGTTATTTTACTAAACTTGTAGGGACCATCAACCTGTCAGGGACTTAGGATGGAAATTAGCCTTAGCTGCGATTCAAGGTTGTTTGTTGAAGGAGTTTCCTCTCCCACTCAGAGAATGAAATCTCCACTTCAGAAGTATGCCTACTTACATGCACTGTAACCATGATCCAAAACATATCATGTCAAGTATCATTGTAAAGCTCTGTCTTTCCTGCATGACACTATGCAAACCAATTATGGACACTTCCTTTGTATCAGCAATCAGCAACCAATCGTAGAAGTTCTAAGGGGAGTCTAGGCTGAAAACAGAATCTCATTGGCTGCATTTCAAGGCTGTTTACTCAAAATGAGTTTCCTCTCCCACTCAGAGATAGAAATCTCCACGTCAGAAGTAGGCCTACTTACATACACCAAACTTTCTAGTTTTATGCCTAACTACATTTTGAAGGCTTTTATAGAGGGGTTTGTTGATATAATAATCCTAGCCTGATTTAGCTATTGACAGTATATTCTGATTTACAAGATAACAAAAGCAGATATCCATAAATCCCTCTGTAACCACCCCATCTGGAACCTGGATTTATCCAATGCTCAGATTAAGTTTTTTTTTAAATGTATGTTAGTGCATACTTAATTAGATAATGACTAATTTGCATATTGAAACAATACATTACAGAAAACTACACATTTTTCTCATATTAAAGGATAATTCCGGTATTTAGCACTTTGAGTCCCATTTTCTGGTTTGTTTTGGATGAACTACTGTAGTAAATGATATAGCTACTGTTGTTGACAGTAAGAAACATTGTGCAGCTTTGTTTATTGACTTGTCAAAGGCTTTTGACACTGTTAATCACAGGTTACTTCTTGAAAAACTAACTTTGGTCTAGATGAAGTTTCCTTTAAATGGTTTCAGAGCAAGCAGTGTCATATCTTCAATGTGCATTTGATTGTGTGCAGAAATCCTTGAAATATCTTAAACTGGTTCTAAATGAAGCAAAAACTAAATATATGATCTTTACTAGATCGAGAAAGTGTGACCTTGATGCCTATAACATTTGTTCCCTAAATGGGACACAAATTGAGCAAGTTTCTCAATACAAATATCTGGGCATTTGGCTAGATAACAAACTATCATTTAGAACACATGTGCTTGATCTCACAAAAAAGGTCTAAATTAGGTGCACTTTACAGGATTAGGTCTTGCTTCTCTTTAGAAAACAGAATGGCCATTATTCAAGCAACTATAATGTCAGTCCTAGACTATGGTGACATTGTGTATATGCATGCAGCCCCTTCCACTCTGAAATCACTTGATGCAGTTTACCACAGTTCACTACATTTTATAACTGGAGATGGGTTTAAAACTCATCACTGTAAATTATACCAAAATGTAGGATGGTCTTCCCTCTATGATAGGAGGGAAAGGCACTGCCTCCTTTTTGTTTATAAGGAATTACTGGGAAAGTTACCTTTTAAGTTACTCTTCTAACTCTTCTGAACATAAAATCAATCTGCCACAATACACGCTCACAGGGTTTTATATCTCTTCAAACTCCTCAAATTAAATCTGAATTTGGTAAATTAGCTTTTACATTTTTTGCATCTAGTAAATGGAACAAATTGCAAGAGTATATGAAATTAGATAGGTTTGTGTCACTAGACCAATTCAAGGGTATGATTGATGATATGGCTGTTGCACAATGTTCTTGCTTTGGCTAATATTTAGACCTTTTATATCATTATTATTATTTATACATTCCCCTTCTTCTTTTCTTTCTATTTATTATTTTTATTATTATTATTATTATTATTATTATTATTATTATTATTATTATTTTTTTTATTTGATTTTTGTTATTATTATTATTATTATTTGCCTTTTGTATCTTTTATTGTTCTTGTTTTGTTATTTTGATTATTGTTGTTGTATGTTTTGTATCTCAGGGCATTGCTGTAAAAGTTGTGGGCGGTGGTAGTGTAGTGGTTAAGAAGCTGGGCTAGCGTGCAGTAGCCTGAAAGTTGTAGGCACTTAACCCCAAGTTGCTCCGGGGACAATGTGATCCCTTGTAATATAGCTGACATATGTAAGTCACTTTGGTCAAGAAGTGTCTGCTAAATGTAATGTAATGTAATAATGTAAAAAGAGCTTAATGCTCAGTCAATTTCTCCCTGAATAAAAAACGGTTGATGATGATGATGATGAACTAGAGTGGTGGACACCGAAATTTAGAATTTTCGATTGGTCCTGTCTCGACTTTTCTGACTCGTTTTAAATCACCTTTACTGCTTCAGAGTGGCTGCCTAGGTTTTGGCTGCTTTTAGTTCCAGTTCAGTTTAGTTTAGTTTAGTTAGACACACTGTAAAATTACTCTTATGTAAAATCTATACTTTTCAAGATACAGCCTATTTTACAGGGGGAGGGGGGTGTCGATTTTGTTCGGCCTCTTTTTTTTGTCAAAGTTCACAAGCCCACAGCTCAAGAACTAAACCATGTAGGAGGCTCAAATTTTGCATTCTGGTACATAAATAGGAATAGTATGTAGCAAAATCGTCACGTTTGGTCTGGATGATCCTGCATGGTCATAGCTGTCCCTCAAAGTTGATCAAAATTGTATTGGAGTTTTTGGCTGGGCTCTGTTTAGGCCTTCAGAAGACATATTTGTACTCAACATAGGCTCTTGATTTATTTTTCTTACTGAGATAAGTAGAAACACTCTCACAAAAAGCAATGAACAGAAAATAAATCCCTTCAGGGTCTGAACGGCAGACCTCACAAGTCTAAAAAATAATTTTGGTTATCATTTTCAGAGCACCCAAACACCTTGTGGGAGTATACAAAGATTTTTTAAATATGTTTTTCTTTATTCTCCATGATCCCTTCTTTTTAAAAACACAAATTTCACTTGTCTTATGCAAATCTTTCTTTTTTATTTTCCACCCTGAACATGGGCAAAATGCCCCATTGACATCAATATGTTTTATATAGAGTTACCACAGTGCCACCTGTGGTTGTATAGAGTAACCTGTGGTAGCTCTATACAAAACATGTTTCAACTTGCAAAGTACTTTCAAAGTGCAAGGTGAGTGTATTCAATTGTCAGTTTAGGCAAACCACTACGTTGTGCTTACCGCTGTCGCTTCGTCATTTCCAGTGTGATCCCCGCCTTATTGTCATATATTTCATACCAATATAACAGCATTCTAGGCATATGAATTTACTCACAGTTTCTTCCAAGGTGTTAGCCGTAATTTCAAATTCTCTACTGGTGGGATCTTCTAGAGTATCCATATATGGAATTCCAGACAACTGCATATGACCACTGAAGACCCTCGCCACTGGTTTCCGCTTCTGGCTTAAGGTGGCATTTTCCTCAGAATCATGTTTACCTGATCACATGCATATATGTCAATTCATGATTAATAAGTAGGGCAGAAGGTCAGCAACCTATCTGTCAAACCTGAACTATACCTCAAAAGTACCCTTAGTGGAGCCTTTATGTCAAGTTATACACTTATGCACTTTACTTTATACACGTTTTTTAACTATTGTTCTTTTATGCTTTTGTTCATGTAAAGCACAATGAATTACCTGTGTGTGAAATATGCTAAACAAACTTGACCTGAATTGGCAATGACAGCTTTATCATACATACTGTAAGCAATAAGTAAGACTGTAAAACAATGACAACAGCAGAACAAAAAGCAACACCAAATTTGCTTACCAATGAAAATCCATAGTAACACCCCTACAACAGCCGCAATAACCAGCAGTGTAAGGATGACACCCAACACCACAGCTACCTTCCTCTTGGATGTCACCTTCTCTTGATTGGTCAGAAAAGTGACATGCTCATGTTGTCCTTTAAACCCCTAGAGTTGAAGAAAAAATATACAGTAGACAGTATATGTTTGTCATGAACTTAATAATTGGCATAAGTGCCACACTCATTGTGTAACTCTTCAGGGCTTTATATCCCTTTTTGGCATCACATCTCCTCCCAGGGATTTGGTCGTATGGACAGTTTCTCAATGGCAACACATTTGCCATGATCCTGTGTAGTGGTCTTGTATTCAGATTTCCACATAAATAATGTATGAGTTATCCTACAATGATATATCCTCCTGTAACATGCATCATGAATGTAGGAAGACTTGCAAAGGTATCAATCAACAGTGTCATGTTCACATATTCGAGTTGCTTCGCGCAATCACAGCCTTCTTAGACCACCTCATTATCAGCTAATATATATCAAACGGGAAACATGCATGCTGTTTACAGATGATCCTTTATACTTCGTGCAAGTAGAACCTCTGTTTGATAAAGAGTGTCCATTAAGATGATTAAAATGCTGCCCAAGATTCGGTAAGCAAATTGCCCAGAACTATCTTGTTACACTGTCTAAATGACAGCAGTAGACTGACAAGGCAAACATCAGGGCATGTCAGCTTTTTCTGCAAGTCGTTCTATTTGTGACATCAATGGAACCCTGCGAAATTATTATTTGATTGGTCGCATGCGAAATTTCGCATCAAACGAGAATGTTCCGGAAGTGTTTTTTCCCCATCTTTTTTCATGCCATCCTCGGTGTGTACAGACTAATTAGAATACATGTGTTAGGCTATAGCCTGCGTAATTTTGTGCGAATATTTCGTCCGAAAAAGCGGACTTGGTACAAACGGGCCTTATGTCTGTGATTTGCAGGTGTGCCATTCTACGTGTTAGGGCGGCTACTATACATCATTAACCACGATGGTACCAGAGCCCTAGAGAGAGATCTATCTATAAGGCTCTGGTACGAACTACAAAAGTTTGGAATCTACCTTGGTTCAAAGTTCAAACCAAAGATTCTAGAGCTCTCCGCAGTAAGTTTTCAACTATAGTTCAAACCATACTACCCAAACTATGTTGGTCCGACAGTTTTGGGTAACCTTCATCAGTATGTTGGTTAGTTAACCAATGCATCGTACACGTTAGTTCAAAGCTAACCTCTGTAGATGTAGGCCTACGGGAAGCACAGCCCTGATTACAAACGCTTAATTAACCTTTAACGCGTGTTGAAAACTTTGTAGGCCTAGTGCGTAAAGCTTCACTTCATTATCATTAAAGCTCACGTTGGCTACTTATTGCGCCTGCGCCGTTTTCTTACAGAAATTATACAGCCTACAAAAAACGATGTAGACTCAGGTAAAACATAGTCTAGGCCTACATAGGGCTAGTGACCAGGCGCATTGCTTACGGACAGTTCTTTAATCCTAGTCTACTGTACATTGCTATTCCCAAACATTTTAGCCCAGTGCCGCATTAAATCGGCCGAGCCCTCTTGAAAGGTTATAGTCAAAACGACAGCCTACAACGACGGAATGACATACTGTGTTGGTAACCTATTTCATTGTAGGCTAGGCTACGTAATATTTCTCTCCCAATAACAATAACCTAAAGTAAAGGCCGTTTTTACATAACCATTTTGGTTAGTTTTCGTAGCCTACCTGATTATATTGTGCAGAGCTCATTTTCCTTGGAACGTTAGCTGAATCCAAGGTGTGTGACCAAGACCTGGAAAAGTAGGCTAGATGACTTAGTTGATACTCTATTCATCAACAAACAACCGTTCAATCAACAAACTGGGTAGCGTGCACAAGTTTAGCCTATTTTAACTTAAGTAAACCGAATGGGCATCTGAACAATCTTCCTGTTTCAGTTCCACGCCCAAAGCGAGGCGGCTGAGTCTGGTCCTTAGGCAAGGTGGGACAAACACAAACAGGTATAGCAAGATTCCTCACTTTGGTGTAGTCTAGTAGGCTACAAACCTAATCCATTGGTTTTAGGCATACGGTTTACTGGGGTTAAAATGAAATAATTTGACTCAAAAACATGTTAGGCCCTATCTTTTTAATGTTTTATTGAAACATTAATCTGGCCAATTTAACCAAGGAACTTTATAGGCTAGGCTAGTTGAGAAATATTGTAAGCTATAGGCTATCATGATCAGATTGAGGATAATCAATTCTAGTTAGTGAGTTTGATCCAACCGATCCAAACATGCATCATGAAACTACATCAGAAGTAGACTAAACTGATTTAGGGAGACTAGCATGTCTTGATGTGGGTGGGGTTGATTTGCACAATTTTGGGCTGTTTGGTATAGGGTGTTAGTGTTAGTTAGCTGTCAACAGTCACGCCCCTCCTATAAGAGAGCTTATTATACAGTAAGTTACCCATTCATTTCTCCAATCGATCTCGGGAAAAATCTGTAGGCCAGTGGTGGGGTCAGTAAATATTAAAAAAATATAAAATATTTTTTTTATATTTTCTATATGTAGCTGCTGTTGTGTGTTTCTCAATAATTTCTGTATTTCCTCAATGTTAACATTTTAGAGGACTAACAGGCTAGTAGGCACCTTATCTCATAAGATTCCATCATATAATTTTGACATAGAAGAGGGAGCGGGGGCACCGGGAGCGCTGAGCGAACAGGTAGGCTAACAGTAGGTAGTTGTGGTCTATGGAAAAAGATGGATAATGCAAAAAAGCTGTCGGGCTAAAAATAGAAAAAGAAAGAGGGAAAAGTGTAAAGTGTGTCAAAAAACACACACTTTCTTCTCTGTTACATTCCTCCGGAACTGTTCATCGCAGCAAGATGAAAGCTTTATTGCGTGACAGAGCAAAAATGGGGCTTTCCAACGACACTATGCACTTGTCTGTACAATCAAGTATGAAAATGAAAAAAAAAAATCATGAAATCAAATTGCATCATATTTACAGTCTATACTTCTCTGCGTTCACCTGTGCACCCATTACTCTCGTTTGAATTACTCTTCAAATTACTCTCAATTGTATTACTCTGAATTACTATTGGCAAGCATATCAGATGAAAGAGGAGACACAGGGCTATCCATTGGTACCAAGTATATCAATCCTTCTGGGTTATAAAAACAGACGAAGTGACTGCAAAATAATAATGTCATGTTGATACACAATAGGCATATTGTGTCCTCGGAACAATCTTTGGAACAGCTTTGGAGTTTTGGAGGAAGGCTGCAGGCAGCAGGTGGATAGATAAATTTGGTAAGGGGTCATTCCACGTCAATTCAACCAGGGCCCACGCACTTAGGTCTCAAACAATTCTGAAAAAATTACCAGGTGTACCTATGTTACCTACTGTAGGAGACACACTGTAAAATTACTCTTATGTAAGATCAATACTTTCCAAGATACAGCCAGTTTTACAGGGGGAGGGGGTGTCGATTTTGTTCGGCCTCTTTTTTTTGTCAAAGTTCACAAGCCCACAGCGCAAGAACTAAACCATGTAGGAGGCTCAAATTTTGCATGCTGGTACATAAATAGGAATATTATGTAGCAAAATAGTCACGTTTGGTCTGGATAATCCTGCATGGTCATAGCTGTCCCTCAAAGTTGATACAAAATGTATTGGAGTTTTTGGCTGGGCTCTGTTTAAGCCTTCAGAAGACATATTTGTACTCAACATAGGCTCTTGATTTATTTTCCTTACTGAGATAAGTAGAAACACTCTCACAAAAAACAATGAACAGAAAATAAATCATTTCAGGGTCTGAACAGCAGACCTTACAAGTCTAAAAAGTCATTTTGGTTCTCATTTTCAGAGCACCTAAACACCTTGTGGGAATATACAAAGATTTGTTAAATATTTTTTTCGGTAACACTTTATTTTAATGTGTCGCTGTTACAGTGTACCTATCTAATTAGGTACAGTGGTACAACCTGTGTAACAACATGTACTATCAGGTACTATCATTGTACTTGCATTATGTATTTGTGGGTACCTACATATAGTTGTTACATTGTAATACTGAGTGCTTTTACAAAACTTTGCCAATTTGCCTAAATTTTCATCAGAGGCAAAGAGCTGACCTGAGACCTGCTGGATGGGGTAAATCTGGTCATGATAGATTTGATATACAAAGCATTCTTAGCTCCAGTCAAGGCCTCATTGTCTTCAGTGTACATGTAACAGCTGTGCTGCTACAACCTTGTTACTCTTTGATACAATGGAATAAACCTATTAAGTGTACCAGTTAATTACTTGCATGTACATATGACATGTATGTTATGTCTTCGATGTCTTGGAACAGGTCTACTAATTCACTACATAGTACATATATGAACTGTGTTGGTACACACTTATTGCTCTTTATCAGCATTTTTGTTCAGTGAATCTTTTGTAAATTGAGCATTTAATCTGCTGCCAGCTTGTGACTCCACATCGCCCAAAATGCTTGATTGCATTGTATTCTCCACATTTTAGTAACATTTTGGTGCATTTTCTTTCAGTGAATCTTTTGATTTGCAATTACCTTCCTGCCCTCCTCTTGGCTGCCTTCACTCCTTCATCTTCATTAATCTTTTTCAATTGGTTTTGGATTTTGTGAAATACATTTCTAAATATAGCCGCAAGCGGCAATGGCGGGCCTGAGCACCTGCAGGCCGCAACCCCGTGACATGTCGGAATCCAACAAAGCACCGACGTGGTGCATTTGTGAAATGTACATATTTGATGCGTGTGCTATTTGTTTTTGTATTTTATTTTCTGCCACATGTACTTGCTTGGCCAGGTGGGGGCGCAATGCAAGGCAGACCCATTGGGTGTCATCATAATCATAATATATATTAACCTGAGAAATTTCAGACCATTCATTTTAAGCAAAGAATATTTCTGATACACTTTTTGGTTGGCCAGATGGTGGCGCTATGTTAGACATGGAAATTAGACATGTAAATATCATCACAATAATGATATCCAAAATTTGTGTAAACTTTCAGATCACTTAAGGCATTGTCCATTTCTGGCACATTTCCTGCTTGGCCAGGTGGTGGCGCTATGCCAGGTAGGCCCATTGGGTGTCTGGATATCATCATAATCATTATATCTATTAACCTGAGAAGTTTCAGACCATTCATTCAATGCACTGTGATTTATGACACATTTCCTCTTTATGTGGTGAGATATTAAAATCATATAAAATATATAACATATCAAAAATTCCTTCACAATTTAACATCAGCGACATCTTGGCATAATGTTTGCCAAATTTCACATGAATCTGACAAACCGTCTAGGAGCAGTATATTAAAATTGATCATGTGACATCAGTGTAATTGTCATTCTTTCTGTTGCCAGTTGGTGGCGCTATGCCAAACATGCATTATGGGCATGTGAATATTATCATTATCATGGTCTTCAATGACCTGTGAAATATAAAACATTTCAAGCCATGCATGGTGAGTTATGACACATTTATTGTTTATGTGGAAGGGTATTAAAATGAATAATTTCGCCATTTCGTCAAATTACAACATGTAAAAAAAAGCTTCACAATTTATAATCAGGAACATCTCGGCGTCATGTATACCAACTTTGACATGAATCGGATCAACCGTCTAGGAGGAGTCTGTTAAAATTGATCATGTCCACAACGCACAAAATCTCAATTACCTCACTTCCTGTGGGCGTGGCTAATGGCATGTTAATACAGAAGTTGTTTGTTTTTGGGAGTTACATACACCCACCAAATTTGGTGTGTGTATCTAAAACTATATGCCAACCACAAGTCACAGTGACATAAGGGGGCGCTATGGAGTTCCTGGACAACGCCCAGTGCCAAGGCTTTTCCCCTGTGTATTCACGGTACCTCTTGACGTGTGTGCCAAATTTCATGTGTTTTCACCGATGGGAAGCACCTCTTTGGCATCACACCATCACATTTTAGTCCGCACAAAATCCCAAATACCTCACTTCCTGTTGGGCGTGGCTAATGCATTGAACATACGAAAGTTGTTCATCTTGGGGAGATACACACACCTACCAAATTTGGTGTGTCTAGCTGAAAGTATGTGGCAACCACTGGATCAATCACCTATAAGCGCTTACTGAGTCCCTGGGCCACGCGGGCCAAGCCGTTATGCCTGTGTAGCCATTGTGATACCAGATGTGTGTGCCAAATTCCAAGACTTTTCATCCATGCTAACCACCTCAAAAATAGCAAAAAGGTGAACAAATAATAATAATAAATATAGCTGCAAGTGGCAATGGCGGGCCCGAGCACCTGCGGGCCGGAACCCGTGAAATGTCGGAATCCAACAAAGCACCGACGTGGTGCGTTTGTGAAATGTACATATTTGATGCGTGTGCTATTTGTTTTTGTATTTTATTTTCTGCCACATTTACTCGCTTGGCCAGGTGGGGGCGCAATGCAAGGCAGGCACATTGGGTGTCATCATAATCATAATATATATTAACCTGAGAAATTTCAGACCATTCATTTTAAGCAAAGAACATTTCTGATACACTTTTTGGTTGGCCAGATGGTGGCGCTATGTTAGGCATGAAAATTACACATGTGAATATCATCACAATAATGATATCCAAAATGTTTGTAAACTTTCAGATCAATCACTTAAGGCATTGTCCATTTCTGGCACATTTCCTGCTTGACCAGATGGTGGCGCTATGCCAGGCAGGCCCATTGGGTGTCTGGATATCATCATAATCATAATATCTATTAACCTGAAAAGTTTCAGACCATTTATTCAAAGCATAGAGCATTTCTGGCACATTTCCTGCTTGGCCAGAAGGTGGCGCTATGCTAGGCCTGTGAATTATGCATGTGAATATCATCACAATAATGATATCCAATATTTTATAACGTTTCAGATCAATCACTTAAGGCATTGTCCATTTCTGGCACATTTCCTGGTTGGCCAGATGGTGGCGCTATGCCAGGCAGGCCCATTGGGTGTCTGGATATCATCATAATCATGATATCTATTAACCTGAGAAGTTTCAGACCATTCATTCAATGCACTGTGATTTATGACAAATTTCCTGTTTATGTGGTGAGATATTAAAATCATATCAAATATATTACAACATTCAAAAAATCCATTCACAATTTAACATCAGCTTACATCTTGGCATAATGTTTGCCAAATTTCAAATGAATCTGACAAACCGTCTAGGAGGAGTATGTTCAAATTGATCATGTGACATCAGTATAATTGTCATTCTTTCTGTTGCCAGTTGGTGGCGCTATGCCAAACATGCATTATGGGCATGTGAATATTATCATTAACATGGTCTTCAATGACCTGTGAAATTTAAAACATTTCAAGCCATGCATGGTGAATTATGACACATTTATTGTTTATGTGGAAGGGTATTAAAATTAATAATTTCGCCATTTCGTCAAATTACAACATATAAAAAAAAAACTTCACAATTTATAACCAGGAACATCTCGGCATCATGTATACCGACTTTGACATGAATCGGATCAACCGTCTAGGAGGAGTATGTTAAAATTGATCATGTCCACAACGTACAAAATCTCAATTAATTAAAAACTACTAAAATTTCCCCATTGACTTAACATTAGATTATGACATCACAATAGCAATTAGAATCCTATGCCAGGTGTTCAGGCCACCTGGAGCCACTGTCTCAGGCTTTAAGCATACAATATGGCTGTATTAAGACTGCAGATCCTGTTCAACTGCTTCCTGTGCCCACAACTGTTTCAAATTAAAAGTCCCTTTAAACTATCCAACTTTTAAACTGTTCAACTGTTATCAACTGTTCAACTGTTGTAACTGTCAGTCAACTATGACTCCCATCAACTGTATCCTCTGCCTTCAACTGTTTCATAATCATTCTATTAAGACTACACATTCTGTTCAACTGTTTCCTCTCTCCACAACTGTTTCAAAATAAAAGTCCTTGCTACAATAATTCCCTATTAAATAATTTAACCATTTAAACTATCCACCTTTTAAACTGTTCAGTCATTCCAACTATATTAAACCTCATCTACCTAGCAAATAATTTAACCATTTAAACTATCCACCTATTTAACTGCCCAGTCATTCCAACTATATTAAACCTCATCTACCTAGAAAATAACTTAACCTTTTAAACTATCCACCTATTTAACTTTTCAGTCATTCCTAGCAATGCTTCCATGCTAACCATGCTACTTAGCTAACTTAGCTAATGTTTTCTAGCAGTTTAATAAATGTTGATATTCAAATAGTTTAATGGCTGTGTATAAGTAGATATTTGACGATAACTGAAAGTTGGAATGGCTCTAATGTTTGCTAGCAGTTATGCTAAGATTTTTAACTATGCTAACCATGCTACTTAGCTAATGTTTTATAGCAGTGCTAGCAATACTAACTATGCTAACCATGCTACTTAGCTAACTTAGCTAAAATGTTCTAGCAGTTTTGCTAAACATGCTAACTATGCTAGCAATGCTAACTATGTTAACCATGTGACTTAGCTAACCTAGCTTATCATTTTTAGTAGTTATGCTAACTATGCTAACTAACATGCTAACATGCTAACTATACTAACCATGTGACTTAGCTAACCTAGCTAATCATTTTAGTAGTTATGCTAACAATGCTAACATGCTAACCATGTGATTTAGCTAACCTAGCTAATCATTTTTAGTAGTTATGCTAACTAGCATGCTAATATGCTAACTATACTAACCATGTGACTTAGCTAACCTAGCTAATCATTTTAGTAGTTATGCTAACTAACATGCTAACTATGCTAACCATGTGATTTAGCTAACCTAGCTAATCATTTTTAATAGTTATGATAACTATGCTAACTATCATGCTAACAATGTTAACCATGTTACTTAGCTAATAATTTTTAGCAGTTTTGCTAAAAAATGCTAACAATGCTAACATGCTAACTATACTAACTAGCTACAGTGGGTAGGAGTCATAGTTGATGACAAGTAACAGTTACAATGGCTGAACAGTTAAAAAGTTCAGTAGTTTAAAGGGTTAAATCAAAGATCCTTGATTACTAGCAAGATAGAGCAACGTAATTCGTTACTATGGGAGCAAAACAGGACAGTTCCGGTCTGCATAAGTGGGAGTGTCACCTTACGTCACTAAATAAACTTTCTCTCTTAATAAGCAATAAGAACAGATAAACATAATTGTGTTCGCAGTATTATTGTCTATAATCATGTATGATACCAATGAATCATTCTTTAGGACATGATATGAATAATTTAATTAGTCATGTGAACCGAAGAAGAAGCTAGCTAACGCTTAGCTTAAAAATGTTATACAAGTGGAAAGGAGTAGCTATGGCAATACAGCTATGCGCTAACAAGTGACTAGTAGTTGAAGGACTTCGCTTAAACTTAATATACTGTTGCAAATTCACTTGAGTATAAACTATCCACTTTAACTAATGTCAGTAATGTTATTCAGCTAATTGTCATTTCAAAGAAATTACACTTCTCCGTTTAAAATTTTACCTTAGCTAAGAGGCTAGCTAACATGCTAACAACCGGACAGTAAATGGCAGCAGCATGGTCTGATATTAAGTTATTTTATTACAAATCCGAACACTAAAAAATTACACTTTTAGGCTTGAAATGATCCCAAACACTTACAGATTATGACAAAATTTTCCAAAAAAACCTCAACAAATCCAGAAAGACATAATGACCAATTTATTGATAAAATTCCACAAGTCTCCATAAGGTCTGCATAAAGGGGGATTTTCCCCCCTCCCCCTTGCAATAATCTAACGCGGAAATTGTTGAACGTTTGCGCCTCTCGCTCCGCTTCAACCCTCTCTGGTTAAATTGTTTAACAGTGAAATGTTGTAGTGAGGACTTTTATTTTGAAACAGTTTTTGGCAGAGGAAGCAGTTAAACAGGATGTGAAGTCTTAAGAGGGCCATAACTGGTGGGAAACTGGGAAACTTAATATCCTCATGTTGAAATAACTGGTGGGAAACTGGGAAACGTAATATCCTCATGTGGAAATAACTGGTGGGAAACTGGGAAACTTAATATCCTCATGTGGAAATAACTGGTGGAAACTGCATATCCTCATGTGGAAATAACTGGTGGGAAACTGGGAAACTTAATATCCCTCATGTTGAAATAACTGGGGAAACTGGAAACTGCATATCCTCATGTGGAAATAACTGGTGGGAAACTGGGAAACTTAATATCCTCATGTGGAAATAACTGGTGGGAAACTGCATATCCTCATGTGGAAATAACTGGTGGGAAACTGGGAAACTTAATATCCTCATGTGGAAATAACTGGTGGGAAACTGGGAAACTGCATATCCTCATGTGGAAATAACTGGTGGGAAACTGGGAAACTTAATATCCTCATGTGGAAATAACTGGTGGGAAACTGGGAAACTTAATATCCTCATGTGGAAATAACTGGTGGGAAACTGGGAAACTTAATATCCTCATGTGGAAATAACTGGTGGGAAACTGGGAAACTGCATATCCTCATGTGGAAATAACTGGTGGGAAACTGGGAAACTTAATATCCTCATGTGGAAATAACTGGTAGGAAACTGCATATCCTCATGTGGAAATAACTGGTGGGAAACTGGAAAAATATCCTCATGTTGAAATAACTGGTGGGAAACTGGGAAACTGCATATCCTCATGTGGAAATAACTGGTGGGAAACTGGGAAACTTAATATCCTCATGTTGAAATAACTGGTGGTGAAATAACTGGGAAACTGCATATCCTCATATGGAAATAACTGGTGGAAACTGCATATCCTCATGTGGAAATAACTGGTGGGAAACTGGGAAACTTAATATCCACCTCATGTGGGAAATAACTGGTGGGAAACTGCATATCCTCATGTGGAAATAACTGGTGGGAAACTGGGAAACTTAATATCCTCATGTTGAAATAACTGGTGGGAAACTGGGAAACTTAATATCCTCATGTTGAAATAACTGGTGGGAAACTGGAAACTGCATATCCTCATGTGGAAATAACTGGTGGGAAACTGGGAAACTTAATATCCTCATGTTGAAATAACTGGTTTGGAAATTTATATCCTCATGTTGAAATAACTGGTAGGAAACTGCATATCCTCATGTGGAAATAACTGGTGGGAAACTGGGAAACTGAATATCCCTCATGTGGAAATAACTGGAAACTGGGAAACTAATATCCCTGGTTGAAATAACTGGTGGGAAACTGGAAACTTAATATCCTCATGTTGAAATAACTGGTGGGAAACTGGGAAACTTAATATCCTCATGTGGAAATAACTGGTGGGAAACTGCATATCCTCATGTGGAAATAACTGGTGGGAAACTGGGAAACTTAATATCCTCATGGGAAATAACTGGTAGGAAACTGCATATCCTCATGTGGAAATAACTGGTGGGAAACTGGGAAACTTAATATCCTCATGTGGAAATAACTGGTGGGAAACTGGAAACTGCATATCCTCATGTGGAAATAACTGGTGGGAAACTGGGAAACTGCATATCCTCATGTGGAAATAACTGGTGGGAAACTGGGAAACTTATATCCTCATGTGGAAATAACTGGTGGGAAACTGGGAAACTGCATATCCTCATGTGGAAATAACTGGTAGGAAACTGCATATCCTCATGTGGAAATAACTGGTGGGAAACTGGGAAACTGCATATCCTCATGTGGAAATAACTGGTGGGAAACTGGGAAACTTAATATCCTCATGTGGAAATAACTGGTGGGAAACTGGGAAACTTAATATCCTCATGTGGAAATAACTGGTGGGAAACTGCATATCCTCATGTGGAAATAACTGGTGGGAAACTGGGAAACTTAATATCCTCATGTGGAAATAACTGGTGGGAAACTGCATATCCTCATGTTGGAAATAACTGGTGGGAAACTGGGAAACTTAATATCCTCATGTGGAAATAACTGGTGGGAAACTGCATATATCCTCATGTGGAAATAACTGGTGGGAAACTGGGAAACTATATCCTCATGTGGAAATAACTGGTGGGAAAATTAACTGGTGGGATATCCTCATGTGGAAATAACTGGTGGGAAACTGGGAAACTTAATATCCTCATGTGGAAATAACTGGTGGGAAACTGCATATCCTCATGTTGAAATAACTGGTGGGAAACTGGGAAACTGCATATCCTCATGTGGAAATAACTGGTGGGAAACTGGGAAATCCCTCATGTGGAAATAACTGGTGGGAAACTGGGAAACTTAATATCCTCATGTGGAAATAACTGGTGGGAAACTGGGAAACTTAATATCCTCATGTTGAAATAACTGGTGGGAAACTGGGAAACTTAATATCCTCATGTGGAAATAACTGGTGGGAAACTGGGAAACTGCATATCCTCATGTGGAAATAACTGGTAGGAAACTGCATATCCTCATGTGGAAATAACTGGTGGGAAACTGGGAAACTGCATATCCTCATGTGGAAATAACTGGTGGGAAACTGCATATCCTCATGTGGAAATAACTGGTGGGAAACTGGGAAACTTAATATCCTCATGTTGAAATAACTGGTGGGAAACTGGGAAACTTAATATCCTCATGTGGAAATAACTGGTGGGAAACTGCATATCCTCATGTGGAAATAACTGGTGGGAAACTGGGAAACTTAATATCCTCATGTGGAAATAACTGGTGGGAAACTGCATATCCTCATGTGGAAATAACTGGTAGGAAACTGCATATCCTCATGTGGAAATAACTGGTGGGAAACTGGGAAACTTAATATCCTCATGTGGAAATAACTGGTGGGAAACTGGGAAACTTAATATCCTCATGTTGAAATAACTGGTGGGAAACTGCATATCCTCATGTGGAAATAACTGGTGGGAAACTGGGAAACTGTGGAAATAACTGGTGGGAAACTGCATATCCTCATGTGGAAATAACTGGTGGGAAACTGGGAAACTTAATATCCTCATGTTGAAATAACTGGGAAACTGGGAAACTTAATATCCTCATGTGGAAATAACTGGTGGGAAACTGGGAAACTTAATATCCTCATGTGGAAATAACTGGTGGGAAACTGGGAAACTGCATATCCTCATGTGGAAATAACTGGTGGAAACTGGGAAACTTAATATCCTCATGTGGAAATAACTGGTGGGAAACTGGGAAACTTAATATCCTCATGTGGAAATAACTGGTGGGAAACTGCAAACTTAATATCCTCATGTGGAAATAACTGGTAGGAAACTGCATATCCTCATGTGGAAATAACTGGTGGGAAACTGGGAAACTGCATATCCTCATGTGGAAATAACTGGTGGGAAACTGGGAAACTTAATATCCTCATGTGGAAATAACTGGTGGGAAACTGGGAAACTTAATATCCTCATGTGGGAAATAACTGGTGGGAAACTGCATATCCTCATGTGGAAATAACTGGTGGGAAACTGGGAAACTTAATATCCTCATGTGGAAATAACTGGTGGGAAACTGCATATCCTCATGTGGAAATAACTGGTGGGAAACTGGGAAACTTAATATCCTCATGTGGAAATAACTGGTGGGAAACTTCCTCATGTTGAAATAACTGGTGGGAAACTGGGAAACTTAATATCCTCATGTTGAAATAACTGGTGGGAAACTGGGAAACTGCATATCCTCATGTGGAAATAACTGGTGGGAAACTGGGAAACTGCATATCCTCATGTGGAAATAACTGGTGGGAAACTGGGAAACTTAATATCCTCATGTGGAAATAACTGGTGGGAAACTGCATATCCTCATGTGGAAATAACTGGTGGGAAACTGGGAAACTTAATATCCCCATGTTGGAAATAACTGGTGGGAAACTGGGAAACTTAATATCCTCATGTGGAAATAACTGGTGGGAAACTGGGAAACTTAATATCCTCATGTGGAAATAACTGGTGGGAAACTGGGAAACATATCCTCATGTGGAAATAACTGGTGGGAAACTGGGAAACTTAATATCCTCATGTTGGAAATAACTGGTGGGAAACTGGGAAACTTAATATCCTCATGTGGAAATAACTGGTGGGAAACTGCATATCCCTCATGTGGAAATAACTGGTGGGAAACTGTATATCCTCATGTGGAAATAACTGGTGGGAAACTGGGAAACTGCATATCCTCATGTGGAAATAACTGGTGGGAAACTGGGAAACTTAATATCCTCATGTTGGAAATAACTGGTGGGAAACTGGGAAACTTAATATCCTCATGTGGAAATAACTGGTGGGAAACTGGGAAACTTAATATCCTCATGTGGAAATAACTGGTAGGAAACTGCATATCCTCATGTGGAAATAACTGGTGGGAAACTGGGAAACTGCATATCCTCATGTGGAAATAACTGGTGGGAAACTGCATATCCTCATGTGGAAATAACTGGTGGGAAACTGGTGGTGGGAAACTGGGAAACTGCATATCCTCATGTGGAAATAACTGGTGGGAAACTGGGAAACTTAATATCCTCATGTTGAAATAACTGGTGGGAAACTGGGAAACTTAATATCCTCATGTTGAAATAACTGGTGGGAAACTGGGAAACCTCATGTCCTCATGGGAAATAACTGGTGGGAAACTGGGAAACTTAATATCCTCATGTGGAAATAACTGGTGGGAAACTGGGAAATATATCCTCATGTGGAAATAACTGGTGGGAAACTGGGAAACTTAATATCCTCATGTGGAAATAACTGGTGGGAAACTGCATATCCTCATGTGGAAATAACTGGTGGGAAACTGGGAAACTTAATATCCTCATGTGGAAATAACTGGTGGGAAACTGCATATCCTCATGTGGAAATAACTGGTGGGAAACTGGGAAACTTAATATCCTCATGTGGAAATAACTGGTGGGAAACTGGGAAACTTAATCCTCATGTTGAAATAACTGGAAACTGGGAAACTGCATATCCTCATGTGGAAATAACTGGTGGGAAACTGGGAAACTTAATATCCTCATGTGGAAATAACTGGTGGGAAACTGGGAAACTGCATATCCTCACTGGTGGGAAACTGGGAAACTGCATATCCTCATGTGGAAATAACTGGTGGGAAACTGGGAAACTTAATATCCTCATGTGGAAATAACTGGTGGGAAACTGGGAAACTTAATATCCTCATGTGGAAATAACTGGTGGGAAACTGCATATCCTCATGTGGAAATAACTGGTGGGAAACTGGGAAACTTAATATCCTCATGTTGGAAATAACTGGTGGGAAACTGGGAAACTTAATATCCTCATGTGGAAATAACTGGTGGGAAACTGGGAAACTTATATCCTCATGTGGAAATAACTGGTGGGAAACTGCATATCCTCATGTGGAAATAACTGGTGGGGGAAACTGCATATCCTCATGTGGAAATAACTGGTGGGAAACTGGGAAACTTAATATCCTCATGTGGAAATAACTGGTGGGAAACTGGGAAACTATCCCTCATGTTGAAATAACTGGTGGGAAACTGGGAAACTTAATATCCTCATGTGGAAATAACTGGTGGGAAACTGCATATCCTCATGTGGAAATAACTGGTGGGAAACTGGGAAACTGCATATCCTCATGTGGAAATAACTGGTGGGAAACTGGGAAACTTAATATCCTCATGTGGAAATAACTGGTGGGAAACTGGGAAACTTATATCCTCATGTGGAAATAACTGGTGGGAAACTGGGAAACTTAATATCCTCATGTGGAAATAACTGGTGGGAAACTGGGAAACTTCATATCCCTCAATAACTGGGGAAAACTGGGAAAACTGCATATCCTCATGTTGAAATAACTGGTGGGAAACTGGGAAACTTAATATCCTCATGTGGAAATAACTGGTGGGAAACTGCATATCCTCACGTGGAAATAACTGGTGGAAAACTTAATATCCTCATGTGGAAATAACTGGTGGGAAACTGGGAAATATCCCTTGGTGGGAAACTGGGAAACTTAATATCCTCATGTTGAAATAACTGGTGGGAAACTGGGAAACTGCATATCCTCATGTGGAAATAACTGGTGGGAAACTGGGAAACTTAATATCCTCATGTGGAAATAACTGGTGGGAAACTGCATATCCTCATGTGGAAATAACTGGTGGGAAACTGGGAAACTGCATATCCTCATGTGGAAATAACTGGTGGGAAACTGGGAATCCTCATATCCTCATAACTGGTGGGAAACTGGGGGAAACTGGGAAACCGTATATCCTCATGTGGAAATAACTGGTGGGAAACTGGGAAACTGCATATCCTCATGTGGAAATAACTGGTGGGAAACTGGGAAACTGCATATCCTCATGTGGAAATAACTGGTGGGAAACTGGGAAACTTAATATCCCTCATGTTGAAAATAACTGGTGGGAAACTGGGAATCCTCATGTGGAAATAACTGGTGGGAAACTGGGAAACTTAATATCCTCATGTGGAAATAACTGGTGGGAAACTGCATATCCTCATGTGGAAATAACTGGTGGAAACTGGGAAACTTAATATCCCTCATGTGGAAATAACTGGTGGGAAACTGGGAAACTCCCCATGTTGAAATAACTGGTGGGAAACTGGGAAACTATCCTCATGTGGAAATAACTGGTGGGAAACTGCATATCCTCATGTGGAAATAACTGGTGGGAAACTGGGAAACTGCATATCCTCATGTGGGAAATAACTGGTGGGAAACTGGGGATATCCCTCATGTGGAAATAACTGGTGG